>NW_015094510.1:9233048-9574542 GCF_001431845.1 Calidris pugnax | reverse complement strand
ACGATTGCTCCCTCCCTCTGAGCTACATGGTCCATTTGCTGCCTCTCATCCTGTGTCTCTGCAGATGTTTTAGAGCAACAGGTTCAGGAACTTAAAATACAGGGGTGGGGAGAAAGAAGGCAAAGAAAAAAACAGAGAGAGCCGACGGAGGAGGAGGAAGAACATACCCAGCACAGGAGGCAGAGAAGACGGGGACAACCCTGGTCGCCGCTGCAGCTGCTGCCACCCCCTCCCCACCCCTGCTCGGGGATGTACCTTTCCATTTGTTGCTTCTTCCTCTGCTGGGCTCCCGCCCTGTCTCTGAAGAACCTGAATTACTCGGTGCCGGAGGAGCAGGGAGCGGGCACGGTCATCGGGAACATCGGCCGCGATGCGCGGCTGGCGGCGGGCGCGGCGGGAGGCGGGATGCTGCCCGCGGAGCGCGGAGCTCCCGGAGGCGGCCGCGGCCCCAAGTCCACCTTCCGCGTACTGGAGAACTCGGCCCCGCACCTCCTGGACGTGGACGGGGAGAGCGGGCTGCTCTACACCAAGCAGCGCATCGACCGTGAGGCGCTGTGCCGGCGCAGCGCCAAGTGCCAGCTGTCCCTCGAGGTGTTCGCCAACGACCAGGAGATCTGCATGATCAAGGTGGAAATCCAGGACCTGAACGACAATGCACCGACGTTCCCCTCTGACCAGGTGGACATGGACATTTCAGAAAATGCTGCGCCGGGCACCCGCTTCCCCCTCACCAGCGCCCACGACCCAGATGCGGGGGACAATGGACTGCGCACCTACCTGCTCACCCGGGACGACTACGGCCTCTTCTCCCTCGATGTGAAGTCCCGTGGTGATGGCACGAAGTTTCCAGAGCTGGTCATCCAGAAGCCATTAGACCGCGAGGAGCAGAGCCACCACACTCTGGTGCTGACGGCACTGGATGGCGGCGACCCACCACGCTCGGGGACAGTGCAGATCAACGTGCGCCTTATTGACTCCAATGACAACAGCCCCGTCTTTGAGGCAGCCTCCTACGTGGTAGAGCTGCCGGAGAATGCCCCACTGGGCACTGCCGTCATCGACCTTAATGCCACCGATGCTGATGAGGGCACCAATGGAGAGGTGCTCTACTCCTTCAGTGGCTACGCACCCGAGCGTGTCCGTGACCTGTTTAGCATTGACCCGCAGAGTGGCCTCATCCGTGTCAAGGGCAACCTGGACTATGAGGAGAGTGGCCTCATTGAGATCGATGTCCAGGCTCGGGACCTGGGGCCCAATCCCATCCCTGCTCACTGCAAGGTCACTGTCCGCCTCATCGACCGCAATGACAATGCCCCCACCATTGGCTTTGTTTCTGTTCGCCAGGGAGCCCTGAGTGAGGCTGCTCCACCAGGCACCGTCATTGCCCTGGTGCGGGTCACCGACCGTGACTCGGGCAAGAACGGGCAGCTCCAGTGCCGGGTGCTGGGCGGTGGTGGCGGGCCCGGAGCCGTCCCTTTCACCCTGGAGGAGAACTATGACAACTTCTACACTGTGGTCACTGATCGGCCCCTGGACCGTGAGGCACAAGACGAGTACAATGTGACCATTGTGGCACGTGACGGGGGCAACCCCCCACTCAACTCCACCAAGTCATTTTCCGTCCGCATCCTCGATGAGAACGACAACCCACCCCGCTTCAGCAAGAACCTCTATGTGTTACAGGTGCCCGAGAACAATATTCCTGGAGAGTACCTGGGCTCCGTCTTGGCCCAGGACCCTGACCTGGGCCAAAATGGGACAGTCTCTTACTCCATTCTTCCTGGGCATGTGGGCGACGTCTCCATCTACACCTATGTCTCCGTGAACCCCACCAATGGTGCTATCTACGCTCTGAGGAGCTTCAACTACGAGCAGACAAAGCACTTTGAGTTTCGTGTGCTGGCCAAAGACTCAGGCTCACCCCACCGTGAAAGCAATGCCACGGTACGAGTCACCGTGCTCGATGTCAACGACAACGCGCCCCTCATTGTCCTGCCCGCCCTCATTAATGACACTGCTGAGCTGCAGGTGCCTCGCAATGCTGGGGTGGGCTACCCTGTGGGCACCGTCCGTGCCCTGGACAGTGACTTTGGGGAGAGTGGGCGCCTCACATATGAGATTGTGGAAGGCAATGAGGAGCACCTCTTTGAGATGGACCCCACTAGCGGTGAGATACGCACCTTGCACCCCTACTGGGAGGAGCTCAGCCCTGTGGCTGAACTGGTGGTAAAAGTCAGTGACCATGGCAAGCCCAGCCTCTCTGCAGTGGCCAAGCTCATTGTCAGGGCCTTGGCGGGGCCCCTGCCCGAGGCTGGCGAGCCACAGGTGAATGGTGAGCAGCATCGGCGACCACACTGGGACTTGTCGCTGCCCCTGATCGTGACGCTGAGCACTGTCTCCATCATCTTGCTGGCTGCCATGATCACTATTGCTGTGAAGTGCAAGCGAGAGAACAAGGAGATCCGCACCTATAATTGTCGCATTGCCGAGTATAGCCACCCTCAGCTGGGAGGAGGGGGAGGCAGTGGCGGGGGAGGAGGAGGCAGTGGCAGTGGAGGGGGCAAGGGCAAGAAGAAGAAGATCAGCAAGAATGACATTATGCTGGTGCCCAGTGAGGGCGAGGACAGCCGGGGCCCCCTCAATGTCATGAACGTGGTGAGCAGCCCATCCCTGGCCACCTCACCCATGTACTTTGACTACCAGACCCGCCTGCCCCTCAGCTCTCCCAGGTCTGAGGTGATGTACCTGAAGCCCGCCTCCAACAACCTGACTGTACCCCAGGGACATGTGGGCTGCCACACCAGCTTCACAGGGCAAGGGACTAACGCCAGCGAGGCTCCCCCGAGCCGGATGTCCATAATTCAGGTAGGAGACTTTTAGAATACCCTGGACCTCACTTTAGACGCTGGTTTAACTTTACCTTTTGTCTGCAGTGAAATCTGCTGTAAGGCACCACTGAAGGGACCAACACAAGTCACTAAAGAGAGGTGGACTTAATGAAAGTAGAACCAGACCATATCTGGTGGGTCTGGTTCTGCTGTCACACTGGTATTTCCTGTGTGATTCAAAAGTAAATGCCCACTGAAACAGAGTTACAGCAGTGTAAAAGAGGTGCATGTGAGAGTACAGGCAGGTGTTTAGTATGTTTGGGTCATGCTGGGGTATTTTCCTAGAAGATCATCAGACAGAGTTGGGCGCTTCCACAGGTTTCACTTTGCTTTGGTTTGGGGTGGAGTAGGGGGAGGGTGTTTCTGAAGCAATCATATCATCTGCAGTAACTAACAGGACATGGGAGAAACTCTACACACTGAGGACATCTATTGCAACAGTGTATTATAGCCCTCCGATCCTGTATGTAAATACGAGCTATCTTTCCAAGTTGTATGTTTTTAATTTTTTTAATTTCCTTCTTTAGAATATATATACATAAATATTTATTTTTTTGATGCAGAACGGTATCATTGGGACCCCATTGCCTCCTCCTCTCCCCATAAACAACCAAACCTTCAGCGTTGAAAATTCTGCTTAGTCAAATAGAAAGAAAATGTATGTGGTGATTCCCTCCTACCCCCAAATGTAAAAAAACCTCACATCCTGTCATAAAACAGCAAAACAACTAGTCAGATTTCCAGTAGCCTGAGTCAATATTGATGATTGCTTTATAGCGAAAGACTTACATGCTCTGTCTTCTACCAAAGCTCATTTAGAAATTACAGCTAGGCTGCATTCTGCTGCCAGTTATAGCCACACTGTCCTCTACCGACTTTCGTGAGTGTGAGAAATGGCAGAATTTGGACCATTGGATATAGTGTACTAATCAAAGAATGACTTAATTTTTAGCAGGTAGTTTAAAGTCCAAACTCAGAAGACGTATTCCAGAGCAGTGAACTCGCAGAGTGAAGGTGAGGGCAGAATTTGGCTCCAGTTGACTTAATTTAAAATATTACCTCATGATTAATGCAGCGTAATGTTCAAATACTACAGGTATGTTCCAAAGTGATTTTTAACATTTGGATTGAAAGCAGGCTCTGGATAATGACTATTAAATATATTTGAAATGTCATATCTGTTTTATCCTGTGGTTCTCCTAATATGCTGTTCTGAGTCATAGGGGAATGAGATGAGTGTATCAGAAGTGACACAGACTCATTTTGTATATGCAGCTAGTGGGAAAGAAGTTGTGCTGTAGACACTTGATGTACGAAAAGAAAATTCATAATACCTTTGAGTTATCATACCCTGCAGTCTGTGAACACCGGATGCTCTAGTTGCCAGCTGCATCTAACATTTTAAGCTAAATAGAAGTGGCCATTGGTAATTGGCAGGTTAAGTAACCAAAATTCCAGTAACTGATGGCCTGTAAATTGAATATTTATTACTGGGGAAAAATAAAAAGAAAAAAAGCTGTCTGTACAAGGTCACTGTGAACTAATCCTCAGCCCACTATTGAGTTGTGTCACAGAAACAATTTCATTTTATGCCTATCATGAATTTGTGTTGCTATCAATTAGGTGAGTGAAGCAATACTTAAAATCTGAAATTGATTTTAACAAAAAGTGACACTTCAGGAAAGAGTTTAGGTTAGGGCACAACCGGAGATAATTTGATTTATAATTCATGCTTTAAAAAACAAATAACTTTCAATGACACTTGTTTAAGTAATGTCAACTTTTTTACTGTAAAATGGAGTTGTCAGAATGCTAAAAAAAAACCACGGCATTTTTTTTTTCCTACTGACAAGTGTAATAGTTACTAAAGGACAGAAAATTATACTTTCCTACAACCATGTAATGTCTATATAAAGCAATTAATTCATGTATTGATGCTACCGAGTAGTAAAGATTCAACTGTAGTGTAAAATCCCTTTGGAAAATATGATTCCTTTTTTTACAGTGTTCACTGTATAATATCAATCATGATTATTTTTTTTCTGAGATCTATATAAAGCTAAAAGAGGAATTTCCTCCCTTAAAAAGGTGTGTTGTGGTTTCTGTAACAGTTTTCATTATGACAACTGTGGGGATGTTAACCGTAACTCCTTGTAGCACATACTGGTTTATCTAATAATGTTTTTGCATTCCCTTAACATCTACACGGAGTATTTTGGATGTTTAGGTGGTCCAACCAGTAGATTAGGAAACATTCATTTTTCCATGTTCAAACATACTTATTGATACTATGTTTTGTTGTTGTATTGACAAAACAAATACACAGTATGAACCGGAGTAGTTTTTTCTATTTAGGAATGGCCCAGACTTAAAGTAGCTAGATAAGCTAGACGATACTCTTCACTGTAATTTTGCAGTACTAAAATATATTTTGTATTCTCCATCTCCACATCCCTGGAGTAAATTTTATATAAAATTTGCATTTAGACTGTAGATACTACTTCGTGTCTGGTCCTGTACTTATGCCTCATGTAAAATTCAAACTGCAAACTTAGGAAGAAATAGTAAAGGATCAGCCCTCTCTCTGGATCTACCATATCCTTAATCACTCCAGGAAACCTGTGTCTGGAAAAGTAAATTGCACAGTTAGGAATCAAAGTTATAGCCAGTGGAAAAAAAGATACAGGATCCAAACAGCTGCTTTATCATCTCCTTTCATCAGTCAATTCAGAAAAGCAGTTTTCTTCGTTACCTCAGTAAGGGAAAGGTAAATGATCGTGTAAGTGTTCTCTAGTGAATATTCACTTCAGTTTTTCCAGATATATTGCTGAGCCACAATAATCTCACACTATATAATTCATACAATGGAGATGCTTTACTTCACTCTCATTTTCTCGGCAAGTGTTTAATGGCAGAATGCTCTAGGAGCAGTGTGTTATTAAAACTTTATGTTTATATATATATATACACACACGTACATATGTATATACCCATGGATATATATACATACATACTAAATATTATATTATTACTTAGTACATCCAATTGAGTCTATAAATATTTAAAATCAAATAAATAATTTCTTTCTCAGTAAGATCCAAATTTTCTCACTCTTATTAGGTATGCATAACAGCTTTTTCCTTTGCAATAAGAGCTATAAAGTCAATAGGCTTCATGCTTTCCTTTTTTCTTATGAATAGTATTTTATTCTACAGATAACCCCATTTATGTCAATGAATACCTGTGGAGTAAAGTGTTACTTAGTGATTGTGGATTTCAGACTGACCCAAAATCACCAGCAGCTGAAGAAAATATTGCCTGATATGCATAAGAGTGGTGTAATTCTACCTCTCTTTAAGCGACTTCTGTTGCACATTAGTCACACAGTTCAACAACTTGTGTGTTTACTCACTACTTTGTAGCATCCAGCCATGTGCCATGGTTGCATGTGTTACTTATATGAATCAATGAACTTCTTCAGTACCATAAAAATTAAGCAGTTTAAACATGTATACATACATATATGCATATGAAATTTTGGATGGATAGCCAAGGATGCAGAATACCTCCATCTTTTATTGGCGCAAGAGACTTGCAAGTGGCAAGGGCTTCTGAAAACAGTCAGTTTGTGATTTGATGCACACATGAGTTTGATATGGATGAAGAACAGAGTTTAGTAATATTCTGGGAAATCAGAACAGCTACACTTTGTCATGTTTCATTTGTTTTACCTTCAGCAATCATTCTAAACATACTTTAGAAACAGTGCTTTAAACGCAAGTCAGTAAAAAATATTTAGATATAGGCCAGTGCTATTTAATTCTCATTGCCAGATTCAGAGTTCCATGTGGCCTTTGAATCACTTAAGGTCCAAATGATTCATTTTTGTCGGGAAGAAAAAAGACTAAAGCAGGAGAAAATGGAAACTCTATGTGGTTGAAAGATTTCTGTTCACTCTGGACCTTAAAGACTACTGGGCAAATTCTGCTCGTCTCATTTTGGTGAGTAAATGAAGCTGACCTACTCGCCTGACTAAGAGAAATAGGATTTTGTTTTACTTTGAAGAGCAGCCATTAAAAAAAGAAATACCATGCACAAACATGCACATATATGTTCATATCTCTGCTACCAAAAAGTTCTGAGTTAATCAGTTTGCCTTTTCCTGGATCACAATTTCTTTGTGCAGGTCTCCAATAGATAAAAGATTAGATAAAAAAAGGGAAACAAATAGTTAATCTAAACAAATAGATTCTTGAAATGGGTTCCTCAAAGTGACATAACAGTAGTGTAGAAAACTACTTCCATATACAAGGAGTGTTGATCATCCTAGAGATTATTTATGGTTATACTTGTGGTGCAACTTGGAGAGGTTTGTAAATATATCAGGAATGAGATGGGAGTGAATAAAGAAAATGACGGTCACAGCTTTGCTAAACAACAGCTAAAAAAACATGACTGTGTTGCAAGTACTTCTCAAGATGAGAACCACCGAAGCTGCTGTACTAGGCAGTCCTGTAGCGTTTTAAGATAAAGTACAGATCATTCTTAATATTTCAGGCACCTGATGTTTATGATGTGTCAACAGATTACTGTCAAGTCGCAGTGCAGCTTCATTTCCAGGTGTCTAGTAGGACCTAAGAAGATGGAGTCTTCAGGGCAAATGAAAACCATAAGCTGTATTAGTGCTGCTCTGTCTTTAGGTATACAATTCCAGACTTTACTTTGAGAAACTTCAGCTCAAAAATTTCAAGACTGAAAAAAAGCAGTCTGCAGCTGCTGCAGTATGAGAAGCAGATTTCCTTACCAAAGTTGCATTTGTTCTCAATGTTTTAACTTCCTATCTGAAAACAGAGGTATTTGGTTTTTGTTTCTGTATCTTCTACTGAAAATGAAGAATATTATTCTCTCTCACTAGAGCTAGTAGAAGCTAACATTTTGCACCAAAAGGATACTGGAGCAGTTCTATACATTTGCAAGTTTGCAGTCCATAATTCTCAAAATTTCATAGCTGCTTATTCTAGGGCTGTACCTAAGGACACTAAATTGTCATTAGATGAAAGTTCAGAACTACCTGACTAAAATGCATTATGGGAGTTTTTACAGTGTTTTATAAGGTTAGATGTCTTACAAAATAACTCCTGTGAGCGTTTGCATTGTGTAAATGCGATCTGCGGTTAATATGCTTTTGTGTTACATTGTTCTGTAGTTTTAATTTTACTTATTCAGTGAAGTCAATACTGAGGTTTTCTGTGTAAGAATTTCAGGACAGGATCTTTTCTATATCTTAATGAAACATAATTTCATTTTTCATCTAGATACACTGCATAGTACTGTGACACAAGGTATGCATATTTTAGGACTAGATCTGGCAGCATGCTGCTTACTATGGCATCTGCCCTGGCTGCTGAAATAGGCAGAGGAAGCAGAATTGGGCTCCTGTTTTGTGTTACACCTGCTCCGGTTTTGATCTTGAGCTCCTTGCCAGTATTGTCTATAGCAAGATTATTTCAAAAGGGTTATTCCTGATATATAGGTCCATATGAGACCTAAAGAACTTTCCAAGATGAAATGCTGCCTTATAAAACAAGAAAAATAATAGAGAAAAAGAAAATTTAAGAGTCTGAAGTAGAATATTGATACTATGAGAAAGAAAATTACATTGGCAGAAGAGCAATTCTCATTAACCAATAAATTAAGAATAATAATGTCTCTGTAGAACTTACTGTTTTATAAAGTATAAGAGTTGACAAAAGTTAGTGCAGATGAAATAAAAGGCATGATCAAATCATACAGTATTTACCGGATCACAGCTCTCAATGGCTCTGAAAGTTGACTGAACTTTCCTTGTCTTGGTGCTCACTGTCAATGCCTAATCTTAAATGTGAAAATTCACACAAATTTGTGATTACCATTGCAATTTCAATGATTGATCCTTTGAAGACCTATCTTTTAACAATAGATTTGGTCAGGTTTCTGTTATCTTTACCCACATTGATGAAAAGGCCTGTTCTTACTCATATTTCCGTCAATAGCATAATTTTGACTTCGTCAATGATTTCAGTGGTTCAAGAGTAAATTGTGACTAAGAGCCTTACAGAGTGCAGCTAAGAATAGTATGATTGGGCCCTTTATTTTTAGATATCAGCTTTTTGTGATGTTTTCTTACAGCTTCTTTGCAAACAATTAAGGAGACTGCAATTTAGAAGATTTTGTAACTACAATGTGAACTGTAACGTGATCAGGTGTGCAGCTGAAAGAAGAAATCAAAGACTTCACTGAACATATTGCTGAACATATATTTTCACGTTTTCATATATTTTTGAAAGTGTGCATAGTATAGCATTATTCTTAAAATCCAGCAAATATTGTTACATGGAGAATTATCATTAGGTATATGTAAAATATCCACAAATAACTCTTGGTATTTAAAAAACATAGATATAACCTAGCTTCTCTAATGAGGGAAAAATGTAATTAAAAAAATACTTTCCTCCTGAGTCACAACATTTGGCCATAAAACAGTGGGGATTTTGTTTTCAAATAAAAAAAATAATCTTTTTTTCTTTTTTTCCCCCAGCATTTTTTCTTCCTTTTCACTACCTTCCTCCCCAGGAAACATTTACATACTGTGTAATATTTATCCATATGTCTTTAAAGATCCTGCTTGTTTTGTCTTTCTTTTGTTGTTTCTACAAAAGTTAAAGTGCGTAGTTAAATTAGTTTAAAGTTTCGCTATGCAAGACACTCATTCTATATATATAAGGTGTGTCTATGTGGGTTGTTTTTCTCTCTCTGAAGAAAAACATAGGATGTATGGCTGAGGTCTTGAGATGCCTTTTCAGGACCCAGGAGTGCCTGCACATACAAAGAAAAGACATTTTGACACTAGTATTAGTATTTTCCAACAGGTAAGAATTTTCTGTGAAAAGAACTTAAACAATGATTTGTTGACCGGAGCAGAAACACAGCTCTGTTTTTATCTTTAAAAGTATAGAAGCAATCCTTTGATGTCAAAAGGTCAGAGTAGAACAGTTGGGACAAATTTTTGCAACAGATAGCCTGAGAGCTTTATGCTTTCAATTGTATCTGTACTTCAGCTGGAAGAAGAGAAGTGGTGAAATTAATGCTAAAGGGTTCAAAGATATGGGAAACAAGTGAAACTCTCATGGGACTGCAGGCTCTTACCTAAATAGAAAAAAAAGGGGGAAAAAAAAGAAATAGGTACTAGGAAGAAAGTGGCAAAAAGATTTTGGGGAAAATTTCCTTGAGTTTAACTGTTTCATTTGTTACCTTTTTAAGGGGGCAATGAGGAGCTTAAACTAGTTGTTGCTGCTTTTACTGATATGATGGGATGAAACGGAGTAGTGTACAGCTTGCCATAAATCTTAGCCAGGGTGCGTTCTAAGTCCTAGTAACATATTTGTCATGGTCTTTTTTGTGGAACCTTTGTTTTTTAGTCTGCTGTAGACTTTTTTTTTTTTAAATTTTCTTAACAGAAGAGTCTGGATTAATTACTGTAAATCTTATGAGAAAGAAAAAAATAGATAAATTACGAAGCATTTTAGATAAAATGCTCAGTATTAAGTACTACATTCAAGAACAAGCAAATTCATATGAATGTCCCTGTTAATTAGGATATTAGGCAGTGCTTTAAATAACCTCCTTGAGCAGTCATATATTTTCTAGCTAAATCCCAAAGGTTGCTGATACAATTCCTACTTATTAAGGTCACACAAGAAGCATCTCTTTCTTCTACTGAATTGCTTCCACTAGTTAGCATTGTTACCTGTACAGAAATGGTAGCATAAGATCAATTCAGTTCTCACTTGTTTGAGATAAGAAGATAGCTCCTTTTTTGGTGACGTGTCCTCAAAATTTAGGAGTCCCTTTGCATATATTGCTACATAGTTTCTGCCAATCATTCGTGCTACTTGCACAGGTGCATCTCACTTTTGTGCAGTGAGGGGATATTTCCTCTCCCAGCCCTCAAGACAATTGGTCCCGTGCTGATCTATTTTCAATTTAGTATGCTATAAGTGACCTAGTCAAGTAAAACCTTTCAAGTGAACAGTATTTTATTTTAACCATGGACCTTTCTATTGGCTTTGTGATGTATGTATCAGATCAGAGTTCCTCTGGTTCATAAAACAGTTTTACCCATAATAGAAAATTTTCTAATTGCATGTTGTTCCCTGCTGAGTGGTTGCTTGCTGCAGTCTCCATGGCATGCCGAAGGAGGACTTTAAAAGGGAAAGGAAAAGCCTTGTTACAAGATACAAATGCAGTTTCAGCTGTGTGGGTGGGACCTCTGATCGATGCATTGTAAATTCTTGCAGTGATAGACATGCGAAATTAGTTTCAGGCAGTGTTTCAGACCATCTATTGATATATGTGTGACACGCTTGTATTTGCCTGTACTAGTTCTAGTGACACTATGATTACTGGTATTTGCAGTCCTTGCCCTGGAACACTTCCAGGCAGTTTTATTGTATTGAAATGGCTCTTACAGTTCATTGAGCATCCAACATAACACTGCTGAATATGATTGGCGCGTTTGCATATATTTATTCAAAAAAAATCAGGCAGTTAAACTGCATAATTATGGGAAAACGAATCATAACAATAAAAGACCATTTAAGTTAACAAGCTTTGTGATCAAAGGATAAATACAGGTTGGATAAATGAGACTCTAGATGTAACTAATCTACATAAATAGGCTTTGGTCTGATTAGAGGAAAGGAATATATTAAAATAATCTAAAGGTATTAAAAAAGCATTTTACTTCAGTAGTTTTATAACGCCTAGTTTTATTTCATCATATTTTAAACATTTCTAGTCAATAAAAATAGCTGTCTTCAGTCATAAACTACTTTTATGTATTTTTATTTCTTGATTAGCAATGTTCACAGTGCAAAGAAACTCTAAACTAACACAAGTAAACAAAAGTAACATCATAAGTTTTCATTCTAGTTTGAATGCATCATGTGTCAAAAACCTTAAAATATTTTTAATGTCTTAATTTTAAACATTTTAATGTTGCAGTGGTTTTTGATTGATTTTTAATTAAAGAAAAACATTAAAGGGAACATTTAAAGGACATTTTCTTGTTTACTGTCTTTATCAGCAGAGAGCAGCCTTTGTAGTGTTTGAAAGCTGGTGCATTAAAAATCAATTTCAAGTCTTCAAAGCTATAAACTCTTGCTTGCTTTGTAGATATATACTGTTTTTAAAATCATTGGAAGCACACTTGACAATTGAATTAAAAACAAAAGGTAAATAATGGCTTCATCAAAATTTGAAGGATTTTAATGTATTTTTAATAATAGCAGAAGGATTTTTTATAGGGAGCCGACATGTGAATCACAATTTGTAGCTTTTAAATGCATAATTTGTTCCTAAAGACAGTTATATGTATTCTTTTATTAATAGAATTTTGTTTCAAACTTCTGTTGGTGTTGTTCTGTTGTTTTTAATGAATGCCGTGATTCAAACACAGAACATGTCAGTCAGATTCTTTACTTACTATATTTCTGTCTCGTTCTTTGCTGATTGCTAAGCAACCACTTATGGCTAAGATTGTTTAGCTACAACTCTGTTTCAAAAAAAAAAAAAAAGGTAAGCTGAAGTGGGCTAAGCTAATTTTCATTAATTCTTAATGAAAACATTTATATTCCGTAAAATTTTAAAGGTGACAAAAAAACCCTAATATTGCTTTGATAACGCATCTTAGATTCAGCACTTGGGCTCTGTTCCTACCAGTACTGAGGAAAAGACTACTTTTCCACAAATCTAGAAAGAGTAGGATCTTGTCCTTAACCAGTGCATAAGTAATTTCAAGGCCTATGGAGACTAACTAATATATATGTATAACTGCTTTAGTATTATGTCTTTCAAGGCATGATCTTTAAAACACTTATTCAGTGAATATTTTAATTTAGGTCAATAGCACCACTGAATTAAATAGATCGCTTACAGGAATGGAGTTGCTGATGTGGGCAAGCATGTGCAGAATTCAGCCCAGAATCTATGAGTCTGCGTTAGCTGAACTGCTCCCTGTTGCTTCTCTCCTTTGCTTTAAGAACCCTGCAAAGCTGCAAAAGCTGTTCGTTTCACTTAGCCTCCAACTGCATTCTCTAGTACTCTATTGAGATAGTCCTGATGTCTGAATATTTGATACTTTTGCTTTTTCACATAGACTTCGTAATTTGATATGCAGATTTGAAGATCATAAAAACAATTCCGCTTTGATGATCATGAGCAAGATTATCCAGCCACAGCTGTAAAGTACCAAGTGTGTTTTTTTCTGATCTCTTCATCATTTCAGTGGATCAAATGGCAATAAGAATATAGTGGAATTTAGAGTGCTTGGGAAATAATGAATTTAAAAGCCTTTTAAAAATGGCAGCTATGAAGGCTTAGAAACTATTTCGATTTCTAGACTATATGTCAGATAATATAACTGAGTATATGAATGCTTATGTGGAGATACATAGATAAGAGAGCAGCATGGATTCAAAAGAGCTCTCTAGCTGGATAAAAGGCATTATTATTTACTAATGTGCATCTAGTTTTTTTTTGTTTAGTTTTTTAGTTTTTTTTGTTTTAATATGGTATAAGATCTGCACATAGCTGTGTAACAGTGTTTTGGACGATTCTGTCAATCTGCACCTTTTGCTGCAACCTAGAAAGTATCAAGTTTAGAGACAAATGCTGTTGTCACCTTTTTCCCAAGGCGAGACTATAGGTAAGGAAGGACCTCATTTTCCACTTCATGGTGGAAGTTATACATCTTGCTTAAAACTCTGTATCCCACGATCAGGCTTCAGGATTGAGAGTAATGGTGAGAAGGAGGTATGTGTCTTGTGGCATGTGAGAATAATCAGCACTCATTGCTTCCATCAGCTGTGTTAGCTATCAAAAAGCACACGATAATTTGCATCTCGTAGCTCCGAGGCAAGGAACATATCAGTCGGCTTTGTAGCCATCAGGTGAAATAGAGGGGAAACCAAAATGTTTTATCTTATTTCTTTCAATGTATAATCTTCATTTTGTCTAAATCTGTAAATGTATCGTTTCTGCTTAAACCACCTGTAGCTTCTTTTCGACCCTAACAGGATATAGTATTGCAATGGGCAGAAATAACTGGAGGAATTTTATTGTTTATTCATTGGCTACAATATATATGATCTTTCTCAACAGTACACTTCTTGTTATCGCAATAATGTGACAGTAATGAAATAATTATTCGTTCATATGTGAAATAACTCATTTTAAGTACATTCCTGTGCTCATTTGTTTCAAACAGGCTTTCAGAATTTTGAAGAAAACTTTAATTTCAGTTAATTTAAAATATACATAGATCACACATACTCTTTTCTTCATCCCCTGATACTGGCAAAGCAATCTTAGGAACGAGTAGTTAAATTTCCAGATTTTGACCTACTTGTTAGTCTACTTTACTTGCATGAAAGTAAAGCAAGAGAGAGCTGTTTCTGCTAAGCACATGTAAGCTTCAGGTATTTTGGTTAATACTGGTAAGGATCTTTAGATAAAGATAAATTTCTTGCGGTCATACTGGTCTTGCTGATACCAGTAAATGAAGAAATAGGCATAGATGTTGAATAGCCATAGGAAGAGAAGAGTTTACTTAAAGGAAAGGTTTTGTTCTTTAAACTTTGAGTCATAGGTTTTCTATAGTATTTTATAATAAAGACAATTACATAGTAATTTGGGTTAGAATGCATGCCCAGTTCCCCATCTCAAAACCCAATTTGTTACTACCTGTGGCTATTTCTATTAAAAAAGAAACATAATTACTATGAGTCTCAGCAGTCTAAGAGTAAATTTTTGCAATTACAATACCTCCCTTGGGCAGATGTGTGAAAATGGCAGATTAATTCCTGCCAGTATCTGTCTATTCCTTGCGCATTCTTAAAGTTGCTGGTAGCTTGGATTATGATTACATTGGTGCTGTTTGTTATGCTGTGGTTAAGGTTAAAGCAGCAATCCTATTATAAATCTTTAGGAATAGGGCTCTATACCATTACCTTGGAAAGTCTCTAAGCTGAGGTTTGATACACAAGGTCCTAGGAGTAAGATCCTTAATTCTATTTTAATGGAAAGTGAATGAGTTTGCTCTTGATCTTAGCATATTTTAGAAGGGCATTTTGAACATTTTTTACAGGCATTTTCACTTTATGCCTGACAAGATTTAAACAAAAGCAACCAACATTTACTCATTCTTAGCAATTTACAGTGAAGTTAATAAAGTTGCATGTGAACTGAAGGCCATATGGTAGTTCATTAGTATTGTATGGGTTTTGTTTTATTCCCAATGTCACAATGGTGTCTTTATTTAGAAAGGAACCACCGGTAAGTTAAGATGGCCCTGAAATTATGTAAATGAATAACTTTCTATGGTAGCAATCTAATTCATCTCCTTATGAACTTTTCTACCTGAAAACAAGTTTTGAGGTTTTATGTGTAGAAGAACTGTATGCAAAGGCACTCTGCTGGAGATTACTCTCTGCATCTAAGCACCTAACTCCATGTTGAATTCCAATGAAGATGGAAGTTGGTGTGGCTTCATGTGGGTTCATGATCCACCTGCAGGGAGCAGCATCAGTCTGTGCTACACATTATCCTGTTCGAATATTCAAGAAGAGCAGTAGGAACAATCTTGACAACTTATTTTTTTCCCCTTTGCATGAAGTGCTTATTTGGAATTTCTTGCACTGCATCTGTCATATTTTCATTTCTTTTCCTATTTTAAAAGAGACTTCCGCTGACAAACACTTCTTCTGAATGCTGGCTTGGGGACTTTTGTGATGTGGACATTAGTTAGAGAAGGTTGCACTAGCTTTTTTCTTTAAAAGTTCATGACTAAAAACAATAAATTAAAAAATTAAAATATATATGCATCCAGCTGCCATTGCATGCATACTCTTTGAAAAAGAGCACGCTGGATGAGCATCCTGCTAATTAGATACAGAGCAAACGCATAAGTTAATGACTGTATTCTAACTAGCCCCTCAGTCAAATATTAGTATTCATATTCAGTCTTTCTGTCCCTGGTGAAACTTACAGCAGTGTCCTAGGTGTTGACAAACCAACAATGGTTTGGAACAGAAAGAAAAGATTTCCAAATCCTGGATTCTTTGCTGAGAACATTTCTTTTGTAGATCTTCCCTATTTTAACAGCAAAATCTGATTTCAGACTCTCGACGTGGCAAGCTGTAATGAGATAAGGTGATCCAAAACTTTTTGTTTTTTCCCCAGACTGTTATGAATTTACCTGTCATAGTCAGCTTTTAAATACCTATGAGTTTAAAATTACCTGTGGAGATCCCTAGATAAGTGGGTGTTGTGTTCAACATGTTCAAAATGAGGTGATCATATCGAGAAAGATAACTATTTTTTTCTGCTTGTTCTGAATCAACTAAATATAGAGTCCTGTATGAAGACATTGTAGTAGGTTAACACTGAAGTGACAGAGTTGTGGATGGTTGTACAAAGCCCTATAACCAAAAGGCCTTATTTTTTCCATCCAAGCCTACTTGACCACTGCTACTATTTTCATGGTGCATTCGATCAAACTTTCCATTTTATGAGGCACCTCATCTTAGGCACATGACTGTTATGGCCTTAAAAATATATTTAGGGACAGAACCTCTTGCTAAATTTGTGCAAGCCTAAATTATTTATCTTATGTCACAAATGATAAATCAACTCATCACCATTTTACAGTTGAAAATCTCCTTGCACGGGCATGTGAGGCTGTAAAGTTTAGTGATCTACTGTTCTATCATAAATTCAGCCATTATTTTGGCAGCATATTTAGTGATATGTCTTTTTCTAGTGCTAAGAGGAAATAATTATGCCAAGGTATTTGTGTAAAAGTAGGGCTTTGTATCCTGTCACAAACTGTTTATAGAATACCTTGTTGGGGATTTTTAACAAAATGTTGAAATAAATAGATGCATGACCAAAATAAAAAAATTGTCAGAAGATAATAATGTAAGTTTTAACATCTGTCCTTTTCTTCCTAATTACTGAGGGATTTAAGTGAATCATTGCTTTTCCAGAGAAGGATTTTAGGATGAGGAAGGGGGTAAGTTTGCAGCTTAAAGAAAAGGAGGTGATCTAGATTTACCTCCGTTCTTCTGATCATCATCTAAAAAGAAAGCTTCAGTATGTGTGTTTTCTGTGCAGGCAGTGTGGCTTTAGAATCAAGTCCTGCTTTATCTTCATCGCTATTTTTTTTCACTCTGTAGGGAAGAAACATAGAATCGAAGTCTTGCGCCACATACAATGTTTGCTGCCTAGCTAATCACCCTTCCCTGTCACTGCCATTACAAATCTGTTGAAATGCCGTCCATAGAGAAGACCATATGCTGTGATAAAGGAATATTATGTTTAAGAGTTTCTTCTCAATTTCTATCACTATTGTAATCTTCTTCCTGCTCCTTTGCAGCTTTCTTCAGCATACAACATATGTATCTGTGGGAATGTAGCACGCCATGTAAAGACTCCCTTATCCCCTAATTGAAGTAAGCAGACTGATCCAAGGGCTATTGAAACCAATTTGAAAACATCCATTGATTTCAGCGGACCTCAGGTCATGGCTTGTGGGAGTTTTATTGTTGCCTTTAGTGAGATGGACAGAAGAAGGTAAACACAGTGGATAGATGTTAACACAAACTTAACAGATTTAAAATATCCAGTGTCTCTGTTTCCCCTTACTAAATATTGTGAGTACAAAACAATTTGTCAGTGTTAAAAAGCCATAATTTGATCTCCTTCTCCACCATAGAGTACTGCAGTGTATATAAGCTTTTATCTGTTCAGAAAACATTTGTGATATGTTGCTCTTAGAAACAGGAAAACAACAGCAGTAAGAATAGGACAAATTCTACAACACTTACTGGCTTCACTGAGAATTCCTGCTGAGTAAGAGCTTTCAGAGATATCTCAAAATTAAAAATAAAATGCCACGAGCTCACAATTGCACTGTAGAATCTGTGTGCATGAAAGAAAGGAAAAAACAAAAAAAAAAAGTTAAGGTTGTTTCCATACTGAAAAGAAAGGGTTCTAACACATGGAAAGAAAAATATTTTTGAAATTATAGCAAACACTTTGATCATCTCCATAAATGTCAAGGCACTATGTCTTTAAGTTTCCCTCTCATTTTAAAATCTTAATTTCCAGACTTCATGTTTAACATGTAGATTAGAATGAAAAATCAGAAAAAAAAAAAAAAACAACCCCAAATGCTACCAAAGATACACTACCAAATGTATTGTTATTTTGAGTTCATGGTATGATATTCTTTGAATAAAGTGGATGTGGTGGTAAGTGCAGATTTCATTCTAGCTAGCTAATTGTAGGTGAGTGTGTTGCAGAGTAAACATAGTATCTGTTAGGAATACTGAGGTAGACTCAACATGGTGGGAGCCATAGATAAAAGGTGCATTAAAGCGTTTCAAATTCAATCATTAGGTTTCATTGCACCCATCTGCTACCAGAAAATATAATTGGCAACTTGATTCATTGACCTTTAACTGTCATTTTGGACCATGTTTTTTTAAAATCCATATTTTCAAGTCAGACCTACAGAGTTAATTTGATAAGAGAATGCCCAGTACATTTTAATGCAATTACTTTTTTCTTTTTTCTTTTTTTTTTAAGCAAACTGGTTTTTTAAATATAATCAGGTTTAATGGTCTGTTGTATATTCTGCTAATCCAGTCAAAGTAGTTATTTAATATTGAATGTGGTTAAAAGCAACTAATGTTCAACTTCATTAAGGCTTCTATTAAATAGAAGGCTTGCTGAACTTCTACTGTTTTTTTCTATAGATGAACTACTACTTCTTATTAATTATTTCCAGGGGTTTCTGTTACAGTAGAATTATACTTAAAAGCTTCAGTTCCACCAAGATTATACAGCATAGTACATGGTCTAAATAAGCAGTGAAATTGGGGAGTGCTTCATATTTTGTTCCTAAAATGTGTTTTATCTCTTTCCATTTATTTTGTGAAGCAGACATTATCTTGTGCAGGTGGGGTGGAATGCATACACCTCTTAGCAGTTCTGTATGTGTAGCACACAAGTAGACATAAAATAACAGTGTTACTTAGATCAAGCAGGAAATATAATGTGATAAATGAGAATGATTTAATGTTTTCTTAGCAATGGTAAACAATTATACTATTCTGTCATCTGAAGTTTATGTAATGGAAAAATATGATTACATGTGTTTCTTTACACAACAGGCTACAATTCCTGAAATATTTATATAATATAGAGACAGATGTATGTAACCTAACCTTATAATCCCATTTCACAGCTTTCCCAAATACTGGGGAGCTCAATAAATAGGAAGCCGATTATATTGGCAGTATAACTCCATTAATAGGATTCGGATTTGCCTTATTGACAAGCCAGTACTGTTAATATGATCCAGTATATTAAATTGACAGAAAAACTGGAGCGATAGAATGTATCTGCAGCCTAATTGACAGGGAAGCTCTTTCAAAAGATTCTTAATGTGTTTTTTATTGACAGAGTAGCTTCAATAAGTACATACCATTGGTGAACAGTGTAAATATATTGGATGCAACTGTACTAGCAGATTCAGGTGAAGTAGTTATTGTTGTGTTTTCTCTTACTTTCATCTTTACTTTGATATAAGTCATATCAAGCTCTCTCATAAGATCTTCAAGAAAGCCTCTTAAAATGCCAGTCTAACTGCACTGCTTACAGGCATCTGACAAGTTGTGAGTTATTTTAAACGTGTTCATTTTTAAATGAATAGAGGCAATAGAGAGCAATGCAATAATGTGTCATGAATTTCATTATGTTTATTTATTGACGTTGTGATAGCACAAACAGAGCTATTGTACTTTCAGCTCAAGCTCTTTATGTGGTGTGATGTTTGGCACCTCTTCCTATGTTCTAATCTTGCACCTTCTCCAAAAAGTAGTTCATCTTAAGAGCTCATATTACAATTACATTTCCTAGTCCCATTTGACATCTTTCCACATTCTCTTCCCAGACCATGCTAATTTCATTAGATGCTTACATTTCATGTTTCCCCAGTGGAAAATAAAATGAGGCTCAGAAACCTGAAACTATCATGAAATAAGCAGCAATTTGAGTGTGGTCCGGAAAAATCTTCTTGATTCCCTTCCAGCAGAAGGAAATTTTGGGTTCAGCTTCTACAAGTTTTCCTAGTCCCATCTTCCTTAGAGAAAGAAGTCTGAATTCGAACATAAATCCTGCATTTGGTCTCTCAGGGGAGTTGAAGGTTTTTGTTATGCTGACTTGTCCACCGAAGAAGAGGTAAACTTGTTCCTGAAAGGCTTCAATCTCATACTAAATTTCATACTAAAAAATGTCTGATCAGGGTCTAGGCTCACCTCATCTTTTGAGTGTCTTTTAAGTCTACTTTGTTACCGGGATCACTTAAAAATATGTGTCTCTATACTGACTTTTTTAGCTTCTTCAGCCTTCAGGCTTGGTGCAACCTCCAAAGAGGTGAGAGGAAGCTTGCCTGGGCCTTGTGACTGCAAATACTTGCACCGTATTAAATCCTTACAGTCTAAGCTTCTGCCTTCTTTTGTGCTTTGTATATTGCAGACTTAACCCCTGTAAAAATTTTAGAAATAATTGTTTTCAGTAAGACAGTAGTAGAAATACAGCTGAAATATCTGCAATGCCTTAACATGAATGCTTAAGCAATAAATTAGTAATAATTTTTTTTTGGTAAAAAATACAGTACCTGCTAAAATAAAATAGTACATGTACCAGGCATTTATATGGGGAGAATATTCTTTCCTTCACTTACAGGAAAGGATGGTAGTCTCTGTCCCCAGAGTTTCACTTTTCAGAAGTCATTGTGCATTTGATTGAATAGTTCAGGACCTCTTTCCTTCACAGTTTTGCTTTTCTCATTCAAGAGAAAGAGAAAACACGAGCCACCAACACTCTTCAATAAAGAGTGAAGCAGCCTGGTGAACATTTTTGCATTGTGGATCCAACTGTTTTTGTTGCCCAGTGTTTTTAATGTGCTTTTGAAGAGTGTTACATATGTCAGAAATTCACATAAACACACTGCAGGTCTTGTAAGACCAAAATACACATTTTGCAGCAAGTGTGAAACTTCCCAAATATGTCCATGTCATATAAATTATGTCTCAAAAACATTTCCAGAAGAATGTGAGTGGAGAGCATGTATTAGGACAAGATTTGTTAAAGCAGCTTATTTAAGTTTGTCCTTCAAAAAAGTAGAATAACTTATTAGAAGTTTATGCCCAGTTTGGCTTTTTGTTTGTTTGTTTGCTTGGTTGGTTGGTTGGTTTTGGGCTATTTGCTATTGGGCAAATACATTTTCTTAATGAAGGAAGTCTGGTGAAATAGAAAACTACTACTTCAGGCTAAGTATATACACTCACTGGCAGTCTTATACTGAGGAGTCTTTGTGAAAAATTGTACTATGTTGAACACAAACTGTTCCTAACAAAATGAAGGCAATTGTCTGCTCTTTCAAAACTAGATTTGGCAGAATACAATTCTTTTGTCTTGGAATGTGATTGCCATTATATAAGATCTTTGTTACATGGGGGAAGGGTGACTACTTAGAATTAAGCTTTTCAAGAAAAGACACAGAAGATACTTGAGTTAGATATTAAGTGGCAGTCTGATAAAGGGGAGATGTGTTTAATTTCATTTTTGCATTTAATGTTTAATTAAAAATAAGTTAGAGTCAGCAAAGACATTTTGCTTTATTATAGTTCCAGGTATGAACACCTACATAAAATGGAGTTGCATTGAATAATTTCTGAAAATGTGATACTTGTTCTTGTAATTCTGAGAAAAAAATATGAATATTCTACTAGCTTAATATTAATAAATCTGATTAACCTCTCAGTCCTTTTTTTTTTTTTTAATGTTTCAGAATACATCTTTCCCTAATATGAAAATTATTTCTAGACATAATTTATCAATAATACTTAAGTATTGTATTTCTCTCTTCCCCCACCCCTCACCCCCACCCCCTCTCAGCTTTCTCTTGCTCACTTTTCCAATTTATATCTTTGTAGTCATGTTGATTTTAAGACTTTTTTTTTTAGGAGAGAGACCTGTCGAACTGAAAACTTTTTCTTTTCTTTTTCTCTAGTTTTAGTCAAACATTATGGAATATACCAAAGAAATCTTCAGAATTGTGGCATGAAAAAGATTTTGATTAAAAAGAATGAAAAAAGAAAATAGCTAGGAACCTCTAATTTTTAATGGGCAGCTTTTTATAGGAATTCTTGAAAACAGAAGCCTTGTGAAGTCCTCTACCATTGTCTTAATGAGCAACAGCAGAATCCCTGAAATCTTCTTGATTAATATGGGGCTGTAATTTTAATCCTGATTTTTTTTTTTTTAAATATTTGTGTGCAGAGGTACAGTGGAACTCCTTTTTATTTATAAAAAAATCAAAACTTTTCAACAGAAATAAACACATATACCTTGGGAACATAAACTTACTAAAAAAGAAAAGAAAAAGCAAGATTAAAGTAGCCCATTGCTAAAAGTATTCCCCATAATTCATTGTGTAATCCTTTGTCCAGGCTGCTTCAAACTGTTCCCAGTGATGAAGCTTTCTCTTCATTTTTTTTTTTTTCTTATGAGAGTATTTAAGGTTAATGGATCATATGAGAACTTTGTTTCTGATTCTCTGTTTTTGGCCATAATTTTTCATTTTCCTTTCTCTAAATGAAACTTCTGGAAGTCATAGCCATTCTAGAATTAGTTAGTAGAACCTTAGTTTTTGACTTTCAAACTTTTGAATGGCTTTATTTTGACTTTCTAAAATTCAGTATTCCAAAATCACCATGTAAAAGCAATACTTAGCTGGCAATACTTAGCAATACTAGCTATACTTATTGCTTAGTTAGCAATACTTAGCAACAACCGTAGTTTATCTAAGCCCCTGTGTGGTCTTAATATGCAAGATCTAACCCCTGTAATAGAATTAATGGTTTCACAGGCACTGTAAAATATCACTTGAAGGATATTCTATATGTTGTTCATCCAAACACTGGGCAGTACATGATTCTTCAAGTCACATTAACAGACTGTTGCAATTATATTGTCACATCTGAAACCCCATACCAGTAACAGTGGTTTTTTTCGCAGGTTCAATTTGCCTGTTCTTTTATTTTACTCCTCCTCAATTCCCTGATGAAAAAGGTAACATAATCAAACTATAAGGTATTTTCTGATAGGTAGTAACCCCCCTTTTTTAAATTTTGACAGATTTTGAAATCTTTATGTGCAGTCTGATCTCTTTCTAAATGGCATTTTTTATGAGCTTCATTCTTCTGAGAAAGCTATATTAAACATGTGTACCGGAATCCTCAGGTTTTTTCTGCAACATTGCAGTAATGGCAGCGTTCCTAAAATTTCAAATTTATTCTAGGGTCACATATTAGAACAGATAGATGGAAGAAAGTATTTTTAAGGGGACACTGTAGCCACTGTGAAAAAGTGTACCTGTTGAATGATTTAACAGCATACTGTCATTGGAAATTAACTGATTCCACTAATCTGTGAAAAGGAGCCATAAAAAAACAGGACCTCTTCTCTAGGGAAGCTAGGGACAGTTAGGTTGACACCACAGACTTTTTAACTCTCCAGTATCTAACCAGGGCAGTGGATAGTTCTGCTTGTGCTTTAGTTTTAGAGACCATTTGTCCCAGGATGTTTTCTTCCTACTGAAGAACTTGTATCTTACTAGTTGGTGACCTAATGGATATTCCAGCCATCAACCTTGAATCACAGAAACAGAAAATATATCTTTACTATTTAACTCCAGTGCCTTTCAGAGACAGATTGTTTCTGGGGGTTTTCTTAAGTGTGGTTTGGTTTTTTTGTTTTGTTTTGTTTTGTTTTGTTCAGGAAGTTAACACTGCCGGAATTTGAGTAATTTTTGGTTATTTATAGGAGAATGTAATTCCATGTCATTCACATCTGATACAATGCATCTTACTTAGCTTTAGCTATTACACTGAACATCTTGCTGGTCATCCAGATTCCCCTAGAATTACCGGAGAACGTCACCTCTGGGAGCACTGGGTACCTAAGCTAGATGCCCAAAATGGGATAAAGTATCTTGTATGTCTCTAGTGCTTATAAAAGGACCTTAGCTGATTAGCTTAGAGTAGCTGCCTAGCTTTAGATGGTTATCTGCAGAGGAACTGAAGCCCACCTTAAAATTGGAGGAGGAGAGACACAGTGGTTCTAATTTCCTGGACAGGGCTATATATCCAGAGAAGAACAAAGAGTTTATTTGCTGTTGATAGATTTTTAAAGTAGCACTCATTTCTCAGTGTTATAGCTATGCAGTGAAAAAAAGTATGATTAATGCATGAGCTGAAATGTCTAATATCACTTCCATAGATGTTAAAGTGTAAAAATTTTAAGTATATGACCTCTCACATCTACTGGGATTAAAAAAAAAAAAAGGGTTTAAGGAAGCTAGACATTCATATCTCTCTGTAATCCATTGTGAAGCAGATGCTTAACTTTCGAAGATTCCTCTAAACTACCTAGCCTTAAAATTAAATGTTTCTTTATTATCCCAATTTTTGTATAGATATTATCATACATGAAGCAATTCTCTCTTTGCTGCCTGTATCTCAGGGTGCTCTGTTACAGCTCAACACAAGCATCATACTTTCGTAGTTCACAGGAAAAGGTCTAATGCTTTTAGAGCAGAAGGAAAAGAGTTAAACTGTGAGATCTGTAGCTGTATATGGTTATTGAGTATTTAAGTTTGTTCTTTTGCAGCAATGAACTCACTGTAACACGCACCCAACTGTTTGTATTGCTGCAAAATGCGATACGAAGGAAATTGGTCAAATTATGTCGAATTAAGGGTCATTAATGATTACCATAAATACAGAATTTCTTAGAAGCAGCTTCCATTTTTAGGATGGCAGCTGAGTTGTGGGCATAACTTCTATTTTAAAATTTATATCTTGGCTAGTCCAGGGTGTCCAAAATGATTTTTTTACTATGAAAAAGCAGAAACAAAAAATATGACCAGCTCTTACTGTGGTCCAGCTTATAGACAAGCTCTTAGTGCCACCTTTAAGGAGGTGCTATAATTAACTCCAGGGCAAAAGTCCGACTTTTTTAATGGCAGAAAATTGATGAAAAGGCAGTTTATAGTGGGCATTTTGCCTGACAAAGACATGAAAAATGGAAATGTTGATTCTAGTAGCAGCTGTGCTTAGGAGGCGGCAGATTTCTTACGTAAGTAAAAGCATAAGGTCAGTATTCCTGGGCATCTGTAGTTGAGATATTAGACCTAGAAAATAGACATGGGTTCTGCCATTGTAAAGGTTTATTTAGATTGAGAAGTACTGGGCTCTGTGAGTGTCATAATGATTATATGTGTATATATATGGGGTGGATTTGCTGCATACAAGAGGGATACTAGCTTACAATTTGCGTCAAGAAAAGAATAAATGGCAGGATCAAGGCTGCTTCCAAAATATGATGTGCTACATTTAAGAGATTACATATATGAATGCTGAAATATTTATCTTTGTGCCTCCATTTCTTTCTCTTTCTTGTTTCCAATGTTTGTTTTTATAACTTGAAACATGTTAAAAATAAAGACAAGCTTTTATTCTAATTGTATATATTAAAAACAGGATCTTGCCTGATTTAAAGTGTAAAGCACTAACCTGCTCCCTAACTGAAGTGGCCAGATTTTAAAAAGTTTGGATACCTGTAGCTGAAATCATCGGCTTTTGAAACACTGACTTGGAAAAACAGTGTCAGAACACTAAGACTGATGTCCCAGATCTTGAGAATTATCCTTCTGTAATATAGTATATTGTTTGCATTTCTTAAGCAGTATTTAAGAGGTTTCATAGACCCATTTTTAAATAATGCTGCTGAAGAACAAGTCTCCAGTTGGATATAAACATGCAGATTTCCAAATTATGTGCGATTTTGATGTGATAAGAAAATCATTTAGAGTTATAAGTATAGGAGTTTTTTGCTATATTTTGAAAACAGATGAGTAAAACCCGATTCTGTCAGTTTATCATAAAAGAAAATTCACTGATAAAACATCAGATTATTTTTGTAATGACACATACAATGCTATGTATGTAGTCCACAGCTTAAATTAGAAACAACTTCAAAATGTGAAGGCAATGTGTGCCATAATCCTAATTTTTGACCTTTAACTAGAAACAAGAAGTACAGTGTAAATTGACTTCACGCGTGCCAAACAACTCTTCCCTAAATCACACATATCTTTGATATATAAACATGTATATTTCACATGTACCTTGACAATGGCAGGTGGCTACCTATTTTCTGTTTCAAACAGCAAAAGCTGTTGAATTTCTGATGTAACATCATGAATCATTTCCAAACTTCAATATTCCAGCCATACAAGCAGTAGCAAATACTTGTAATGACCACCTACTTATAAAATCAAAATGAAGCTAAAAAAATGGAGTGGGTAGTGGAAAACAAATATCCAGGAGACCAGTCTCTTGTGTAAACACTTGTGTGACACTAAACCTTACCTTGGGCCTTCTGCTCCATTAGTTGAGCGCTGCCTGTGTTACCGATACTGATAGGCTGGATGCTGTTGCAAAACTCATAGCTGCTGCCAAGCATAGTGGTGTGATACGAAGTGACGCAGAAAACAGTAGAAGCTCTGTCACCAGGTCAGCTGCAAGAAGAAGTGAACGTGTGTGAATGTACAGTATATGGAGTTTTGTGAAAGATGCAGTCTCTCTTTCTCCCAAAGAACTTCAGCTGATGATACAAGGGGAATTCAGTTCCCTTTGGCAGGACTCCATGTTGGTCTGGATGCTGTAAATGCTTCTGCTTCTACAGTTACTTAGCTCATGCTGCTAAAAATATACTCATGACAGACTTAATGAAAGTGTCTTCTTTTAAAAACTACTTGTCTACAACAATCATTTAATGTTCGTTTGCATGTGTGGTTCTCATTATTCTGACATAGCTATTAATACTGATGAAAATTAAAGAGAGAAAATCCAAATATTTTCATACTTGCTCTTTTCCAGTAGCATTTAAGAAACCCCACAGCTAATCAGCCGTAAATTTTCTTGACTTTTTTGCTTATTTTTTTCAATTCAAGAGTAATATAGCAATATATGAAATTGTATTACAGCAGTAAGGGCTTCAGAATCCCAGTAAACGATGTAATTATGATTAAAAATTAGTATTATTGAATAATTCAATTTTGTAATATGCAAAAGTAATTTTTTCTCTCATTTTCAATAACCATCAGTCTTAATATCTAACTAATGAAAAAACATAAACAGTGTCATCTGTCAGGTTACTAACAGAGGATGCCACTTATTGGAGCCTCATTGTTTACTTTAGCAGGTAATTTGTGGACCGGAATCATTTAATTGTTCTGAGCACATAATTACATGCCAGCATTTTCCAATTTAATTAAAATGTACAAATCTGAAGATTAAGGGAATTTTTGAATTATTAATCATTTCTCCTCTAGGAAATCTTGTTGCTCTGCAGGAGATTTGTCCAGTGTACAACTATACGTATTTTTTTCCTTCTCTTTCACAGACAGACAATTTTCCCGCAGAGCCCAATTACATGGGCAGCAGGCAGCAGTTTGTTCAAAGGTAAGGCCTATTAAATAACTTTCTCGGCTTCCCCATTTGCATTCTTGTCAAAATTGCTTTGCCAGAGAGTACAATTCAACTTAGAACAAGTAAATACAACTCTCTCTCTCTCTTTTTTCTCTTTTTTTTTTTTTTTTTTTTTTTAATAGGTCACTCAATGTAAGAAGGGCAACAACCAATGACATACCTGGTGTCAAAACACTCATTAAAACCCTTAGCTTGAATGAAAGTATTTTGAATGACTTGAAGATATTTACTCTGGCTCGCAGGGATCCAGTGAGTATTTCTTACAAATGTAAGAGAATGGATAAATACTGGTAAATACATCCAGAATTTATTACATTACTCTAAACTAGTATACTATATACACAGCATATATTTTTTTTTTTTTTTTTTTTTTTTTTTTTTTGAAATATGTATTTCAGTAGCTCCACGTTCAAGGATCCAGAAAGAGCCAGCTTGAGGGACAGCGGGCATGGGGACAGTGATCAGGCTGACAGTGACCAAGACACTAACAAAGGCTCCTGCTGTGACATGTCTGTTAGGGAGGCACTCAAGATGAAAACTACTTCAACTAAAAGCCAGCCACTTGAACAAGGTGAGTGAAGCCTCCAATGCTTATAAAGTGTAAAGTTTAAGCTGTCATTATAAACCTATTAGTATTGCAGTTATGGTTTATCAGGGTGGAATAGCCCACTGATAATACTATCAGAGAAAACAGTAAATCTTGTAGCTAGCCCAGAGCAAAGAACGCTCAGTATCTTTTGGAATGAACATGAAATGAAACCGCAAGTATCCAAAGTAGATTAAAAAAAAATAAATTAGTACTTTTCTAAAATGATTAAAAAATACTTTATCTCCATTGGCATTGCCTGCGATATATTATATACAGTCCTTCTACCAAAGCATGATTTGGAAATTCAAACTAGACGTGACTGCAACAGATAAAAGAAAGCCAGTCATTTACATTCCTCAAGTAGTTTGGAGATGAGGAAAAGAAAAGAGACTTGGGATATCAGACACGTAAAATTGAATCAGAAGATGTTTTCATTTCATGGATGTATTTTCCTATTTGTAATGTTGATTTCACAATTAATGGTAGTGTGAGATGTGTTAAATAATAACATAATCTGATTTTCAGTATAATTTCATTCACACTGTGTGGAGGCACATAAGTGTCTGTGAAACAGCTAAAATTGCTTGTATCAGGACAACGACAGTGCTCTCTCAAAACATTTATTTTGACAAAAAAGCATGTTTATTTCTTCAAACTCTGTGTCCAATTCATTTTTTTCCAGATGTGTGTTATCTAATATAAGGTCTTTTATTTCAAGAGACACTTCTTTTTTCTAAAAGCATCAGACAGACCAAGTACTCCAGCCTTGTGTGTGTTTGTGTCTTGCTTCTAGGCTGTAAACAATAAGAAGTTCACCACTGAATTATTTTTAAATGTTTTGTATGTTTGCTACTATTTCAATTTGTTCCAGAGAAGATTCTGTGGTGTTAAAGGCAGTTGAAAGATTATTATACGTCAGCCTTAGTAAGAAACTATATTTATAATTAAGCAGAAATATATTATAAGCTTTTTATTAATTTTTGATTAATTGGTCCTAGGTTTTTTACTTCTTACCCTAGCTAGTCTCATCTGTAGTATAGTTATCAGGAAATACATGCTCAACTTCATTTTTCTGATTAAGTTGAGATTGCAATATAATTTTTGCTGTGTAGAATATTTAGAATGCTGCAGTATAATTTATTCTGTATGTATTTGAAGGTTGACCTCGTATTTGACCTTATTTTCCAAGTAATAAATGCCAGAAAGATTATTTTTTCCTGACCTTTTTGCCACAGCAACTCTCTGCTTATAATTGGACATTGATCTGTATAAAGATGCAGTACTGGACATTATTTTTTTTCCCTGTTTTGAGTTTGTGTCAAATTTTCTCAGTTTTGTGTAAGAAAAAGACAAAATCTCTGCATTTCTGTCTATCAAGTATAGCCATGAAAGAGTTCTAAAATTTTAGAAGTTTCATTATAAAAATTATTTGCCACTCAAATTAAAAAATGCGTGGGTTTTCTTGGAAAAGAACTATATGGCCAGATTTCGCAATATTGCAGGTTGTCCAGCAGCATCAAGCCTAAATTCTGGTCAAAATATAACATCTAGTAAGACAATTAAGTCAATCACTCCTATAGCTTTTTTTCATTATAATGCAAAGAGTTATATGGAGGTTTGCACTTGTCATTATATCTAGATGAGAGACCCTGTTCATCAAGAAAAAGCATATTCCAGTGGCTCATAGGAATTCCTCACATTCTTATTAAACATATGTTAAACTGTGAATGTTAAGTACTGTCAGCCACTGAACTGCAGCAGTGGGTGTTTCTGTGAGTTTTCTTACTGAAAAAAAAAAGAATGAGGATAGAGAGATAAACTACCTTTTTCTTTTTCCTTTTTTTTTTCTTTTTTTCCCCCAAATATAATTACAAATGGTAATGATATCCATTTGTTTACTTGTACAAACTCTTCCATCTCAAGTGGGCTGTAATAAAATCATTGGCATGTTATGAAAACTGAACTTCCAGCGAGCACCTTATGGGGTTACAGATCATTGCAGTAACAAATGTGGTGCAATGTGGTGTTCCCAATGAAATCAATGATCGCTTGTCATTGAGCTTAGTATGATCAGGGTTCTCAGCCCAGAATAACTTTTCTCTTTTGAAAGAAGATAAACAAAATTGCTTTCACTAGTCATAAGCCAAGTTGAAGGACGATGGGAAGTATGATATATGTGATTAGGATAGAAAAAGGACTGAATTTTCTTTAGAGATATTTTTTTTCCTGTGAGAAGGAGATGGACAGCTTGCCTGAAGCAGTATCAGAAGTTGTGGTTCTGCCATCATCCTGAGTTGTGTGCAGGGATGGGAATACACTATTTTGTAGCAAAGTTTCAGCCTTGATTATTTTTGTTTAAAGATATTTAAAATAGCTTAACTTCTGCTATTAGAATATTGTTAATTATTAGATTTTCTGACGTTTTTGAAAAATGATCAGGATTAACTGTTAATTCAGGATCTTGTCTTGAGGTTCCTAATTTAAAAATTATCCAAGTTGGAGTTTCACATCCCCTGTATGTAATTCTGAACACAATTGTCACCAGTTGAACTCTACCCATATACCAGTAGTTTAAGTACAGTTTGAAGCAACTCTAGCCCAGGCAACTTGATCATACTGAGACATAAATTGTGTCAGTAGCACTGCAACAACTGGGTTTCTATCAGTAACAGAGAAGTAGGAAATTTTATGAAAAAATAATTTTTGTAGACAAGAGACCTGATTTCAGCATGGCATGAGAGGCAATCAAGCTTACTTTATAATTTCCATTAAAATAGTGGTAAAGCCTCAGTAAGTTTACTATTAAAATATTTGATTTCAAGGAAAATATCTCCAGATAGCAAGTTTTGTCTGGTGGTAACTGTAAACATTCACACAAATGGGAAACATAATGCAAATTGGATATCATTATCAAATGCCTATGAAAGCTCATCACTTGGCCTTAATGGAAAGAAAGGGGAAAATAACCCCTACCCGATAAAAGTTACCAGGACAGTAAGTCTTGTGTTAAAATAAACATGTCCCATTTTAGTTATCTCAACCATATATCCTCTTGCTGGGAATTCCAAGCCACTTTCTGCATAAAAATACCTAGCTGTCTCTTAAGCTTACTTATGCTATCTGAATCAGCTGTCTTATGAAGCAGCTTGTTCCATCTGCTACTCTTTCAACAGAATGGTTTTAGATAGATTTGTTTTCTTCTCCTCTCTTTTTTTTCACTTCTGTTGCTGAAACTTTAAACCCTATCACTAGTTTGGACAGTTTGAGATCACTCTACCTAGAAGTCTTACAAGAACATCCGTCAAGTAACCTGTTTATTTCATCTGAAGTTGCATATATTTTCCACATTTTATATTTAAATAACAGAATAAAGGGTTTTTTTGGTATGGTTTAAGCATAACAGCAATAATATATATTTCTTGAAAAGATAACCAAAGCTGAAAATGATGTTGTAAACCATAAATGGTATCTACAAGGAAGCAGTACAACAGCAAGATGTAAGTTTTATACTTTTCTTAGTGGATTCCGAATAGGTCTACCTTATAATCAGTAAAACAATATAGATTTAGGGACTTTTCTGTAGTAACTCATAAATCATTGTCTTTGTTAGATTTTCACAGGATTTTGTCCTTCCTTTTCCTTTTGGTTTTTGCTGTCTGTGTTTTCTTACTTGAGGTGGGTTGACCCTGGCTGGACACCAGGTGCCCACTAAAGCTCCTCTATCACTCCCCTATCACAGGGGCAAAAAAATACAACAAAAGGCTCATGGATTGACATAAGGACAGGGAGATCACTCAGCAATTACCTTTGTGGGTGAAACAGATTCAACTTGGGGAAATTTAATTTATTACCAATCAATTCAGAGTAGGGTAATAAGAAATAAAAACTAAATCCTAAAAAAAAACTTCCCCCCCACCTTCCCTTCTTCCCTGTTGCACACATTGTCTCTGGAACTTTTTCCTCTTCAGGGAGAGGACTCTTCATGTTCTTTCCCTGCTGCACTGTGGGGTCCCTGCTAAAGGAGACAGCTCTCCACAAACTTCTCCAATGTAAACCTAATACATTGCTTTAACAGAAATCTATCTTTTCATGTCATTGTCAAAAATATCCAAGGGATTAAGTGTCTCCAAATTCGGTAGCTTTTTTGCTAGGTTTTTGTTTTATCACTGTGCATTATATCTTTCTTTAAACATATTTACTTGCCATCCACACCTGCATCCCATAGAGGGGACATTTCTGCATGCGTTGTTGCCTTGTTAACAGTAGCATGAATCCTGAGAATAAATGGAAAATGGAAGCACCTCCTTGGAGGAAGGGTAAAAAGAAACTCTTCAGCTTTCATGTCCTGTAGGACCTGTATTGCTCACTAGACTTCTCTGTTGAACAGCACCATTTTAATCTAGGATATAGATGGCTAGTATAAAAGGACTGTAATGTATCTTCAGGGAAAAAAAAGACATTAAATATAGCTTAAAAATACAATGCTTCCTTCTTCATTGTCAAAACAAATACACATTTGCATCACAACTGGTGCAATCCTGCATGCAACAGTTCTGGGAATAAAATCTTTTTAAGTGTTACAGAATCTCTATGAATAGTGTTAATCCTTGAGTTCCACTGCATATATTTACAGAATGTGTTTGTAGTAACTTGTACATTTATATTCTCAGTTCCTAAACAGGAATGATCCCTGAAATCTAGTATCCTGCACTATCCATCTTCAGCATAAATTATCAGAATGTTTTACCAAGATTTTTTTGGAACTATCCATTGATTTTCTTGTCATAATCTTGCTTGAGTCTGTAGGATAATTAAAATCCATTCTGTTTAACTGAGTGAGAATCAGTCTAGACTGGTAAGTGCAGAAAGTTCATCAAGCAAATTTCTGCTGTCTGACATCATCACCAATGCTTTCCCTGCCATTGGGATGATGGGTTCTTTTACAAGTACATCAGCTTAATGAGATAATGGAAAAAGAAGACTGTGGAGAAATACTTCTTTTCTAAGTTCTCAGAGCTAGTGATGGCTTCTACTGAGAAACTAATGGAAGCTGGGAGTCCCCCAGAGCCGACACAACCTGTGAAATACTTTGTTCAACATTGCTTCCTCCCATAGGTTTGATTTGTTTTTGGGTTTGTTTTTTTTTCCCCTGGACAGAACATCTTCTTTCACATTCTCTCTGTGTCTAGAATGTGAATATCTGTCAGACTGCACTGCTTGCTCTGACGCCTCCTAAGAGTCTTTACATTCAGGACTATAATCCCTTTCAACTCTTTTACCCATTACACAGTCAGGTAAGGTGCTAACTTGCTGTTGTACATCAGGACTTGCATACAATACCTATTCTTCGCTTTCATCTGATGAATTGTTACCCAGGCAAGCTACAAGAGCAATTTAATTGTATTGAGAGACTCTTTCCTTTTCTTAGTATGACTTAGTAATAGTATCTGTTCCTAGCACTGTAACTTCTGGAAATGGTTAGGTAAAGCCCAAACAAAATGCAATTTGTTCCTCCCCCTGACCCCTTTCATTTGTTCTTTTCCACACATTTTTCTCTTTCCTTTTTTTGGTTTCTGTACTTTAGGCAAGCATGTGCGATCCTAGATGAAGACTAGCATAGGTCAAAGACTAACTTGTCTATTCTGTAACTGCTTCTGATTGACCAAATTTGTTATCTCTAAATTTTAGAGAATTAGTGGCACTATTGTTGGTCTCATCCTTGTTGAATAGTCACATTGAAACTGCTATTTGTATTAAACTTTTGAATGAATATATTTCACATTTAGTCAGGAGAGTACTCATAAAAGTTTCAAATGTTCTAAGTGCCTTGATCTCAAACACTCGTTTAAAGTTGATCTAGGTAACACTTTTGCAAGACTTCCTTACCTTGGCTGAGCTAGGCTATGCAAATCTTTATAATGTCCTTTTTTCAAATACCAGAATAATATCCCTTTGAATCTAAGCTAATGATCTAGAGATAGAAATACAGGTATTTCTATCAGCAGTTGCCTTTGCTGTACAGATTATTTTTATAACCTTTCTCACGTTAATGTCCAGTAATCTATGACATATTTGTTGCTGTATTATGTATTGAGCAAACTATATCATGGATTTGGGCAAATTAACGTCAGATCTCTTGTATGTACCAACTGTTATTTACTCAGAGTATTAAAGATTTCTTTTTCCCTCTGTTATATTGAATATATTTCTGGTTTTAAGTTTTAGTTTTAGACAGTTTACTAGTCTACCAGTCAATTTAGGTTCACTTTTTACATTTCAGTTATTTTAACACTGAGTCTAGATTTGTGAGTGACACTGGGCGACGTCAGGTTGAATGGTAGTCAGGTGTGCTTCAAAAGCAGAGTCCAGTTTGGTACTTACTTGTTAGAGATGGGGTGTTCTCAGGCACAGTTTCCTTCTGTAGTGTGCTCCTGCTGTAAGTATATGAGCAGCTTTGGATTTCAAGTAAAGCTATCCAGGCGAGGAAGGAGAAGTTTGAGAAAGCAGGTGTTTGTCCTAAAAAAAGTCAGAAAAGGAAGTGGCATCCTAATGGAGAAGGGATGGATTAGCTTAATACCTCAACTACTTACTTATCTGCCTTCGTTGATACAAAATAGAAAAGCAGGGCAAACATTCTGGCAGCTGAAGTGACAGTGAATACACTTTGCATCAGAGTATCTTAGCCTATTATTGCCGCCTGTTATTGCCTATTATCCTGCTTTTCAACTGGAGTTGAGTTCTGCCAAACCAGGTTTTTAATCAGGTGCATGTTTCAGCATCTGGCAGATTATTATCACCATGTATCTAGTAGCAGTGAAGTTTTGTGAATAGCATATCCCACATTTAATTAATGTATTTTTCCATGAATTAGGGGAGGGTGAATTTCTATAACTGACTTTCAAAACACGCAGAAAGAGCTTTCTGCATCTATACATGCACAAAATATGTCACTGTGACACAAAGAAGGAATTATAGGCATTCAGCACAGCTTCATCTATGCACTATTTGATGTGTTATATTATATTTTTCAGGTAATTTCAATTCTCCCCCCATTATTACTATTTGTTTTATAATTACAAATTAATTCAGTGGTTGAAAATTATCTTTATTTTTGCCCTATATTTTGTTTTCATCGGAAGCCTCATCACCGAATCAATTTAGATTGATCATTACTAACACTTTAAGAGCTTAAGACTGTAGCAATAAAAGTATTAATAAGTTTTAGAGTTTTCTTTGATTAGCTGTGCAAATTAATTTAAAACATGCACTTTAAGATTACAAGTCTGTTATCATGTCTCATGTCCGAGATGAGAGTGCAAATTCTAACATTTGGGTGCTGTAGCTGTTGGTGCCCGTTTCTTCATGTTTTACTTTAGAGGCAACAAAGTAGAATATCCTTCCCTTGTCACGAGTGTAAATCTCATTATTTCCTTTCTGTACTCCCTGATTTGACACCATCTTTCCCAGGGCCAGGCGTTGTACTGCAGTTTGTTCTTGGAAGACTTAAAATCCATAAATTATCTTTTTGTTTTATTCCCATTAGAAAAGCAAGAGAAGGATTTGCAGTTCTCAGTAAGACGAGGCCCTTGTATGTCAAAATCATTATCTTCAGCTAACATTTCTTCTTTTCAGATTCTTGTTATAAATTGAAAGAAAAGTGGGGGCATAGAAAGATCAACAACTTTTGAAACAAGGAAATCAGGGAATAGATAGTTTTCATTGTTTCAGGCTATAGGCATTTCCTATGTGGTAAATGGATGTTCTCTGCCTGTGCTTACTTTTGTTAATTAAAATTTTAGGGCATATATTCATATATTGGATAGATACTTAATATCATGGAAACTATTGTAACAAGACTAGAGAGTCTATTTCTGCCTCTTAGTCTTTGTCTGAAGGTCTGAAGGTGTCCTTGTATGGTGTATTTACAGTTTCCTTTTAATTAAACTTACATAGAATTCTAGTTTAAAAAACATATATGAGAGTATGTGTCTATTCAGTTATATAAAGGAGACAATTAAAATAAATATAACATTTTGTCTTTTCATTCTCATTTTAAATCAAGATTTTATGACTGCATCTCCTTTTATTGAGTCAGCAGAAAATACAGATATGATGAACAACAATATTGGTCAAATTTTGGCATAATCCTAATCCAGTTACATTCTTGTTACTAAAAGGAAAGAATATTCTGCAGGTGGATTTACTATAAAGCTGATGTGTATTAATTGGAAACCTGAACTTGGATTGTAGTTATCAATAGTTTTATGTCCAGCTGGGGAAGACATAACAGGAGCGTCTTAAATAAAAGACAGGAGCTAATTATTCCATTCAGCAATGCTTCAATTGGAATAATACTAATTATATTTTATTCTTCTGGAACAAAGCGCATCTCCAAATTTCTGTGTACAGTAATCCAGTCTGTCCTTTTCCTGGCTCTTTTTCTGTGTGCATACTACTTTTCTCCTATGCCCTGGTTTGCAGAGGGAGAAAAGTAGTAGAATTTAATTTGGGCCAGAGTTGCAGCACATTCTGATTAGTGACAAGCTGCCGTACTCACTTTGTAGGGATATTTTTAAGAAAGATTTGGAAAAATTCAAAATCAACAAAGAGGTAGAATAATGGCAGAAAATAGAAGCTTACAAAACATGGCCTGTGGTGAAGTTTAATAGAAGTGTTTGTTTAGAATTTGTGTTTATTTAAATGAACAAAATCTGGGAGGAAACATAATAAAAGTCTTTGTGTATATAAAACGTTGTTATAAATAGGATGGTGACTGCTTTTTCTTTTTTTTTTTGTTTGTTTGTTTAATTTGCTGGGAGAGTTATTTAGGTTACATATGAGGGAGAACTTTGCTATAAAGATAGCTAGGTACTGTAGCAGGCTACCCACATAAGTTAAAGAATGTCTGTTCCAGGCAGTTTTTAAAACAAGTTAAATACACATTTGTCAGCGGTAACCCAGATTTATTTTAACCTACCCAGGATCAGAGGATCCATTGTAGCTCTGCTTTTTATGATGCCATAATTAAATGTGAGGATGCGATGTATTGTCTAGTCCTGAGTAAAACATCCTGAAAGGCAACATTTGCACCGACCTGTTCTTCAGCTTTTTGTCTGTGAACGTCTTCTATGGGAAGAGCTCACCATGTTAGAGAATCGCAGGGAATGTGGGTTATGTGGTGCTTCACAACAAGAATCCGCAGCACAATATAATAGTACTTAGCACTTAACGTGGACTTTGCTCAGCGGCAGAGCTGCAGCATGATTAACTAATTACTGCTCAGTGAAACTTTGTCTGCTTTCTATATACTCTCTGTACATCAGTGATATACGCATGCAGTGTAACAGCGTCTGTGCACCTACTGCCCATCCTGATTTCCAGAATGGCAGAACAGCTGGTTTCCATTCCCTGCTGCTGCTTTCTCCTATTCCAGCTGCCGCACTCGAATAACCTCCCTCCCCCAAGTGGGCTTCATATGGTTTGAAAGGGACTTAATGTACCTCAGTGCATAGGGAACTTTTGATGCATATTTCATCATGTTTCAGTTCTTTCTACAGGGAACACTGCATGTATAACAGATGTTCCCTGACTACTACCCTTTCCTGAAGGTGACATGCCCTTTTTTTGTGTTTCATCTCTAATGTATATGGAGCTGGGAGTGCTTGCGTGGTACTAAAACACACTGCTCCATGGCTGCCCCTGTGCTGCACGCCAAGCTATATTTAATTCCATCTGCTCCCCTCTGCAGCATGAAATGGAGAGGAGCATATGCCCAGTATAACCAAGTCATACTGTGGCACTGAAAAAAACTCCTTTATTTAAGACGAGCAAATGTATTTTTTAAAATTATCATTTTTAAATTTAGGAGCAGATTCTTCCGGCTTTTTTATACAAAAACTGTCTCATATAAATCAGTGGGGATGTTCATGTGAATACATGTGAAAAATCCTACATCTCTTAATGTTTCTTTTAATATTAATAGTGTATATGTATATGTAGCGTGTGTGTTTATATATGTACACACACTCATGCACAAATACAGAAATAAGACACTGTTAACTGTTGTCCCTGAAAATTTTATTTTGCAGTCTATACGGAAAATTAAAAGCTTTAAAGCATTGTATGCTTGTTTTAAAACTACAAATATGAGAACAATTCACAAATTCATAAATTTCAACTTTCTACTACTTTAATCATAAAGCTTGTTTTGGGGAATTATAATCCTACTGAGGGAAAAGCTGTCATTTAAAAATATAGTATACAGTTAAAAAACAGTATTTAAAAAATGAAGGTTCTTACATATAGTTAATAATGTATATTGCTGTCCACATAATGTAAATATATAACATTATATATATAATCATTGTGGTGTTTGCTTAAATATTATAGGGATGTGCACCTTAGATTTTTAGAGGATAGTCTATCAACTTCTTTCTCAGAGTTTTGAATTAAATTCTTCATACAGAAATTTATTATCTGACCCATTTTTTGCTTTAACAAATGAATGCGGTTCTTACATAAAAAGTGCAATTTAGGTTGCACATTGGACATGATCTCTAGGCATTTAAACAGTCCAAACAACCTTCCAAGCTCTGAGTCAAACATACAGACTAAAAATGTCACAAAGTGGAATTGTGTCTGTTTGGATACTATGAAGAGAATTTTTCAGCATATCTGTAATCTGCGTGATCTAGAGAAGTGTATATTGGATCTGTGTGCACTGCTGAATGTGAATAGTCCTACACTCACATGTGTCAGATTAGTTTTAGCACGTGGTATTTCTTTTCTACTTTAACAGTTTGATTTGAAGTGAGAATTCTGTCCCTTATCCCTGTGATATTTTGTTGTTGTAAGCAAAGTTCACATCAAGACAATGCAGATCTATATGTTCATCCAAAATAACTTCTAATTTAAAGAAGATATAACTTTTCTTTTGTTCTTCCCCGCCTCCCGCCCCAAGATATATAGAATTTGTACCACATCCTTATAATAACTCAGAAAGTACCAGCTTCACATCTCTTTTATAGGAATATTTTACTTATTATAGAAATTTTGAACATGTAATATGGGAAATCATATTATGTGGCCCTAACAATGTGTCCCTTTTGAGCAGCCACTCCTAAAAAAGACAGTATTTTTCTCTATGAAAAAACTGAGAAATAGTCAATGAAATCAATTTCTGTCAAATTCTCAGCCTGATTTCTTTCATAGACACAGTATTTTCCCATAGGGAAATAATTTAAAAAAAAGGCAAATTAAAACAGTTTGACTAAAACATTTGTAAGATTTGTGTCCACATTATAAAACATAGGAAGTCGAATGTGACCCTCAGTCATGTCAGGTACCACTTCCTTTCCTCTCTGTTCTCAAGTCAAAGTTTTATGACCCAACAATGCCTGAGTGCATAGGAAAAGCAGATGTTTCTGAGGGGAAGTGTATCGAATAGAGAGGGATGGAGAAAGAAAACTACATTGAACACTACAACTACTGCTGTGAAGAAAGTCTTAAATCCAGTTTAATATGCCAGTGTGCTGCAACTACTTTTTGCTTCTAAAGAGTACTGCGGAGTAGCCAGAGCACACTACTGAATTGTACCATATCCTTAAATCACTGGAAATACCATGCAATGGCATTATATATATATATTAATTTTTTTTTCCCCCATTCAGGCTTATAATCAACAAATAAGGACATTCTCAAAACATATATTTTGATGGGATAACACTGTAAACTTCACATAGTAATGTATGATAAAATATATTACAGATTGCAACTGCCCCCAAAGCAAGCACTATTATATTAACTTAGTACAGTTAAATTTAACATTCATTACAATTTTCAACCGATAAGAAAACATTAATAAAAATGCAAATTTTGAAGAGAAGTATCAAAAACTTTGAAGCATGTAGTAAAATCTCAGTTATCATTGTACGGTTATTTCAAACTAAGAAGAGAATTTAAGTAGTTTGGACTTCCAAAATAAATCTTATCTCAAAATTTTCTGGCTTCATGATATTTATTGTAAAAATAAAATCCCACAAAATGTTTAAGCCTAGTTATTGATATGTAGTTATAAATTTTGCCTATGGATACCTTTTCCTTATACAAAACTATTGTCAATATCCATATTTTTGTTACATTTAGAGTCTATATATTCATTCTTTATTAATAATATTTAGTTTTATTCCTTTATTTTTAATTTTATCTGTTTTATTTTGCATACATTCCCATTTTTCTTAGTATATGGAGAATAGCAGAAATATGTTGCTAAAATTTTGATACAGGATAAGAATCTCTCAAAGACAAATTAGATGATCAGTGAAAATTGGGAACCCACATTACTATTATTTTTAAGAGATCTTTATTTTACAGTGATCTCAGAAGATGTGCAACCTCTTTAAGAAAGACAAAATAAGCTACTATTTAAAGCTTAAAAATTTCTTCGCTATTTAAAATGTAAAGATTTTTTAAATTTTTTTAAGACAGTTTTAGATGTCAGTAGAATTACAGATCATTGTAAATTTATTGCATTTCTGTAGCTTTTCACAGGTATACACAGCAACAGTAGCTGGCTCATTGTTTATTAAAAAGAAGACTCTTATATTTAAACTTTGCAAGCACAGTTGAAAATCAGTACCATACAGCTGCTTTCCTTATTGTAAACTTGATTCTTTTTCTGGTATACAGAAGTATGGAAAGACAAAGAGAGAAAGAGTTGCAGGGAGAAGAAAGAGAAAAAAAATACTAGAAGTTTAAGGCACGGGAAGATAATATGCAACACAGAGCAGAAAAAAGCAAGTAATCAAAACACGTTCAGATTTGTTATGAAATAGGAAACTGTCCTGCTGTTAGAGGTAGTGTGCTTTTGTTGAATGTAACCATCTGCCAAAAGTGATTACAATTTATATTTTTCCTGTACACTAGCTGCAATTTAATAATCCAAAACTGGAATAAATTCTCTATTAGGTAGGTGCTTGAGGTTTTGCGGTGGAGGCTCATCAGTCAGCAGAGTTGTAACCACCTTGCCCGTTTTGAACCAATACAGTATGATTTTTATTTATTGTTATAAACCCACAAAACATAACTTTTTATTTTTAACCCTATGTCAGGTAACATTATTCTTTTGCATAGGCTTCTGTAGCTGAACAAAAATAAAACACTTCTTCAAAACATAAATGATGATATTTTCACTTAGGGTTTTGGTGCTTTTGTTCAGTTTACTGGCAATATTTGCGAACAGAGTACTCTGGAAAATATTACAGAAGTAAAAAACTTTTTAAGTTCAAGACAGCTAAAAATACTCTTCACAATCCTAATGAAACCCAGGAAATACAAGCTTATTGCCTTTTCATTTAAAGTAAATTTTACCTTTCTAAAATAGATCCAAAACTAAGGCTTAGGTTTTCTCCTAGATATTTAGTTCTTTATAAATACAAAGAAACTGGAAACTAGAGCTTAAGCTTTTGTTAGTTAAGAAAAAGAAAGCTCAACAAACCCAAACCTCTGCATTTTCAACCCTGTTGAAGGAAAGAGCAGTCTGCAAATTCTTAGGAAAATTGTACCTACCATTTCACCTACAATCTTATTTACCTCTGAGCTAGTTACCCTCATACATTATACTTAATTAGTTGATAAGCACTTTAGAATTAATGACAAGAGCAATAGGTACTTCTGGAACATGATTCATTTGACCTGTTTTAGATGAATCACACCCTCAAATGCTCATTCCTCTCTACTGTCAGTAAAAGATGACTACCTTAGATGGAGTTCAATAGTAGTGGATGTCTAAAGTTATGAAAGATGAATTACAGTTCATTGTTTTTTGCAGCTTTTTGCACAATGGGCATTATTAATCCCAGCTTTTTGGTTTCCATGTCTCTTATTCGTGTTATAGGTGTTAATGGTTCCAGCCCAGTTTTATCCTGAAGTTATCATCATTAATTTGTGCAGAAAATCTTTCCCATTTTATCAGAATCCTGATGTGGAGGTTGTGATTCTTTCTTCCATGTGAGAAATACAGTTTCTGTTTGCACAACTGTTGTTGCCTCTTCCCTGTATTTGCAGTTGGAAACTGTTTCTTCACTCACAAAATTGGGTGCCTTTGTAAGGTTTATAGCTTTCAACGCTTTGTTTAAATATTCATCTATTTGGCTTCTCTTTTGAATTCTTACGGCCAAATTGCTGGCGCCAGAAGCAATAAAGAATAATGTGTTGGAGGTTTAAAATAAGAATCTGAGATCAACCTGTACTTTGGCTTCTAAAAAGTCCTATGTGCTGAAATGCTTTGCTGAACTGACTCACAGAAAAGTAAAGAGATGGTTTTAGATTACACAGACTTCTACTTAAAATCAAAATAAATTACATATTTTTCTGACCGTGGCAACTATTATAATTTAAGTTAATTAAATACCAAGGGATGAATAAAAACATATTAATTTAAGGATTAACCTCTATATAAGATATCTGTACCTTACATAGTGTTAATCTTCAGTAAATTTTTATAATTTAGTTAGCTGAAGTAATTCATGATCTTATTAAACCTAACTTCTTATTACATCTAAGGCATTTCTTGTATGTTCATTAAATAGCGATGGGTTCTGGAATAGCTGTTAATCCCTGGCAAATACATTTAAGAATCAACTGGCATTTCATAAACATACAATAACAGTCCCATTAAATCTATGTAAATATTTATTTAAGATACTTAGGGTCTATCCTGTTGTGTCAAACACACTGTAGTATGTGGCATTATTGGTGGTAAGGTGAGGTTTATCTGCAGGAGTACACCTGCCACTCTCACCTCAACTCCATCACCAGAGGCAGCTGCTGGAGATGTTCCACATGCTGACACAAAGAGGTCTCCTTCTAGCCTTTCTGCACTGAATCCCTGAACGAGATAAGCTAAACTAAACATATATTCATATAGCTACGTGAATGTCATAGTTTTCTGCCAAATAGCTGTGTGAACTGGGGTTGTCATTTTTTTCCACACTTGCAGATGACCTGGCTTTGCCAGCAATACAGATAGATCACGGTATAGATCTGGTCTCACAAGTTGCTATTCAGCACCAGTGTTATTATTAGTGAACACAGACTGCTTTCTAACAAGGATCACACAGATAAATATAGAGCTGTATTTTTGGCAAATTGAACAGGATTGTCAAGAATGTGTTACATATTTTCTCATGTTCAGCGTAACCCTAATAACAACTATTTAATTCTATAAGTGCCCCTCAAAACCATATCAGAGAGTAAATGATATGTGTTGTACATCCGCCAAATACCCTTCGTTTGGTCAAATACCTGTCTTTTGCTTTTGTGTTTGCTCTTTCAAATTTGTTAACTGATAAACAAATAGTGGAGTAATCATTCCATCTGGATTTTTTTCCCTCCTCAAGGTAGTCAGTTTACTTTGGGAGATTTGACTACTTTCTTCTGATGCTTTAGTTTCCCTTTTTTTTATCCACAACATGACCTTCCTTTTTAAAAAATAAATAAATAAATTATTTAATTACTTTTACAGAGGAAGAAAAGATGGAGAATACATTTAGAACAAAACCAGACAAAACCCATACATTTTATAACTGTTTTGTTTTGGTAAACCCTTAAGTAGAGAGTTTTTAATAACTATAACTTTATATTTTGGAAATGATGGGAAATGTAATTCAAATTAAGATCCTATCATATGAATTTATGCTCTGCTATTCCCAGTTAAATTTACCGTTCACAATTTACCGGTTTACATAGTGGGAAGGTAAAAATGCGCATTACTGGAAGTAGCATCAAACTTCCTTTAAACTGAAGCTTTACACAGCTTTTCATATCTCTATATGTTGTCTGGTACTGTTATACATCAAAAGATTTAACATTGACCAATTTAGCCTCTGAATATAGTTTCTGATTTGGGCTTTAGACCCCTCAGCTTTTTGAAAGTTAAATAAGTTTTTTATTTCCTGTCACAGAAAATCATCAGAAAATTTCATGCCAATAAATGTAAGAATTATATATCCTATTGTTGAAAACAATAGAACAGATAAGATTTTGAAAAGGAAATTCAGCCTAAAACAATAAGTTAAGAATAATACTGATCATAATAAAAAAGGTTGTCCATATGAAATTAATGATACTTTCTGTGACTTTTCATAATCCTGGTCCCACCTGTCTCTTTGTACATTGCTCTTCTAGCATACACCATAAAACGTTACTCCTGTGAAATGTATGTTATCTAGAGCAGTCACGCAGTTAGCTACATATGCATTTGATTTTATTAAACTAAATTCTTAATAAGGAATTATTTTAATTTTTCTGGTGAAGCTATTTTAATATCTTTTATTAAACGTAACTAAGCTAGTTCTTAAAAATAGCTCCCTGACATTCAGAATAATGGATATGAAAGTAAGAGTAATAAAAATTGCTGGGAAGGTGCAGTGCAAGCGCTGATTCAGCTGCTACCACAGTGATTTAAACATTTTCTTTAGTACATAAGATATTAATCTGTAGGAATTTAAAAACATACAAAAACAACCGTGTCTAGTAAAGGTTGAGACATGGAAGTCACTGTGAGGTAACAAAGTACAGCTCATCATGCAGTCTTTGGCAACTGTACTATACATATGCCCTTCATTTATACTAGCTGAAGGTAATTCAATCATCCACCTAGACGTAGCATCTAAGTCACCTTGTGGAATTTCCTGTCACTCAAGCAATTGCACAAAGACTTTAGGACAATTACACCCCTGTGCAATTAAGGGTCTAAAGAAAATAATGCAAGAAAATAGAAAAGACATTTTTCCATCAAACCTGGGTGGATTTTTGTTCCATGAATTTGCCTAATTGTGTGACTGACCCTTTGCATCCATAATGTCCTGCTCAATGATCTCCACAACTTAGGTGTGTGCACAAACATACTGCTGTTGACTGAAACCTGCTACCTGATAATTTCATTGAGAGTGCCTAGTTCTTGCTAGCAGTAAATAAGTGTTTCCTATTAGTCTTCCCAGTGACAATCACGATTCAAAACTCTTTTCATATTTTCCCTTTGTTGTTTTCTCCAAGCTAAAAAATCATAGTCTATTTAATTTCTTCTCTTATGAAAGCCTTTTCATAACTTTGATCATCTTTGCTGCCCTTTTTTATCTTTTTATTTCTATTATATTCTTTTGAACATGGCATGGACAGAATTGCATACAGAAGTCTAGACACAGCAGCTGTGGATTTAAACAGAGTAATGTTTTGTGTTATAATCTCTATTCCTTTTCCAAGATGCCTTCTAATTCGAACTGATCTCTTTATGAGGTGCGAGCTGTCATCTTCATTTAACTGTGCAAAAAAAATACAAAGATCTGGTTTAGAGTCCATAGTTTGTGTGTTGAGAGTCGTCACCGGTTTTCGTAATGTACATTACCTGCATTTGTTGACACTGAATCTCATGTGTCATTTTATTGTAGTCATTCAATAGCATGCCATCTATCTGCAGCTCTTCACAATCATTCTCTGATTTTACTACTCATATTTGTCTGGTACCAAAGTTAATTTAAGTGATAGTGTTACAATGTTCCAATTTCATATTTGGGTTCCATATGGTCTGCTGATTTGTTAGGAGTGATTTTACCTATTTTCTTGAAAATTTAATCTATTAATCATTCAGTTGCAGGCAGTTTTTATAACTCATTTCTATCACCCAAATAAATGCATTGTGGGAATCTCCCTAGGCTCCTTCTTTTCAAACCTATTTTCCTTTTCTTTTTTTTTTCTTTTCTTTTCTTTTCTTTTTTTTTTTTTTAAGAGTGGGTACTTGCGGTCTTATCTTTTTTCAGTGTTGTATTATCTGCTGTCAGCCCTACTGATCCACTGATTCTCTGGCAGGCTTTCAATTTTTTTTTTATTTTATTTTTTTTAAATTCTCCTCATTGCTTGCTATGTCATGCACAAATTATCTTAAAAACCTTTTCCATCCTTCCCTGCAATATTATAACATTTTATTTGTCTGACTTTATGCATTTTTCTCTTCCAAATTTGCACACAGTTCCCTCTTTTTAAAGAGTATCTTTTTACTTCTAATGGCCTCCTTTGTTGTTTCACCTTGCTGGCTATTTTTCTGTCCTTTAAAAGTGTTTTTGATAAGTGGTATACAGTTACTCTGAATTCCTAGTACAGTATCTTTAAGCAGTCTGTCATGCTATCTGCAAGCATTTAATCTTTTAGTTGTCCTTTTCAACTTCCTTTTAAAAAGCTTTGTCATGTTCAGGTAGTTCCTATTTTTTTAAGTAAAATATTACTATAGTCTTTTTTTTTTTCTTTCCCTTTTTCTTTTCTACAAGAGACATTGAATTTGAGTGTTTTATGGCCAGCGTTGCAGTGTAGCATGTAGATAATTAAATTTTCAATGTGGCCTGTTGAATGCTGAAAAGTAAGTCAAGTAAGCAATGTTTATCCTCTTGTGGACTCTTCTACTAGTTGTTTTAAGTGCAATGTACTTCATCATTCCTATATAATTTGTATCTTGGCATTATAATTACACTGGGTTCCACTGGGTATTTTCTTTCTACTGCCTCTGTAAGGTATCTGTTAGATCACATTCCTGACTTAGAACCAGCTGCTGCAGTTCTTATTTTTAGGCTTAAAAAATCCATATAAAATCAAGTAAATATTTGGTTTTGGTCTGGTGACCAATTTTTATGTGTCCTGTTCACTTGAAATTTTATTTGCTGAATTCTTTCTTTTTTCCGCTCTCTAAATATGGTTAACTTTTACTCTAGCTTTTTTTTGTTTGTTTGTTTCCTTTTTTGGGTGCAGTTTGTGACGTCATTGCACCGCAGAATTGCAGAATCACAGAATCACTTGGGGTTGGAAGGAACCTCTGGAGATCATCTAGTCCAACCCCCCTGCCAGAGCAGGTCTACCTAGTGCAAGTTGCACAGGAAATTGTCCAGGCAGGTTTTGAATGTCTCCAGAGAAGGAGACTCCACCAAGTCCCTGGGCAGCCTGTTCCAGTGCTCTGCCACCCTCGAAGTAAAGAAGTTCTTCCTCATGTTTAGGGGGAACTTCTTATATTCAAGTTTGTGCCCATTTTCTCTTGTCCTCTTGTCCTTGTGTAGCTGACAAGTTATCTGAGATAATGTGTTTTTCTGTGCCTGTCACTTGTCTTTAATTTAAAAATTCTCTCTTACAACCAATTCAAATGTCACCAGCCTTTTTTCTGTGCTGGTTTGCATGATAACTACCCTTCCTGGATGTGTTCCATTCGTTACAAACATTTCCTTAGTTACTAATTAAAATATACTTTCTTCTTATCTAAGTCAATTTTCAACCCAAAAAAGTATAGAAGATTTAGTGTCTAAAATCAGAAAGTAGAAACAGAATCTTTGCAGAAATGTGGGAATATTGCAAAAATGTGATGTCATTTAAAATTATTTCTTAGGCTATAACAGAAAGACAGGGGAAGAAAAAGAAAAAAAGAAAAAGAAAAACCCTCCACATTTATTCCAAATCAATTATAGAGAGATCCATAGCTATCTCATTTTCATCTTGAATTTTATCTTTCATTTGTGATTCTATTGACTCAAGTCTGTCTCTTCATAATGAATTTTTATGAAAGAGGGACTTGATAGTTATACCTGTTACTAGCATTCAAGTAAAAATGCATTTTCCTTCCTTTTTCTTCTTTTCTGGAAAAAAATTCCACCTTATATTGGTAAGCCACCAATTTCCTGTTTTCGGCTCCTGATTTTTATTCTCACACTTATTGGAAATTTTGGCAAATAAGAATAACTTTTTTATGTACATGTAGTGGCAATATCCTTTATTGCTTGGTGTTTCAGTAATAATGAATATCAACAATAATATTTTAATGACATTTTTACTGTCCCTCTGTTACACAATTTGCCAAATGCCTATTTCAGGCTTGTTCCTTACCTTGTTGTCATTTTGACTTTCCTCACTCTTGAAAAAATACTGGCAGAGTTCTTTCACAAGTTATTGTTGCAGAATTCCACTCAGGAGTGCAAACATCCATTATTACTATTTTACTCATTTTAGCACAATTCTGAATGTTTTGGGTTTTTTTCTACACTGGAGCAGCTGTGAAAATTGTCCAAATTAGCATTACAGGTGGATTAGACAAATCACTTTAAATATCTGTATAGATATCTTTATTTGGGCTCAAAAAACACTTTTTTTGGCTGATCTTAAATTGGTTCCAAACTGAATGAGAGTAAAGTAAATAAGGAGCATTTTATTTCTGAATAGGAATAAGGCTAAAAATAAAGAATAAGAGTGTGACAATAAGAATATAAGAATATTCACATAGTGGTTTAATGCGATTGAACAAATCTCCTTTAAGTTTGCCTGTTTAACTGATAAGGATTAATTTTCCAGAGTGTTTCAGGGTAGCCTCAGCCAGAAGCACATGTGATCTTACATACTCTGGTGTTCACAGATGTGCTGCGGAGGTCTTTCATCAAAGCAATATCTCAGGCTAGTTGCCTACCTGATGTCCGCTCCTGCTTTATGGGCTGTGGTGAGATCTGTTTGGGTTGCTGTGGCTCCAGACTATGCTTCCATAGCTTCATGGGGTTTGCTGCAGTTTCGTGGCTGGGTCTGGTAGGGAGAGTCAGAAGACACCAAAGAAGCATCTTGTTAATCCATCTTTATTCACTGTTGCTCAGATCCTGTCAGGTAACACCCTCATAGCCTTACTTTGTGCAAATAAACCATTGGTATTCTGATCCTGAAACTGAGCGTCATGATCTGGCTACAGACATACTTGTAGTCTCTTCTACCCTGCAGCACAAGAAAGTCACCTGCTTTTGTAACTTTTTCAAACAGTTTTTGTGAAGGTCCAAGGTAAAATCCAAGAAGATCAGAAGGATCACACAGCTGTGATTCTTGACTTCTGAATCATGTCTAAAACAGCCTGGCAGAGTGATAGCTGGCCCAGGCCAAATGTGTGCCCCATATCATTCCAGTTGCATCAACATTACAGGCAGAGTAGTTACATGGTATAGACAGTTACCTGATGCAGCATTTTTATATTTACTAACCCAGATCCAGCTAAAGAATCCATAGAGCAAGAACCAACATTTTGAGCTCCACAGAGTGTCGCTCACATCTTAGACAAGGATAGGAGTCTCTCAGTTTATCTGAGGAGCTTTACAGTTTTTCTTAGATTCTCACTCCATTATACATATTCATGTGGAACCTTAGGAAAAGCAAACTTCTTTCCATTTCTGTTACAATAAAACCTAAAACTTGTGGAATATTTGACCCAGTCATGTCCCGTTAATAGCTTGCTTGCTGATTCAAAGGAGCAATGCCATCAATCCTGTATTCAGGATTTCCTTACTGAAAAGAACAAAACAGGTTTGAATGTAAAGCTATGGTACACTGCACTGTCAGGTTGAACAGCTCAAAGGTAGACAAGGATACCTGCAATTCTGTTCAGCTGAGCTTGAATTCCACCCTGATGCATGCTGAGAATTAGCATTATATGCTTTATTCTCAGTGGTGACTGCCAGCCGTGTAACTCTTCAAGCATATCCTGCCATTTGTTCTATCCAGCAGAAATGGTTTTGATTTCAAAGTAGCTCTTCCAGCTATTTTGTAGGAATAGTGTGCAAGGAGAGTGAGGCTGGGCAAACAATAAATAAAAATTGACAGTAGTGTTATACAAAAGGAAACAAAATTACTCCCATTTCCTTGTAAAACACATGAAGATGTAACAAATGTTAAACTAATTTCTAGTGAAAAGATAAAGAAAAACTTGGTCTAGTGGAAGGTGTTCCTGCTCATGACAGGGGGGTTGGAACAAGATGATCTTTCAGGTCCCTTCCATCATGAACCATTCTATGGTTCTATGATACAGCATTTTATTAAGTACAGTATGCTAAAGTAAATAGGATTCAGACCTTACTGACCACTTAATTACATAAAAGGTGTCTCTTTTCACAGCCTGTGAGAACCAGCTACCTCAAACATTTAGATATCGACTTGACCAGACTGTGAGACTTGTTTGTTCTCAACTGCTTACTGGGGCAAAAACTAGGGAGGGATGCCACACTTCTGTTGAATTAATTTTTATCTCATTGCACCCCAGTGCCCATTAGGAGAATAAAAATTAGGATGTGGATGGGGAGCTGGAAGCAGTATGTACATCCTGGTAGATCCACATAAATTTGATGTAGCCACGGAAGCATTAATGACAGGCTCGGCTTTCCAACCCTTAGCTTACAGACGTGGCATGTTTTATTTACTGCTGTTTAGCTGCAGTTTTTGTTTACTTTCATTATTATTCTTGCTTTGATTACTTCTTCAGTGTAGGAGAATCCAACTGGAGCCCCTGTTTATTTCTTGTGATCTGTCTTTCCCATCAAATGACAGCCATCAACTGAGAACATTTTATTTCTAGTCTTGAGAGCTTCACACTCGTGAGAGTGGCCTAGAGGGACACAGCTGTCTCATTGTGCAATGAACAGAGAATTATTCTCAGATGCATCCTGCTCAGCAAAACCTTAAATATTGTGGCCAGGTTCTTGAACTGGCATTGAAAGTAAATTAAGAACCAGTGGAAATTATGAATTGTTGATATGAAATGTTGATATGATATGTTGTGGTAGCTTGTCCTTTTAAACAATTGATTTTCTTGTTCCGTGCATATTATGCTTGTGCTCCTCACTGATTTCTACATAAGGCTAACTACAAGAGGATGAGCAGGAAGACATTATCACACTGATGGTTGTTATCAAATCCATTTCTTCTTAAAAAAGACAATATTTACTGAGGTAAAAATGAGGAATTCCTGTTCCTTTCTCTGCATGCCTAATGAGAACGTGGTTAAGCATATGGTATACAATTCAAGGAAACAGAAGATTTTTCTAACATAGGTATTCAGAATGTTCTTTTTTGTTCCATCATCATACTCTTTGGCAGCTAGCTGACCTTGAACCAGCTATTTTTGCCTTTTAGATTTTATGACACCTTTCTGATGACACTACTTCAGAAGCAGATGTAAGGCTAGGGTCCCTCAGTTTGTGGCTTGTAGCAGCTGTACCTATACTGACTTCATAAGGCATGTAGAAGGCATGTAACTTGTAGTCCCAGATTACTTGGGGAGACACAAGTCCCCTCTGTTAAGAATTCACATCTTAGAAGTCTCTTCTGTGACCAGCTTTCTTTGGCAGTGGAGGCAGCTATTGCGTAGGAAGGAGGATTCCTAGGAAGACATGAATGTGTTTAAAACAAGAAGGAAACTTTTAACATTAAAGGGAGAGATAAAAATGTGCATGACTGTCAATGATAAGTGTTAACTCCTGATGACAACATGGTCCATCACAGTCTCTCCAGTGTTAGAAAGTTACTTTCACCACTTTAACTGGTCTAAATGAGTTAAACAGTCCTTGCTCCATCAACGTGACAGGTTCCTCTTTCTCCAGCTGGGGATTTTAAAGGAGAGAGGGCTCATGTGTTCCTGCAATAAGCCAGTTCATGAAAATGAACTGACAGAAAATTATTTTGATTTTTGATTCTGGTCTTTTAGCCAAGTGAACCTGCTTACCATAACATTAAAAAAAAGGGTTGAAACACATTCAGAGTGGATGCCAAGCATAGCTTTACATATTGTGGAACCACAGCCTAAAGAAAAGAGAAGCTTGCTTCTGTCAGAACTAGATCTTTTCTAATGATGTTTGCTAGCCTGAAAGGTCAGGAATCCACACTGCAAAGCTGCTTAAAGCAAAACAAAAAGATGGCAGCTGCCATGGTTTTTTTTTTTACTCCTCTGGATAAAAATCTTATTTTTGACCAAATGAAGAAGTGGACAGTTACTTCAGCCTGTTGCATTTAATACAGTTTTCTGGAATTAGACACATATTCTGGCACAGAATTTTTTATGTGCATTTTCACAGATGCTACAACAACAACCAAAAAAGGCCTTAATTCATCTTCTGAAAAAAAAGCACATCCTTTGAATAGAAGTTCCTGCTAGATACAGGCAAGATGTTTCAAGGTAGTCTCAAATTATTTTACAATATCTGTTCCTGCAATTTTGTCCTATTTTGTTTTATCTTTTTAATTTAAGGTACTTGTTTTGCATTCAGCACAAATGAATGCCCATTCTGAGCATGCAAAAAATGAAGGTCTTAAGTTTACAAAGTAGGTTGGATTTTCAAATTACCAACCAGAATTACAGCAAGATGGAAACTATAATGGTGTAAAGTATGAGACATCAAACTGTTAAACTGAATGCATTCATATTATAACATATTTTAAATTCAATTATAAATCTTATTTATATATAAGAGTTTAAAAGTTCCACTATTATTCATTATTTATTGTTTTATGTTTGTATTACAGGCCTAATCAGATTAAAAGTTCCTTTTTGCTACTGACTACCCAAGCAAATCTGCACTTTTGTCATTCTGGACTGAGCAAATAGTGCAAATATCTGCTCAGTTTTCACTTCTGTTTGGAGTAATGACTTTATGTTGTCCCATCTTAAATTGGACAATTCTAAGGATATCAAAGAATAATGTATTTTTCTTGCAAACCATGAATGGCTACTGTGAAATTATTTGTTTCCCAACAGAAAATTCATATTTGGACTACAAACAAACACATTTAAAAGAATTTTAAAGATTCCAACATCTATAGCAGCCAGATTTTGCAGATGAAATATAAGTGCAGACACAATGCACCTAGTCAAATACATTAAAAATCCAAAGGTGGTAATAGCAAACTTTAAAATTATTTTTATTGAAGTAGTCTAGATAAAGAATGTAGACATTCCACTTTTAAAGCATGAGGTTTTTTAATGTCTCGAGTATTAGAGGAGGTACATTATGAAAGAGTTATAAATCTCTTTCATAATGTACATTGGGAGCCATTTCTAGTTCCAATAGGGGTGCTAGACTGAAATTTTCCCCTTAGTAGGAACAAGAAGAAAAAAATCAGGCATGAATACTGCCAGTACTTACATGTGTTTGAATTCTTCCCACATCTCCAGTTGATTGACATCTTCAATAAGCTGTTAATGACCCACTCCATTTGCTTTAAATGAGCCTTAAATTTTTAGATCTGGTGTAGTTTTATAGGAAGTTGGAATTAAGTAGATTTAATTGCCTTTTTTCAGGTTGTGTTTTTGTTTTCCTAATTCATCATTCAAAGGAGCAGCATGCTTTGCCACCATAATAAGGTTTCTCAGTAATCTTTTCTTTGATTTGAGTTCTAGATGCAAAGCTGTGTACTAGCTATAATGAATCAGTATTCTTACCCAAACTAGGCTATGTGTGTTAGGTACCAGTTATTCATAAAATAAGAGCTTTTCTCATGCTGGCTTTCAGTGTTTTAAAGTAGTAATTTAGCAGCTGTCTTGGATAGGGCTGTGAGCATGTTGGAAATCAAAGGTGACTCTGGTTCTGTTCATGAGATGGGCTGGTACTGCATTTTTATTAGTGTATTTGCTTTCCTTGTACTTTGGTAGCTTTAGTCCCTGGGGCACAGAGCCGAGAAATATAGATTGTAACTATCATGCCAGATAAGGAAAACAACGTAAGTGATGATGCAAAATGTATTGTCTCTGACAGTGAACAAGCAGAGACTGGCTTGTGTAAAACAAATTTTTACAGTCTGACTGTGATGGGCTATTCTCACCACAGCGATACCTGCTGAGGAGCTGTGTTATATTTAGTTGCACTGTAATAGCATTTCTTTCAAGAAATGAATTACATATCTGTAGAGAAGCGGTGGTATAGGCAACCATGGCTGTTAGCATGCAGTTGGCATTTTATATTCAGCCATGAACGTCTATACTGGTGACAGACACACTAGCTAATCTGTGATTGTGATAGAAGAAAAATATTGGCAAGAGGGATGGGAAGTGGGGCGCTGCCGATCACAAAATGCCTATCAATGTAAGACTTTACTTCTGCAAACCAAATAGCATGTGATCTTTCCCCAACAGGAATGAATAAAAACTTAGAAAACATGATAATTAGTGAGCTATTCTACTTCTGCTCATGTTGGGTGTTCATATGGGCAGTGCTTCACCACATGAAATCTGAACTCAGTTTCCTGATAAGAGCTTATTAATAGTATAGTCCCTGAATCTGAATGCAGTCAACTTTCTACAAATAGGTATGCTAGGTCATATTTGCACAAGGTGGAGTGTATACAGCTGCAGATTTTACATCTGTGATATTGAGAAAAGCAGTCCATATGATTTGAGCAGAGAACAGATCCCCTGTGCCTCTCTGCATAACCTCTGCAGTCTGTACCTCCCGTCAGAAGGAGGATAGCCATGGATTGCATTTATCTGGTAGACCACACTTTAGCCACTGCACTTTGGAGGGAAGGGAGTATGCCATTAGCTGAGTTAAAATGAAATACAATATCTGGTAGAAAGTATTCACTGTGCTCTCTGTGACCTCATCCCTGCAAGGCAGCAGCTAATCAGTGTTATCTGGTGGGGTCTTTCTATTATGTCCCCTCTCTATAATTCCTATCTGCTCAACAAATGACTTATGATCTTTCATCTGCCTTTGTGTTTCCAATAAGCATAAAGTCTGATTGGGAAGGGGGGGGTGGGGGGGAGGGCAGGAGAAGAAGGAGACTAACCTTTTCAGCTCGATTACAGAGAGAACAATTTGTTTTTGTAATTAGAGCTCTGCAGTGATCTCTGTTTATTTCACTGATAGTCAGCTCGGTGTAAACAGAACTCAATTTTGACAACTGTTTAGCTCACGGCACAGTTTTAAAGTATTAAAGGATAATGGAAGACTTATTAGATTAGCTTTTGCCATGATCTTTTAGTGTCCCAGATAATTATTATTTGTGATACAGCTGAATGGTTTAGGCTTGTATTATTACTATGCATGCATTTCTGTGTAATACTTCATGTACTGTTGATAGGCCCTAAAATATGCATTAGGAAGTATACATTTAGTCAGATTGCACAGATATTAGTGGTATTTTCAAGTGGCTCAAATTGGTGTTTTTGTGAATTTTATTTCATTTCCATCATAACAGTTCTTAGTTCCTGGCTTTTCTTTTTAAAACGAATCAGTTCAATCATCATCTTCATCATTATTATAACTCTTAATCATTCTTAGTAACACTTCTGTGACTTCTATCACACTCCTTTGATCCAAGCATTACATTACATTTCTGCCCCAGCATTTTTCTTTTAACATTTCATCTGTTTCACCTGTTTTGGTGTTCTTGCATATTTTTTCTTGCACTGTCACCTTTTCTATCTTTTTTATTTAGTATTTCAGATCATTCCTGCTAGTCACATACTGTTTTCACCTTGGTATTTTATTTTCCCTGTTATTACCTCTTAATTATGGAATGTTGCTTCTATTTCTGATTTTACAATTATTTTTTTACCTTTTGATCGCCTTTTTTCCTATTTCGTATAAGGGATGTCTTTTAATTACTTTTCCCTACATTGTTTTCCCTTTCTTATTCTTTTTTTCTGGCTACCTTCATTTTCTTAGTTTGAGTCCCTCTAATCAGAAACATTGCTTCTAATCTTATTTTTTATTTCTAGTAAGAAGTTTGTATCCTTGTTTACAGTTACATGATTTTCTTTTTTTGTAAGGCTAGGTTTGCAGCTTCTTTGCAGTTCTCTACAGATTAGGGCATTACCTTTGAAGGTGATTACATGATCATCCTGGACATAGCCTAAATTACTGGAACACATGAGCAAGAAAAGAAATTATATGGAGTTTTCACATTTGAATAATTGCACTTTCTTTTAAGGTGCATTGGGAAAGCGAGTCTATGTCAGTGACTAAGTGGGTACATTTAACAAAACATGAGTGAAGTACAGTTGTATTTTCATCTCAGTCTCCAAATGAACATTGGTGGCTCATGTTATGAAAGTACAAGGATTGCTTAGGGCAAAGAGGGCTCTGTCAAGGTTAATGGCCCCAAATCCTTCCTGCTCTAAACATCTTTTAAAGTGTTTTTTTTGTTTGTTTGTTTCCAGATTATTTTTTAAATTCATTCTTCAAAACAAGAGTCTGACAGGAAAAAAGTATAATAGCAACTGTACTCTGTGATCCACCTCACTGTTTGTCTTTTATTTATTAATCTTTATGCTGCACTTTTTCCAGTGTGCTACCATCTAGCAGGGTGGTTGGCTGCTATTTTTGTTCATATTAGTTATTTCATGCTTATGATCAGTATTCTTGTTCATTCTGGCAAAATGTAGTAACTTAAAAGCATCCAGGCCTTTCAGTCATATTTGCAATTTGGAAGTGAAAGGCGTGTATCTGTTTCTTAAGAAATCAGGCTTGTCAAATGGGCACAGTGCAAAAGAGGAGATTGCTATCATCACTGTACAGTAGGGAAAAAAGAAAGGATTATATATATATATGCACTCCTTGCACATATGCTGCCAAGTTATCATAAAAAGAGCAGGTAGTTCTCTGAAAGTCAACCGTTTCCCATATGACTTTTACTGTGTATTAGATATTCCTATTCATTCTGTTGATACTCATCACAGCAGTATCTGAGTACCTCCCAGTGGTGTATTAAGCTCTTGACTTAAGATCTCTCATTTTCTCTCCAGAACGAGAAAACAGCTGAGTGCCTCAACTTTAAATTAATACATTTTTGGTAGCCTATGTCCCAAAGGACTCCGGTTCTAGTTAAAATTTGTCATTCTGGTTGAACTATGAAATATTATATCGAGATATATGACATTTCATCTGAGAAAATGAAGGCTTGAGCAAAGGCGGGTCACTTTTTGCCTGACTGAGACAGCTTTGTAGCCAACCAGCAAAAAGGGAAAATATTATTTATAGGTTGACTTCTGTGAAAACTTCATATGAACAAAGAACACAAAAGTTAAGATACATGATTTATATAATCATAGAATCATACAGTGGTTTGGGTTGAAAGGGACCTTTAAAGATCATCTAGTCCAACCCCCTACCACGCACAGGGACTTACCACCCTCACAGTAAAAAATTTCTTCCTAATATCTAATTTAAATTATTCTTCTTTCAGTTTAAAACCATTACCCCTTGTTCTGTCACTACAGGCTCTATTAGAAATTCTCTCTTCATTTTTCTTATAAGCCCCCTATAATATATGGATAGGTTGCAATAATGTCTCCCCTGGAGTGTTCTCTTCTCCAGGCTGAACAATCCCAACTGTCTCAACCTTTCTTCAAAGTAGAGGTGTCCCAGCCCTCTGATCATTTTTGTGGTCCTCTTCTAGACCCTCACTAACAGATCCATGTCTTTCCTGTGCTGGGGACCTCAGAGCTGGATGCAGTACTCCAGGTGGGGTCTCACCAGAGCAGAGTAGAAGGGGAGAATCATCTCCCTTGACCTGTTGGCCATGCTTCTTTTGATGTAGCCCAGGATATGGTTGGCTTTCTGGGCTGAAAGCATACATTGCCAGCTCATATACAGTTTTTCATCCACCAGTATCCACAAGTCCTTCTCTGCAAGGTATTGGGGATTGCCCTGAACCAGGTGCAGAACCTTGCACTTGGCCATGTTGAACTTCATGAGGTTATCTTTTTCCCTATTTTTGGTAGCCAAACTAGAGAGAGAGCTTACTCGAAAAGTATTTTAGTTTCTATATTAAGAATTTAACCTGAATTTCCCTCTGGAAGAGCCTCTTTTTTTCCATTGAGTAGGTAGGGAGCATCAAAACGCTAACTTCTTAGTTACATATCTGGGCAATGCAGCCTTCCCAGAACACAGATTATTTTAGTCTTTATAGTGGTACAATTTCACCCCCAGAAGACTATAGTATAGTTGTGGGAGCTTCACAATGCTTCTGTGAACCATTTAGTCTGCTGAACTAGTAAATATTCTTTCATCTGCTGATCTTGTCCAAGTATCTCCCTGATGAAGCTATCATCATTTTCCTGACATAAAGAGAGGTAAAGCTGCCTGCTACATGCAAGCTGTTAGCTTTTCAGTCCAGACCAGGTGAATTATATCACCTAATATATATGATATATCATCTAATCATGATAAATAGATAGGACCTGAAAGTACACTGATAATTATACTGTTCACCAGAAATGCAGGTCTTAGTCGTGGTGGATATATTCTATTATTGCTCACTTCTGACAAAAAGGTATAGCACAATCTCCCTAGATCAAACAAGCTAGATAGATCTTATGGTTGACAGTATTAAATAATGCAGACATACGGGAGTATAAGAATAATGAATGTCTCATCTTTCTCTTTAGATCTACCACCAGTGTACTGTCAAGTCTATGCTGTGACCCAAGTCCAGAATGAAATTTCAAGAATATTAAACTTGTTAGATTTTTTTGGTTAATTAACATTTTACTGAGCTTGCTCAGGATTTAGATGGTTGGATAGTGAATGTTAGTTTGTTACAGTTGGTCAATCTCTTAAAATTTTTTAGAATACTGTTTTTGCAAAGAAAGGAAAGGTTACTTATTTGACTGTCTGTTCTAGTTAAGGACCAGTACCAGCCAACTTCCAGTTGTCTTTGTTTGTCTTCCTAAACTGCAAAGGGCATAATTCAGATTTTTGGATCACCAGTTTCTTAGGGTATGATGCTCTTTTTTAGTGAATAGCTATATTGAATTTCACTGAATTTCATAGAATGGTTACAGTTGAAAGGGACCTTAAAGATCATTGAGTTCCAATCCCTCTGCCATGGGCAGGGACACTTCCACCAGACCAGGTTGCTCAAAGCCCCATCCAGCCTGGCCTTGGACACTTCCAGGGATGGGGCATCCACAACTTCCCTGGGCAACCTGTTCCAGTGTCTCACCACCCTCACTGTAAAGAATGTCTTTCTGGTATCTAATCTAAATCTCCCCTCTTGCAATTTAAAACTGTTACCCCTTGTCCTGTCACTAGTCTTCCTGAAATAGAGTTCCTCTACCAACTCTCCTATAGGCTCCCTTCAAATATGGGTAGGCTGCTATAAGGTCTCCCCAGAGCCTTCTCTTCTCCAGGCTGACCAACCCCAGCTCTCTCAGCCTGTCTTCAAAGGGGAGGTGCTCCATCCCTCTGATCATCTTTGTGGCCCTCCGCTGCACCTGTTCCAACAGTTCCATGTCCTTCCTGTGTTGAGGACTCCAAAGCTAGACACAGAACTCCAGGTGGGGTCTCATGAGCACAGAGTAGAGGGGTAGAATCACCTCCAACAACCTTCTGGCCACACTTCTCTTGATGCAGCCCAGGATGTGGTTGGCTTTCTGGGCTGCCAGTGCACATTGCCGGCTCAATGCCCCTCAATCTGGGGACTTTTGGTAGACATATAGCTTATGCTTACTGCTGAAGTATATCCTACAGGCTAGGAAGCCTTCTGAACATGAACTATGTTTTTAAAAAAAGTTCTTGGTATGGTCAACCTGAAGCATTTGTATGTTAGTATCCTCTATCTTTACATAGAAGGCCAAAGGTCAGGCCAAGACAGCTCCAATGATCCCCAAGTCAGTCTTTCAGAAAGCAGCTGAATGTTTTCTCAAGCAGTTTCATAAATTAGATTAAATGAATATGATATCAGGTCAGATACCCTATAAGGTCTTTCCATGGGAAGTTGTTGATAGCTTATGTAATTAACAGATTTTTTTTTATGCTTTACAAATATCCAAATAATACATACAAGATATATTTTTCACAATCTCTAATGAAATGGCTCATGAAAGAAGAGTAATGCTGGAGTCTAACCATTTATATGTCAAAATGTCCCAGGATTTCTCCATTCCATTATAAACAAGGTATCAGGGAGCTCCTTTTTCAATTCTTTAAGAAAAGATCCATAAATAGATATTATCATTTTAAATTAAGTGATCATACCTGAAGGATTTATTCTGTGTATAAATATATATTTTGTAACATTAACATTATAGATGTGGAGTTGCACAGAATTGTATATTTGCAAGACTACAGATTCAAGCTGCAGATATCAGATAAAACTTATTTCCTGAGAAGTTTGACAATGTCAGAAAACTCAGGTGATGAAATCTGGAGATAACAATACAAATCAGATCTCATGAAGAGGAAAACAATTATCACAATATGTAGAACAGCTCATATATTGAAAATAAAACAGGTTTGAAATGAAGTAGCAGAAAGTAAAGGGGAAAAAAAGCTGAAGATAATTCAGGAGAAATTTCACCATGTGAAATATCAGTCTGCCAGTACACACCATGTGGGTATCCAAGAAAACAAGATGGTAATCTTTCTTTTAGAGACATATAGTGAACTGCGAGCTCAGTATAGAGCAGATTAACAGATGGAAGAAGAAAACAAAAAATATTGGTGTATCTAATTGAGGCTTGTCAACTTTGTAAATAACATATTTTAAGGCTAGGAAAATTTCCCTCTGCTAAGGTATGAGGACATTGCTTTCTTCCGACAGCTATCATGTCTTGGTAGAACCTTAAAGTGATGTTGTGTATATATGGTAATCATATCTTTACTGCTGCACATGAAACATTACTTAACAGCAGTTACAAAATCTCTGTTGTTGGTGGATAGCAGGAAAAATATTGAAGAGAAAGGATTTGTTTCTTCTAACAATAAATAATTGTTCTCTGCTCTTGTACTTGAAATCTAAGAAGAATTGGTTTTGCATAAAATTAGTTCCCCAGAATTACCCTAACATACATGCATTTTTACCCTAACATACATTATTACCATAACATACATTTTACATGTAACAAGTGGACATGCACTGTCAGCAGCAGCATTGTGTATTGCTCCTCCTGATCTCATGAAGTCATGTCCTTGTGATGTCTTGAAGTTGAGATTCTGGCGATATTAATAATTTTAAGGACATATAATTGTGCATCTTTTACAGATCAGCATAGTGAGCAGTGGACCCAATATCATAAAGCAGTAAATTAAAGCCTTGTAGTAAATTACTGTTGTAATCTATAGTAATAGTAATTCTACTATTATAGAATTCCTTTCAGTAAATGCTGAAACTGAAGAAAGTTGTATGATGCTTGGAAGAGGCTATGTGAAGCTAACTGAGGAGGGTCTACTTTGCAGTACAACAATACAGTATTGCATTACTTTTTTGTTCGTACAAACTATGATGGTGTGCAGAAAAACTCTACCATAAACAGTAGCACAGTTATATCAGTGTTATATAAAAGAGATGTTTGTGTTGAAGATCGTACTGCATTTTTTCTTCTTTTCTTTTTATTTTCTTTTTTTTTTTAACTTTCTTTCCCGCTCTGTCCCATCCCATTCTGTCCTCTCTCCCCCAAATAGACAATGATAATCTAATAAATTTATTCTAAATTGCAGTCTGGCAAGAATCTCAATTTTCTAAGTACACATGAGTTCACAGTAAGTAGCAACACACTACGTGGCATGTAGTTCTAAGCAGACTTCCAAGGTAATTTCAGGATATGCCAGACGCAGATTGTCTTTCAGTTTCTTCTCCCATTCTTTAGCATTTCCTGCCTGCTTTCAAACTGCCTCTTCTGCTTTGATTCTTTTGCTGGGAGCAGGTGAGGACGGTGTGGAACAAAAAGAGTTTTCTGCAACTTCCATAATTTAAAAGTGAAACTATGAAGGCAGTCGTTCAAGCATATGCTGAAGAACTCCTTCATGGAAATACTATTTTTTCGCAAAGTAAAATTTTGCATTACAAAAGAATTTTTCTGTTACCTATGCACATATTTATGGCTAACTTGACTGGGCACATTACAAAAGCTATCCATGTAATATTTCATTATTAAAGCAGCTTCTAGCATTAGATGCTCTTTAAAAAATCAAGTCCTTTTTCTTACCTTATTACGAGGAGGGTTTTGAAGTGGAGTTTAGGTTTGGCTGGGGTTTTTTTTGTTGTTTGTTTGGTTTATGGTTTTGTTTTGTTTTGTTTTTATTTGAAAATGATTTTTAACATTCTGCCTGGGAGGGAAACCACACATCTTTCAGAAGAACAAAGGAAAATTAAATAATCTTATAATCTGTAACTATCTTACATGTAATTTTACCCAAAGAAAATATATTAATCTTTCAGATATTTTTTTAAGTTCATATTTAGTTAAGAAACCTTCTTTTATTCATCTATGTCAAACCTACTCTACTACAGCAATGGCATAATTTTCTTTTCCTTTAAACCCTGCAGGTTAGAAGGTGCAGTTTTGTGACCCTCTTAAAGAAAAAATGTTTCAAAGATACATGTGTTTTCTGTGCTAATTTTTAACTATTCGTCACCTCTTGTGAGACAAATGAAAGCAGAAAATATTTTTCCTCCACCAGGAGCCACCAGATTACACGGTGTCTCATTAATAGAGGGTAGTACCTGGTCTAACTATAATATAATAAATATGTGAGTGAAACTCCATATAAATGTAAAAATTTCGTGCATCAGCCAGGCTGGAAAAATATTAAAATCAACATTTTTTACACAAGTCTGCCAGAAAATATTGAAAACATACAATAGCTGCCTCAAATACCAAAAATACAAAAATAAACCAGTGACAATATGGGAAAAAAAGCAGCTTATGCAGTCCTCAGAATGTAAATGTGAGGAGTTTTACATTCCTAAACCCATGGGGAAAATGTTCACCCATATCAGGCTTGTTTGACTTTTATCTTTCATAAACCAATTCATCATTCATGGAATAATTCCAGTTAAAGTATTTACGTGAACCTTAAGATACAATCCTCCAATTATAATAGGTTGTGCATTCAGTTACACTTACTGTACTTTATTTGTTTACAAATATCACATAAAATGAAATCCACTCTATTTCTGCATAGTATCGTCTTTTGTAATTCTTATTTTCCTTTTTTTTTTCTGATGTGAACTAAAGTGAAGATTTACTCGACCTTTAGTACTTTTTTCTCAATGAACCCCGACTTGTTTAAACACTTTTTTTCCAAATGAAAAGCAACCTTTATTTATTTTAATCAATGAACTCTTTGGAATTTTAGGTAAAAACAGCATCTTGTACTTATTTCTGCATGGAGGAACTAATATTTTAGTGGACCTTTTGAACATCTGTCAGTATAACATTTTTCCATCTCTTTTAGGCTAAATGTCAAGTGCTAATTACTGAAATGAAGTGTTGCAAAATGAGGAGTATTTATGAAGGAGCCATGATTACTTTTGAGTTGCGTAGTGAGTTTATGTCAGATATAGAAAAGTAAAAAGTGAGCCTATTTTGGAGAAAAGAAAGCATAAACACGGACGTATACTGAAAGATTGTCAACCTTTATACATAATATCTTTAAAATGTCTGGAAGTCTTTCTGGAATGAGTGTGATGAGACACCTCAATCAATCAAACCTGCTTTAACTGGACAAACTGTGAATTTCACTCTCTCTTTTTAAATGTGCTGTCTCTCACAATAAGGGCCTTATGAACATATGCATTTCCAGGACTTATTTTCAGGTGCTTCCATATGTTGTGAGAGCATACTTCATGATCAGGAAAGATACGTATACAAATTAAATGAGAAGCCAAAGGAAAAAAAAGAAAAAGAAAGAAACATCTGCAGGGCATCATTGTGAAAAAAATGTTTAAGCTGCCTGTTATTAGATGCTCAACCTGTTTTATTCTGGATTTCTGCATAATTATGTTACAGAGGAGGGGGAACAGAACAGATGTTGAATATAGATTGAAAATAAGAAAATGAGACCGTAGAAAAGGAAAAGTAGTTGGGGTTGCTCTCAGCTAGACATTTTTTGGCAAGACTTTTAGACAGCAATCTATTTCTCAAATTCATTGCCCATTTCTGCAAGATTAATGTAAAACAAAATGTTTCTTTTTAAGTCTGATCAGTTGAACAATTATACAGCTCCAATAATCCCCAAGTCAGTCTTTCAAAAAGCAGCTGAATGTTTCCTCAAGCAGTTTCATAAATTAGATTAAATGAATATGATATCAGGTCAGAAACCCTATAAGCTCTTTCCATGGGAAGTTGTTGATAGCTTATGTAATTAGCGGATTTTTTCATGCTTTGCAAATATCCAAATAATACATACAAGATACATTTTTCACAATCTTTATGGAATAAATGCCACTAAACTATACTTGTGTGTTTTTCTGTCCCCTTTTCTCACACTTGTGTCATGCTTTAAAGCAAACTGAACTATCTATTTAAGAATGTCTCAATTTTTTTTCTCCCCTTAGTTGATATTTTCTGGCACTGGGTTTGAATGCATTATGAAATTGCAGTTAGGATAGAGCTATCTAAAAAATGGGGCTGAAACAACACACTGAGTTACTACACTAAATCATTTGCATCACCACTACACTGTACACTTCCTTTTGCCCTGAGCAGATTATTTACCTCAATGGGAGTTATTCCTGAATAATCTGCAGTGGCCCTTAACTAAAAGAATCATGTGCTTTAAGTCAAATGTTACCACACTTTTTCAGAGATAGCTATTCACAGGGTTACAATAAAATCAGAAACCAGAGAGAAGGAGAAGGAGAAGGATTCAGATGTAAAATGGATCCTTTCACCAAAGTTTTAATTTTCTTCTTGTTAACTAAGCATATATTATTTTTCAAGCATTCCTGACTTTGCTTTCCTTTGCTATCCTCACCCTACATACCATCACAAGTAGACTTCAGTCTGTTGAACTGCTTCGTTCAGGTGAGCAAATACTTCATCTGCTAGCTGTCTTCTCTTGTGATGCAAAATTTACATGTGAGATTAGAAAATGGTGTAGGGTTTGTTTTTTTAAAAATTGCAGCTTAAAAAGTCACAGCTCAGAGCTCAATAGACTGTGTTGTTTATTGAAGAGCTTACAAGTAATTTGATGAAGAAACCTCATATTTGTATGCATTTTGTATTCAAAGGATTTGGACATAAATCCGTCTGAAAAAGAGCATTCAAAATTATAACACTGTCTTAGTCTATTTGCTTTGGTCCTGATAGAGCTTCTAAAAGACATTATGCCATTTGGAAGAAGTACAGATGTGAGAAAAACATGAACTTGTATTACTTCTGGTGTGTGTTGTGTGCACACACATTTTCTAGATAGATTCTTATTACAAAACCTTACTGTAATTGCACGTGAATAGCAGTAGCTCAATGTTATAGTATGTTTAATACTGCAACTGCGCCATTACCACCAATCTCTACAGGAAAGCATGGTTCATGGGTACCAGCAAGTTGATGGATCTGTCTGTGGAATCAGAACAAATCTTTCTTATGATTCATTTTTTGCCACGGATAAGCCATAAAACGAAGACAGCAGATTGATGGAGGTTTAGTTTTTCTGCTCTTGTTTTAAACAGTAGATGTAGAACAGGTTCTTCTATTTTATAGCCTGAAGCTGAACTGTCAACATAAAAGATGTACGAACTTAATACCTGGGAGCTGGGCAGAAGAATTTCTTCCCAATTTTTTTAGAGCAGATTAAACACCGCACTATATAGCTCATTACTACCTAGTATAAATTTATTGAAAAGGCAGTTTTTGCTAAAGCATGAAATACTTTGTCTTATTACCTGCTTTACTGCAAGACACAGATTTCAGCTGAGAATTAAAAAGTTTTTAATTTATAATCTGCCTGTCTATATTGTGAGAAATTCTATACCTGACCAAAAATATAAAGCTTGAAACATTCTTTCTGCTTTTTGCCTGTGTGAGTGCATGTGACTGACTCCGTGTCTTACTTGATGTCATGTAACTGCAATCAGTATACAGTTATCATAGAATCATAGAATTTCCTAGGTTGGAAGGGACCAAACATCTATTCCAATCATGAACCTAACACCCTAACACTGACAAAAACCCTCAGTAAATCATATTGCTAAGCAATATATCTACCTGTCTTTTACGTAACTCCAGGGATGGTGACTCAGCCACTTCCCTGGGCAGCCTGTTTCTATGCTTAATTACCCTTTCAGCGTAAAAATTTTTCCTAATATCCAATCTAAACTTCTCCTGGTGCAACTTGAGGCCATTTCCTCTTATCCTATCACCTGTGACTTGGGAGAAGAGATCAACCTGCACCTCCCTACAACCTCCTAATTATGAGTTTATTAAATCTGTACTTCATGAGGGAAGAAAAAAGAACTGATTACAATATGCAAATTAAAATAATCAAAGATTATAACCATTCAGGTTTTTTTCAGCTTTGGAGATTAATTCTGTGGCTTATTTTCAGTTCTGCATATTTTTATTCAATGAAAAAGTAAAATTGTGGACACTTCAGAAAACTGTATATCAACTATCAAAAGAGCATTTTATTACACATTTTGGAGGATGAATAGAGAAGCATGAACAAACAAACAGAAAAACAAGATAAGAAACAAAAGACTGAAGAATAAAAAAAAAAAGAATAATTAAACAATATATTTATTTTCACATATTTGGCAATAGTTTATATTTCATGAAAACATACGTGCTTTTCAGAAGGTATTTCTTCCGTTCATCAATACAGATATATGTATATATTTCCAGAAGGAGATCCTCTAGATGTGCATAGGATAAAAAGTCCTGCTGCCTTCATTTCAGCTCACCTTTTAAATAGAACCCTGGAGATGTGGAACAACTTAAGTTAGGTGTTAGCTAGTGCCCAGTTTTGGACATCTTTTAAAATTCATCATACTTATTTTTCCCACAAAGCAAAATTAATTCTAAATTCTATATTATGGAAGTGGTTACAGTTGCATAATTTTGCTGTATTTTTATGACAGAACCAATATCAGTAAAACAATCTTCAAGCAAAAATGTTGTGTTGAAATGCATTCTGGTTTAGAGATGACCGAAGAAAAAAAATCTTTTATGTTACATATTATGTTCCCAATTTTCCTTAAAAACATTGTAAATGAGAAAAGCAAACAAAGCCACACCCAGTACAGCTAAGTTTAAACACAACCATTGAAATAAGCTAAAAATTAAGCTTGAAGGGATTTGTGACTTAGTGAGGAAAAGAAACTATTTTAGAAGGTGTACTGGAAATTTTTTATAATCACTGATATTATTTTTATTTTTTTTTTAATAGGATTTTGCATTTAAGCAAAGCAGCTATATACCAGACATTCCCTCTTACCACATGATTGCCAATGTGTATTGTGTGCATACTTTTTGTTTGTGCTTTGAGTTCTTCAGAATGATCTATTGATAAATGTTCCGTTTTAAAAGATCTTTTTCTACTTATGTAGAAAATAACATTACAGAATCACAGAATCACCAAAATCACCATGGTTGGAAGGGATCTCTGAGATCATTGAGTCCAACCTTAAAAAAACAAAACACCAACACACCACAAAACACAACACCCCACCACATCATGCGCACCCACAAACCAATAATCTCAGGCACTAGAGCATGCACTGAAGAGCCACATCTACACATTTCTTAGATACCTCCAGGGATAGTGACTCCACTACCTGCCTGGGCAGCCTGTTCCAGTGCCTGACCACCCTCTCAGTAAAGGAATTCTTCCTAATATCTAATCTAAACCTCCCCTGCCGCAGCTTCAGACCATTTCCTCTGGTCCTGTCATTATTCCCTTGAGAGAAGAGGCCAACACCCACCTCTCTACAACCTCCTTTAAGGTAGTTGTAGAGGGCAATGAAGTTTCCCCTCAGCCTCCTCTTCTCCAAACTAAACATGCCCAGTTCCCTCAGCCTCTCCTCATACGACTTGCTCTCTAGACCCCTCACCAGCTTGGTGGCTCTCCTCTGGACACGCTGCAGCACTTCAATGTCCTTCCTGTAGTGAGGGGCCCAGAACTGAACACAGTACTTGAGGTGAGGCCTCACCAGTGCCAAGTACAGAGGCACGATGACTTCCCTACTCCTGCTGGCCACACTATTCCTGATACAGGCCAGGATGCCGTTGGCCTTCTTGGCCACCTGGGCACACTGCTGGCTCATGTTAAGCCAGCTGTCCACCAGCACTCCTAGGTCCTTTTCTGCTGGGCAGCTTTCCAGCCACTCTTCCCCAAGCCTGTAGCGTTGCCTGGGATTGTTGTGACTGAAATGGAGGACGTGACACTTGGCCTTATTAAACCTCATCCCATTGGCCTTGGCCCATTGATCCAGTCTGTCCAGCTAGCTAGGTTTAAAGTTTATTGTCCGGAAAGTTTGTATTCATAATTTCTTTTACTTGTGTGAACTGATCTTGGATGTTACTTAAAACTGTATCCAAATAAGTGATGTTTATTGTGGTCTGAAGGTTTATAATATAGTGCATACTGGAGAATGGTTAATTTTAAACTTGAAATTCTGATTTAGACAAACATTTCTCAGCAGAAGTATTTCCTCAGCTTTTCACTTCCCCCCCTAATCTTTATATTTTGATCATATAGAAATACGTTGGCTTTCATGGTTAATTTTGTCCTGTAATCTCTTGAAACGTCTTCTTGCTTGTCCTTTGTTCCAAGTGTGAGAGTACAGAAGCTAATCTGTAGCACTAGGAGATCTTTTTCTTTATAGAAGGAGTAGGAATATAAACCACTTAAATTAGTTCTTTCTTGACTGATGTAGGATAGTATGGTTTTCATTAATCATGTGTGAGTGTGTTGTTGTGTGATGTAACACAGCTGGGCACAACAAGCTGGAGCATGTCTTCCAAGAAATTTCAAAATAGCTTTCTTGAAAACTGCTGAGAAAGAAATAGCACATTTTTGTAGCAACACTGATTAATCAAAATAAGACTTTCCTAACACAGAAACAAAAAGAATCCAATTAGGTGTCAGTTCTGCAGCTCTGCTCATAATCACTGCCAAAATTTCATGCAAAGTGTCTTGTTAGAGAAGACTGTATTTAGGGTAGTACTGCATGCTGAGTGGAAGTGTCTGAGTTAGTTCAGCGTCAGAATCAACTTGGCCGAATTAGTGAATCTTTTCAATCAGGTTGATCTGCTTCTCAACAAGAAGTTATTTAAACATATTTTACATTTATTTGGCCACAAGGTGATATTTGAAAAACATAGCCAGTAAGTAGTTTATGGTAACATTCATGATCTCCTAGGTGCCTCCCAGATACTGAGTTAAAAAAAACAATCCTGTGTAAGGAGATCAGTCTTTCAACAACAGTTATAGAAAAAAGAATTTGATTTTTAGATACATTTTCAGGGTTTTTTTAGAAATATCTCCATGAAATTGCAATCTGTGTTTGCTTATTTCCCTGATTACCCATAACTTCTGAATCAGTATTTGTCCAAGGACACAGGCCCCAAAAATAAGTTTCCACAAGTTTCTTGGATATAGAGAGCTGTAATAGACTATATAAATGCCCAATATAAGCGAAAAACTGATGTCACAGATTATTAGATACTGAAGAGTCTTGACTGAAGAAAGTCATTAACAACGCCTCAGTTACTGAGAAAGCTTCAAGCAAACTGTGGCTTCCAAGACACATTAGTCAATAATAACACAAAAAATTGCAGAAAATAAGCTTTAATTAGTTCCATTGCTCATGGAACTGTGTTATTTTTAGCATGTAATCTTTGTAGACAGAGCAACAGAAACAGGTCTAGTGAACAGAATTAAGCACATGGAGACTAACAGCCTTGCAGAGAAGCTCATGGAGGACAAAACTGTCATGACCATGGATATTAGTGGAACCAAAATGTTGGAAGACCAGAGAATCTGCAAGAGTTATGAAAAAGTTTAAATTTCCTTTGGTGGCAGATGGAAAGTCAGAAGACAGAATTGTCAGTAAAATGACACTCCAAACGTCAGGGCCAAGCAATCTGACTTCTGAGGCTCTTGAGAAGCTGGCAAGAAATTTGATTTCCAAATACTGAAAGAATATACAGGGGGGAGTTGTCTTTTTCTTTCCCTTCTCATATTCTTTAAGCAGACAATTTCTATTTATTAGAATAAATTAGAGACAAATAATAGGTCCTCAGCTTCTCCTGATGTGCTCCCAGGTCCACTCTCTGAGCCATGGATCCTGCATGCCTATGAGAGGTCTTCATTAGACAAAGGGAAAATGCAAACAGAACCAGCATGTTTTGAGAATGCTACTGATTTTTCTCTGTGCATGCGAGATAAGCAGGTGGTTCTTGGTATAATTATTACGTACTCACAATTATCACCAGTTGCATTCATGGGACAGGATACGCTTCTATTATAGAATAAGATTATAATACATGTCCTTTCTAATGCCTTATGGCATCTTGTTAAATTATCCCGTTTGTGATTCTTTACCTGCTTTTACTCAAGTATCTCTAAAGCTGCTTGTTAAGAGAAAGCATTTAACACATGTCCTTATGTTCTGAGATTAACACATTATAGATACAGAATTGTCTTTACGCTTCTTACAATCACCTCTTTTCACCTCTTCATGCAGTGAACACCTCCAGCTTGTTGTCTCTGCACTTTGTTGCAACATAGGAAGTTTACAGGGTCAAAGCTAGTTTTGTGTCTTTTATTCTGTCAGGCAAGTCTTGAGAGCTTTACTCTCATACTTTCATTTTAGCATGACTTTTTTGTACTTTTATAATTACTTTTATAATTGTTAATAGAGTAAGTACTTCTCATACATTCATGTGAAAAATGTATGAAAATGTATGTATTGTAGACCCAGATTTGTCTCTATAATATAGATTCAACAATATCGTTGTGAACATTTATATTTAAGTATGTATATGAAGGTGATCTCTGACAAAGTGTCAGTGGCATACAACATACTGCCTTTGTCCTGTAACTTTGCAAGACTCACCTGCTCTCAACCCACTAGTCTCTTGCCAGGATCTTTTCTAAAATTCCAAACCTATATGTACATCAAAGAAACGCAATCAAAAAATAAAAATCATTTGTCAGATAATTATCTTGACAAATTTTAGGCAAGGTTGCACTTTCACAAATTAAATTAATGTCTGAACCAATAGCAGCTTTTCTGTCAGTATTATACGCCCTAGTTCAGGAAGATGGTACATTCCTGTTCGATTTTAATCATGTCCGATCCCCTGAAAATGAGGGAAATTGCATATTCTTTCTGAAGACCTATAAAAAGCAAAAGATTAAAATATATACTGTAAACAGTTGAACAACAAATTTGATAGAACTTACCCTAGTGAGGAACCAGCATACTTGAAGATATTGAAAGAGAACACAGAATCAATAAGATCTTTTAGAATAATTTTGTCTTTTTCCTATCCTAAAAATTTGACATTTACAATACATTTGGTGGGTAGAGGGAGGTTTTAGGCAGGCAAAAAAAAATCTTAAATTTGGGTGTGTTTTAGCACCCAGGCTATAACTACATTTTAAGATAATCACATGGCACAAGTTAAGGATTTTATCTATATTACAGAACTGTTCTCAGAAGGCTTTACATTCCCCATTGCAGCCTTTGATAATTCAATTAGTCTCTCAAAAAGTTGGGAGTAGCTGATAAATTCACTTTAATGTTAAATCAAGTACCCCAGCAGGTTTCTTTTAATATGATCGCTTCTCAGGGAGCTTAGCTCTAGAGGTGATACCTCCCAAATGCAACTTTCTGCAAGGAATATGTGGGCTTTTGGAGCAGATTAAAAGAACTGTCTGTACCAACATAGCTTCTCACCATTAATAAAGTTACTTCAGATCATGACAGTGATCTCATTCACTTGGATGACTGTCCATCTAGTTTAATTTATTTTAATTGGCAGCCTTAGATCCCTCCATGGAATAGATTCCATGAATATGATGAATGATCCCAAGAACAGAGAATGTCATAAAACAAGCTGAATTTAACCCTTGCCTTTAAATGTTGTCTTTTGGGATTCCCAAATCCTATTGGCAGACAATGATTGCTGAATAATAAGTAGGAGGGGATTAACTAGATCTGCATTGACTGTGTCTTTGGAGAATGCTAACAATAATGCCAGTTCTGTTTGCTTACCTCTAGGAAATGAACAAAGAATATGTTAGATGCCAAAGATGAACAACAGGATTTAGTGTGGTAAATAGATGCACGTCCCTGCAGAAATCAGGTAGCAAAGCAGAGAGAAAAATCCTAACAAGCAAATGCTGCTTACTACTTGAGAACAGTTGGCCTTAATAGGCAGATTGTCATTGACCTTCTGTACAGGATTACAGTTTTGCTAGAAGGAAGACTTGAATTTTAGATGTATTCATCCATATCATCAAAGATGCATGTTGTCATCATAGTTAGAGCAGGCTAACTGTGACACTGAAAGCTTATAGAAAATCCTGTATTTTCCTCTCCAAAGGTAGAAAATAAAAAGTGACAGAAATATACATATCCCTCTTTGTGTGTAATGCTTTATTATGTATTTTTTACTCCACTTTGAAAAAATAATATCTAAAGTAATACATTTATTTTGCTTACTGTGTGAATCTGTTGTATAAAACAATCAGCAAATGTTATCCTTGAATATAACTGCCTATTTAAATTCAAAGAGGAAATCAAAGAAAGATTGCAAACAAATTAATTTCTAATGGGTTAATCCTAGGAAGGGGATTGTCTTTAGGGAATACATTTTACATAAACATATAGATTTAGTATATGATTTCTTCTCTATCGTTTTTCTGCTTTGAAAAACAGTCTTACATAACTTCTTTTTATTCAGAATGGTTAACCTATTAAATAGTTGTTCTTTAATTTCCCATGCTAGATTTATATTTTTCATATCATTTTTTATTATGATTATTTTCTTTTTAGTAGCCCTAAGCTTTTTGTACTAAAAAGAGAATGCTCTAAAACTGAAAATATCTACCCCAGTATATGTTGTATCCCAATATTTGTTGTGAACATTAGCCTTATTATGCTATCCAGTATGGCTCTGAAGAACTTCTTGAAGTTATTCAGGTACAATGAACTGCAAATGAAAATATTGAAGGCAGTTTGTAGCAACAAGCTGCAATTGAATTTATATATCATGTAGACCAGTGGGCTGTAGGGGCTAAAAGTAGCTATGGTAAGATAACCCAGGAGCATTTGATAATGCAGATGCACTCTACAGGATTACCATCATTGGTTTTCTACTTGATTATGTTTAAAGAAAAATTAACTGCTAAATAAGTGTGTCAGCTTTTCAGAGAACTGTGACTGATGTTTTTAAGAAGGAATATTTGATTTGATGTTGAAAGCCACATACTTAATCTATGGAAGAACTCAAACTTTAAAATAAGGATTTTGAGATCAGAAGTGTTTCCAAAAATGGAATCACTGACTGGTGGGAATTCCAGGTATTCTGCTCTATAGCAGTATTTTTTTTGTCCCTGGAAAGGAAGGAAGTTACATACTATGATTTACTTTTGGGCATCTCAGGTAACTTAAAGTCTGACTTCAAAATCCAGGGCTAGAAATTCTGTACTCTGAGGACAGGCAGGTAGGCATGAAAAATCTGGTACATAAATATGGGCTATGATTCTTGAACTTCCCTTCCTTTATTTTCCTAGTTAAGCAAAAGCTAAACGTATGCTTTGGTAATATTTGCAGAAGATCTGTAGGTTTGAACTGCAGATGAAAAGGAAAATTGGGATTTAGCACCTTTGCAAGGTATCCAGTACTTTGCTGCGTTTAGGGTTCAGCTAGATCTGTGAGCCGACAGAGCCTGGCTGCAAAAACAAGGTACAGCTAGACAGAAGAGTTGGATAGAAAGATGTTGGCTCTCTTCTGCCTCTAAATTCCAACAGGATGGTGTTCTAGTCGTACATAAGGTGCAAACTTGCTCTGTAGACAAAGTGTTGTTGATCAGTTGATCTGGATTTCTCTTGCTAAATTTCTGGAAAAAAAAATAATAAAGGCCACTTCACACCATGTCAGACATCTTGCTTGTGTAAAGGTGGCAGCACCTGTACATCAGCAAAACCACTCCCTGCTAAGCTTCTGACAAGAATGTAGTTGGAGCCAGAGCTGCAGCTGCAAGAAAGGAGTGGATCAGCTACAATTTGCCTCAATGAGAAGCAGCAAATCCCAATGTGCTCTTTCAGGCATTCAAAATGTGGCACTTTGACACAAATTTTAATTGTGTAAAAAATGTAGTAGTTTAGTATAACCATGGTAGCACAGTATTAGGGAAGAATGAAAGTTGTTTTACTTTTGCAAGAAAATAGCTCAGGGGAAAAATACCAAATATTAGACAACTTACTCTGACTAGACCCTGAACAAAAATACTGTGGAAATCCGAGAAGCTATACATACATATAATCACTAAGTTATTAGCTTTCAACGGGGACAATTGTCCTACCAATGGAAGAACAACGTGCATTAGGAGCACATCTTGGGAAAGAGGACTAGCGATGTTGAGTTAAACACCTAAATCCCATCTACATTAAATTAGGGAATATTGGGCCCTTAGACCCAGGCAATTTTCTCAGGGCTGAAAAGCTTAAGACAACTAATAGGACTGATGGATGTATATATCTAACACAGTGGCACGTAACTTCAGGACATCAACTTCATGCACATTCCTAGGTAGGCCTATCAGGGAAGGGCTTTAGGTCTGGACCTGTCACCAACCATCTGAATGGCTTGTTGAATTCATATTTCTCCACTGCCTCTAGAGGCAGCATAAGAATTCTAGCCTAATTTTATCAGAGATTATATTATGTGGCTAGCTCTGTTTCTTCAATGAAATTATTCTCTCTCTTGTAGCTGCTGTTAGGCATCTGATGAAACTAACATTCAGCTTCTGAGTCTACTTCCTGTGGGCGTTTTTTTCAGTCCCTTGATTGACAAGAACTCTCCCTTAAATAGCAGATTAGATCAAAGGTCTCTCCGATTTGTTTCCCTCTTACATGATAATAAAGTTAAACAGAAGGGGTAAAAAATCTATGGCCTGTCTTCCTGCTCACTAGGATTTACTGTACATGGTAGGAGGAAACCAGGCTCTTCAGAAGATGTTAGCTGTAGGAATACCTTTTCCCTGAATCCTAAATAAACTTAGGCAGGTACAGTTGCCTTAGGAAAGACTATGCTTTGTAGTCTTGCTCAAAGAAATAAATCTTAGTACAAGAAGTACCTTGAGCATATTTAATTTCTGCTACATGAATGTCAGATATCAAATCACCCACATTTTTTTTCTTACTTTACAGGAAGAACTTGTTTGTGTGTGTTTTCCCAATTAGAATTTTTTTTTTTTTTTTACTTTGCTGGGTGTTTTTGAGATGAACATTGACACAAAGGTTAAAACTTCAAAAGACCTTCAATTTAGTATTAGTTCTATGCAGCTACTTCCATCTTTTACTGTTCTGCATGGTCTGCCTAACCAAAGAACAAGATTTGCCATGCTCTTTGATCTATTAAAAATATATTGAAACCTGACATCAAGTGCTTTGCCTGAGTCTTGACTTCATTGGCAACAGCGAGCTGAATAATGTACTAACATGTAGAGTCACCCTTATATCACCTGAAAACAAGAGATGACATCTCTTCAGAATCAGTCCAGCTATGCCTGGCAAATGATTAAATGCTCTGAAGTCTGATGTGGGTAACAAAAGGAGGATCAAAAATAAAGAAAGGGGAGGGTGGATAAATGGAAAAATGAATTCCAGCTAAAACAACCCCTGTACGAAGTGCCAAATGTCATGCTAAGTGTGTAATCTCTATTTAGTTATTCAGGAGGCAGAGCTAAAATATTTCGATGATAGCCATAGTGCAGAGCTCTTTGCATATCTTTCTAATAATGCAGAAATAATTCTAGAAAAATCACATATATCCTTTCATTTCTTTCTTTTGCTCTAACCATCTAGGTTAGAGGTTTTTTGCATAGTAATACTTGGGGCAATTAAGTCTGTTTAACACAGAGACAGATGCCAGATGTACGCATGTAACAGTTACAGAGGAAGCATATGCATAGTATCAACTCTACAAATAGTCGGGCTCCCTAGACACTCCACAGTTTTGAAGCTAAGGGAGGGAATGTTTTTATGTTATAACATTTTCCCTTGGTGGTAGCAAATTAGCTGCCTTGTATCCATCTTCAGCTGGAACTGCAGAGAGTCACTTGAGAGCTTACAAATAAGTTCAGAGCTCTGCTAAACTGTTTCTTAGATACCTGAGAAGTGGGATACATACCATGCCTGTGCTGTAGGTAGACTTTAAAAAAATGTGTTTGGTTGTTGTTTTTTTTTCCGTAAAACAATTTTTTTGTACCTTAATTCCTTGAAGTATTTATTCAAGGTCAGACTGAGCCTTGCTTTCAGATATGGTGCTTCACACACAATTTTTGTCTCCTTGGGAATTAAAGCAATTCTTTTTCTTAAAGAATAACAAAGCAAAGCTACATTTTTATTAGGAAATGCAGAGACTGGTTTTGAAAAACTGCAGGAGATATTGGGGCTCAGTTTTCTCTGCTTCCCGTTATCTCTGATACTAAGACTTCAAGCCAATAATAACTGTACAGGTCTCTTGCCTTTTCTTTCCAATAGAACAAAAAGGCTGGGAGGAGGGAGGGCCATTAAAATCAAGACATGGTATAAAGCATACATGAAACTCAAAACCAAATAAATATTTTAGTGATAAGTACCAGTAAATTAAAACATCTCTTTAAGTACCCGAAGAAAGTTGAACATAATCCATGTCTAAAAAAGGTTTTACTGCATTTTATAGCAAGTCTGCCCCGTTTCTAGCGGTGTAGTATCTTCGCCACCTCTACAGAGTAAAGATTTTCTTAAAGGAAATCAATAGATTGACAGTGACTGACATATTCTGAATCCTGCAGAAGCTTTAAAGGTAGCAGTTGCATCTCTTACTTGTTTTGCCAGAACAGTGTTTAACTTATCTAATGCCTCACTGATAGATTTCTTTTGTAGGGTGTTCAGATAAGTAAACTGAGGGCAAAGCTAAGAGAAATTACCCTGACTGCATCTTGGTCATGATGTTTGTAACTAGTCTTTAATTGTATTTCCAGGACTAAAATTAATTTCTTGTAAGAACATGATGAGGGCTCAGTTGAGTGGTTTCTAGAGATCAGAAAAATAGCTTCTAACAGTTAGCAGGCTTAAAGAGTGAAGATATTAGTGAAAACAATGAACACATAATGACAACATCTTTGGAAATAGTTCCCAAATTACCAATTTTTCTTAAAGATATGTTTTGTCACATCACAGTACTCTGACAACAATACAAAAGTTGAAGCTATAAGAAATGCAAAGATGACAGGTAAAAAGATGACTCTCAGTCGAGCAGCTCAGCGGCTGCAAATAAAAGTAACTAGCAAGAGAGATTTTTTGTATTAGTGTTAGTATCTATAATCTCCTCTATCCTTGAAATATAAGAAAGTGATCTGGAACTTAAGATTCTTGATGAAGGATCTGGAGAAAAGAAGATGTGAATATTCTGAAGTCATCTTTCAGCCTATTCATTTACAGTTCATAGAGAACCTGAAAATATGGTATTGAATATGTTTACAAGTGCAATTATTTTTGCCAAACTATTTATATTTAGAGAGTCAGATCTGAAAAAGGCATCCTTAATTATTCTTTCTGATTGATCTAATTGGAGTACTATTCGGGCAGAAAGCTAAGCAGGGTAACATTATGAAGCTCCAATTCCTAAGAGAATGCAGGTGCTTCATAAACTGGTGTAAGGGTAATCCCATTCTGCAAATCTCTTTTGAAGTTGATAATTAAAACACACCAGCAGCAATCTGCTAAACAATAGTCTAGGGCACCATCTAATCAAATAATAATGAATATGTTACTTATCATAGCATAGGGGAGTCTCTATATGAAGCTCTTAAATAATTTCTTTTTTCCTAAGAAGGTATTTCTGTATCTGCATGTCCAAGTGAGAGTTGGATCCCTTAAGATCCCTGGACAACTTCAGGGTTTTTCTGAGAGCAGCATCATGAAAAGTGTTCTTCCTCCTTTTCTGTTAGATGCATTGTAGCGTCCATGAAGTCCAAAGTATATGACCTGTATGGGACATCAGTCTTTTGAAGCAGAGAATGATACGCAGTGGGCTTTTCCATCTATCAGTATGAAACAGACATGGTCTCATTATGTCTGGTAAAGGAGATTTTGAATGTAAATCCAGGCATGCTGGCAGGAGTGTGGAGGAAACCACTCTCTTTCACTGAAGTGTCCATATTTTGAGTGGTTTAGCATCCATATAGCCTTTAGTCATTTTTTGTGAGACTCTGTACAGGAAAATGGATAGCATTTGAAAAGATTTACTGCATTGATTCTGTTTTGGACAAAATCATGCTCCTACATGGAACGTGACAGGCTTGCATTCAAGAGAATGGAATAGGAATACTTATAGCCAGGATGTAAACAGAGCCATCAAAAAAACATAGAAACAGATTTCTACAGAAGCCTTTCGTGTCTTTCTTCTCAGTGGCACCCTCATCAGTCAATGTCTGTAAAGAAGTTGTCATGTCCAAATTTGAGACAAGCTTACAAAACAAAAAGCTTGGTGCCTTTTAATTAAAGATTTGTATACTGAGATAATTGGCAACCGCTGAGGAAGGCTCAGTGGTGTAATATATAGCTAATCGTTGGTGGCTTGACGGTGTGACAGATGGGGATAGCTTCTTTAAATTATGGAGCTTTTATATTGGTATTTTCAGGAAATGTCAACAGCATGATTATGTTTTCACTAATGGTGTCTTTCCTACCCATTCATTGCTTTTGTTAGTCATAATCAGTTGTTACCTCTTGTCTCCAACTGTAAAATCTATTAATATTCATATAGGATGCGCCACAATGGGCCTAGTTAATGACTGGATTCCTAAACATTGCCACAGTACAATATACAGTGTTAGTATTAAATAAATATTACAGAATAGATATTGAAATTATTAATTTTATAATTATGAGTAGCTTGCAATAAAGTTAGTAAAAAAGAATGTGAAGTTCATGCAAATTGTGAAAATTATTATACAAACTTAGTTAGATTTCAGATTTAAGAGTCATTGCATTTTTAGGTGCCAGTACTGAAACAATCCCACTGTAAAAATCTGTGGAACTGCCCTGATCAAGAGTAGGAAAATGTATTATATTAAAAATATTCTTTTTAACAGATCCACAAGCCTGTTCTCGTCTGTTAATTACTGCAGTTTTGTTTCTCTTCTTTTCCAGGAAACAGCTTTTGGGCTCTACAACAAAGATTTGCAGTTTAAAACAATGAATCTCTCAGATCACTAGCATTTCCCTGTAGCTTCTCAGCTAAGTGCAGGGCTGGCATAGCTAGTCCTTGTACGTTTCCTCCCTGCAGCCCTGGGCTAGGAAGAGTTTTTTTATGGTGGTATAGGGAAGAGGCAAAAATACCTTTTCATGACAGTCATGTGGTCTTTTTACTGCAAATTAGAATAGGTGCCAGAGTGACTTACAGGTGAACGTTGGAAACCAAAACTCCATTCTCAGCCTTTCCTCTTTCTCCTCTGACAGAAAGAAATTAAACACCTTTTTTACTAGTCAAATATTTTCAGTTCACTGCCAGTTCACTATAGACTTCTGTGTTTAGACCTATGAGAAGCATAGTGAAAAGTTTCAAGGGCTGTGAGCTGTGCCTGGGCCACAGAAATTGTTTTTTCTGCTGTGGAAGTTTTGATGTTGTTGTGAATTTTGGAAGCAGAGCCTATCCTTGTCTGTGACTCACAGGTCTCATTTGCCTCCAGAACAGCAAGGCAGAGGCCAAAGACCCATTGTTGGGATCTGTGGACCAGCCCGCTGTGAGGATGGAAAATTTTCAGGTAACAGAAATGTTTTCTTGTTCTTACGCTGTCTTTAAAGAAAAATGTGTGATTGCCGTTAAATCATAAGCATGAATTTAAAGCATAGTTCTGTAAGAAGTATGTTAAATGTTCCCATAAGGAAAACAATAAACGTTTTGTAGTGCTCCATGGAACCCTGAAATATTCCTCCAATTTTTATGGTTTGGGACAAATGTGAATTAGAGTTAATTCCATAGGCCCACTATTTTTTAATTACTTTTAAAATGTTTTATGCCATGTCAATATAAAAAAAATATGTTGTCTTTATCTTGTTTCCAGAAAACAAGCAAGCAAACAAACAAACAAACACAAAACAAATAAAAGCCCAACAACCAACAACAGGAAACTGTGTAAGGATTACAGACCTCAGAAGCTTTTAGTTATGACATCAGGAAAAGACTGTGAGATCCAAGAGGTTTAAAAAAAGGGGCAGTCCATTCTCATTTTACTGCCAGTCATTTTGCTAATCTGAGCTACATAATTGCTTTGCCTAACTGAAAGGAGCCTTTAAACAGACAAGCCAATATAAATACTCAGATTGGAGACAGCTCTGTTTAATAACAGCAAGCATGTGTATAGAAGTATTTGTTTACCTCTGCTCATTTATGTCAAAATCAATTGTAATTAAACAGGAATCCAACCACAGTAGTAGTACTTTAGCTGATTGTTCTCATCAGAAGTGTCATATAGCCCCAGTGTTTAGGACATGTCAAAGCAGCCCATTATTTCTCTCCTGTAATAAATACCTACTTACAACCTTTTCAGTTCTTTAGTAAAGGCAATTGCCTGTCTCAAATAAAAAAATTAAGATACCATTTCACCATAAAACCATTTCACCATAAACCATAAAAAAGTAAGAGAGAAATTCTGGGAGGTTTTCTGGTCATAGTACAGAAATTACTGAAGTTCTGAAAGGTAGAGAATTTATATTCTTTATTAGAAATTAGATGGCATTTATTGACTATCTGTTTACACAGAAAATACAGATTTTTCATATCTATTCAAGATATGAAATTATGAAAAACGTATTTTGTTAGTCTAAAGCAAGTACTAGTTGGGTGTTTTTATGTCATGTGTTTGTGCTTAGACCATAGAAATATAAGCTACAAAGGATTTTACACCTTGTTTCATTATTGAGTGAATTCTAAAAGGAAATATTTTCAATAATGAATACAAATTCACAACATAAAGAGTGAAATGAATCTGTCTCCTAGGGAAGCCAATGTGAACTCCATGCATGCACTCAAAGGCAGATCTTTTTCTTTGTAATGTGAAACAAGGGTCAGAAACCACATGCATTACTGTTCACTCTGTAATGCAGTGAAGAATGGAACATTTCCAGAGTGAAGGTAAATCGTATCAGCAGTGTGAAACTGCATGCTTCAAAAAGAAGGCATATTTTGGAGTGGGTCCTCCAGTGTATTTTTAATTTGGAGCTGCTAGTTGATAGCCAATCCAGTCAACTGAGTCAACCAGTGAGCCATCCCTGACAATTAATTATTATTTTTTAGCTTCCATATTTATAGAAAAGAAGAAAAAACAAAGTCAGTTAGGAGGAGATGTTTGTGCAATAGGAAAAAACGTGGTGTCACCCGTTGAAAGAAAAAAAAAGAGTAAATAATTAAGATATCTGAAGATAGACTAGCATTTCCTGGGACAACAAAAATAATGAAAGCTATTGATATTTTCAAATATTCAGTGTTATTCATGTACTTAGCTAGCCATATCCTTACTTAGCCTTCACTGTTGAACATATGTCACATTTTTTTATACTTTGTGAGTAAAAAGTTCTTAGAAAAGAGTGCACTTAAATGACCATTTACCAGGTTATATTTTATAGATTATAATGATCCGAACTCTGTCTGCTTTGTTTAACTTCAAATACAATTTGGTAACATCATTTAGATGTTTTGAGAGGAATATGATTGAATAAGTCTATCTCTAGGACTAGGTCTAGGTCTAGGTCTAGATCTATGGTCCAGGCTTGGGTATAGGGTAAATCAGATTTTAAATATATGTATATATATACATATCTTTACATACATACATATGTATATATAAAAGCATATATGTATGTGTGTATATACATATATTTAAAGTCCAGTTTTCCCTATACATAAGCATGGACATTTACTTTTTTACATGTGGAGTACTTTGATACAGAGTATAGTGTTCTTCATTTTAAACATGATATGTGAAATACTTTTTGAAAATGTTTATATGCTGATGTTTTATGTACATGGATTGTTTACTTTTCATTTGTTTTTCTGCTTTCTGTGCTTATGTGTAATTTAAATAATTAGGGTCCAATTAAATTAGAAAAAGATTGTATTTATTAACTCAGTTTGGCTACATTGAGTCACTGTTTAAAAAAATTAAATCTTGAGTTTCTTCTTTGTTATCATTATGCAAATTTCATATAATTAGTGAGTCAAACTAAGATATCCCAGTTTTAGCCATTGAAAGAAGTCAGCTATCTAAAGCATTAATTAGTTAACTTTATAGTGAAATATATTTAGGGTGAAATCAGTACCCATATTTAATTCTGTTCACAATATTTATGAAGAAAGCGTAGGAAATTCAAGATAGCACAACAAAAGTTTCTTTTGCTTTAAGCTTGCTACAGAAGGCAGATGTTAAATATAGCTCTTCCAGTAATATAGAATAAAATACGTTAAGATATGTCTTATGTTGCACCAAAATGAATACCTTGCATTGCATTTTATATGTTGCCAATGTAACTTTCATTCTACACCATCTTAAATTTCTATCCAGAGTACATTTCCTATCTGGGTGGCTGTTGCTTCCAGATAGCCTGTTTCCTTTTCTTTCTATGGCTGATAATTTAGCAGTTCTATTTTAGTGTATGTTCTCCCCTAAGTGCATAAAGCACTTCTGACTGTTTACCCTTAAAGCTCCAGAGAGTTAGGAAAACCTCTAGGCTGCTTCTGTTTATTGTACACACTTGCGCTGTTAAGGGTTTATTTTCAACAGGAGGGAGACAAGTATAGAGATAAAGACCGATGGTGCATATCACTCTACCAGCACATCCTGCTGTACAGCACAGTGTATGACCTATTTTACATACATATATGTATTTATATATTTACCTTTAAATTGATTCTATTTTCTCATATATACTAATTTGCCCCTTGGTGGTGATAGTTCACCTCATGTTTATAGTTTCTGCTGCTAGTACAAAAGTGCCTGTTTGATTTTCTTCACTGTCTACTAGCTGTAGCCGTCAAAATTACAGGCTAATAGTGAGACGAGCAGCTTATAATGTATGATAATCAATACTCAAAATCCGTTTCCTGTGATGTGACATAAAAGGGTGAAGTGAAAAGACACAGATTTTCAAGATTACAGCACCAAAGCTCAAGCAATGCAGGTGGTTTTCACTTCAAGGTCATTCAGTATTTGTTTCTTCTTCTTTTTTGGCTTCATATTTAATTCAGTCCCTGATAGGATGCCCAGGGAGCAGAAATGGAAAGTTAGTCAATACTGTGAGTATGAATGCAAGTATAAAAACTGCTTTAACAAATGCAGGAAATGAAAAGGGGAAGGAAGATATGGCACACAATATATATAACATATATGTGCTATATGATATGTATCTCTTATACTTACAAGCAAACTTTGTATTTTTATTGACAGTAATGAATAATGTAAATACTGTGTAAGAGTTATGCTCATACCCAGTGTGTATGTATGCACATGCATAAATGATAAGAATGTAAAATCTTAGGAAAGCTTGGTTATAACAAAATTTACCTAATCTATCTTGAAAATCTCAAAGCATAGCTTTTGGCACAGTACTGAATACTTAGTGTAGTTAACTTATTTCCAGTGGCTGAGAGTTTCTCTGATCTTTACCTTTCATCTAAAGTTTGTTCATTTCAATCTCAGTTCAGGGAATAATTTTATTAAGTTTTTGTTTGTTTGTTTGGTTTTTTTAATACAAATACTGTTCAGTCAAGTTTTAGAACTTTTACAGGAAGTACTATTTTTATTTTTTTTTTGGTGAAAAAGAAAGAAGCAAAGAGAAGTCCTGCTTTAATGGAATAATTGAAAAGACAGAGCAACAGAGAGGTGTGTTGGTCCATTGATTGTGCAGTTCTGATCATTTTATGGTAGCTAACACGCACCATGTTTTTATTTTCATCTTTTGTTAAATAGGGACCAAAATTATTTACAAAAAGTTTTAGAAATAATAGTTAATAAAAGTGAACAAAATAAAGCAGTTAGTTGGAAAGCTGATTAATTACTTTAAAGGTGCCAGAAAACTTTTACTCAGCGTTGTAATGAATTCCAGGTAAGAGAAAAATAATTTTAGATATGGTTAGAGAAAATCCTTAAAAAAACACCTATTGTTTCTTCTTACTATATAGGTCCACTTTTAAAGCTAGAGGCTGAGCTTGACAGAAATCTACTTTGTAGGATTAGGAGGAAGAGGAAAACAATAAAACTAATTAATAGCAAGCATTTGTAAAATCTAGAGTTCTAGAATTAATATTGAAAGGGTTGGGCTTGGGGCATTTTTTTGTTTATTTCTCTTGCATTTCTGTGATAAATCATAATCAAACTTGGCTGGTGTTAACTATTACCTATGCTAAAGCTTGGAACCTTTCTCTCCAATGTTTTTGCCACAAGTACCTTTTAAAATATATTGATTTTGTTTGTTTTGTGGAGTTTTATATTTTCTTTTTTGAGAGAGAGAGAGTAGCAGTTCCACTTGGCTGTTTTAAGCAGCAGCTGTTTGATCCTCTAGGAGCTCTGGAAAACTAGATACAGGGAACATTATTGGAGGTGAGCTAATGGGTGGAATGAGGTGTATAGCATGAGGTATGTAGTGATGTCTTGTATTTGTGTGGCTCCCTTTTCATTAAACAATTGTCACCACATATGTTGTCTCTATGGTTATTCTATGGTTATGCATACTAATGCCATCTCATTCAAGTGAAGTAAAATCAAATGCCACAAAGTTAATTCTCTTCATTAAATTCTTCTCAGTTTTGTCACAATGTTATGGTCCCAGGGTAGCGGTTGTCTTTTGTTACTATAATTCTGACTTTTATTGTACACTGAAACCAGCGTGCAGCTTACCTTTTCTTGGAAGTCATAGATTCATAGGGTGGTTTAGGTTGGAAGGGACCTTAAAGATCATCAAGTTCAATCCCCCTGCTATGGGCAGGAAGGCCTTCCACTAGATCAGGTTGCTCAAAGCCCTGTTCCACCTGACTTTGATATCTTCCAATGATGAGGCATCCACAACTTCTCTGGAAAATCTGTTCCAGTGTCTCATCACCTTTATATTAAAAAGTTTCTACCTGATTTACAAGCTCAATCTCTCTCAGTTTATACAGCCCTGGGTACAATGGTTTTTCTGGGCTGTGAGTGCACATCACCAGCTTATGTCCAATTTTTCATCCACCAGTACCCCCCTTCTCCACAGGGCTGCTCTCAATCCATTCATCCCACAGTCTGTATTGATACTGGTGATTTCCCTGAATCAGGTGCATGACCTTGCACTTGGCCTTGTTGAACTTTATGAGGTTCACATGGGTTCACTCCTCAAACCTGTCAAGGCCCCTCTGAGTGGAATCCCTTTCCTCTAGTAAATCAACTGCACATCTCAGCTTGGTGTGATCTGCAAATTTGCTGAGAGTGCACTCAATTCCACTATCTATGTCATTGATGCAGATAATAAATAATGTTGGTCCCATGTGGACCCTTGAGGGACACTACTGATTACTAGTTTTCACTTGGACATTGAGCCGTTGACTTTGCATGCAACCATCCAGCCAATTCCTTGTCCATCTAACAGTCCATCCATCAAACCCACTTCTTTCCATTTTAGCAGCAAGAGTATTGTCATGGACTGTGTCAAAGGCCTTACAAAAATCTAGGTAAATGACACCCATAGCTCTTCCCTTGTTTGCCGATGCAGTCACTCCATTGTAGAAGGCCACTAGACTAGTTAGGCACAAGCTTGGTCAAGCTTGTCTCTAATCATCTCCCTGTATTCCATATGCTTTGATATATCTTCCAGGAAGATCTGTTCCATGATCTTACCAGGCACAGAGGTGAGGATGATTCATGTCTGTGAATTTTATATTTAAAGACTTTCCATTACATTCTTTTCCTCAAGAATCACTTTGTTCTCCTCTCTCTGTACCTCATTCTGTCTTGCTTTTTGATATTTTTTTAGGGCTTACACCAGTCTTAGATCTTAAAGTCTTCAATGAAGGGAGCTCGTATACAGAATGACACTTTTTCATAGAACTGTATCATTAGCAATTTCAGTTCTGAGTAAATTATCTCACCCTGATTTAACTGATCATTGTGACATAACAGAATTTGATTTAAATTTAAGTCACATATATTCATGGTTTTTTAGAAATGTGAACAGCCAAAGCTGTTTACACTACTGGATTCTAACCAATCTTCTTTGGTGTTTTTCTGTGCCAGGCTTCTGCAGTGCAACTGTCCATGAATCTAGTAGTGCCATTATTAGATTACTAGGAATCTTTTTCCTAATTTAGAAAGAAGATGGTCACTTAAATTTTCCCTATCTTTGGGTCAACAAGTTTGTTCTGCTTTTCTGAAGACCTGTTATGCATGTCTCTTTGCATGTGTTTCGTCCTTACATTTAAAGGTATACTCATAGTTATTTGTCTAACTGGAATTCCAGGCATTTTGTAAATACTAAATTCCTCAAATAAAATGAATATTTGAACCCATCTGCCTATTTTGTGGAAGAAAATGCTTAATAGCTGAAGACCAATGTATAGCTGATTGAAACCTAGAGATGATAAAAGGATTTATTCTATCAGCATTTACTAGAGAGTCCTGATAAGAAGAAGAAGAAGAAGAAAAATAAAGCAACTTGAATCAGAGTTGTGTTTTTCTGAAAAACAGATTTCAGGGGTATTTCAGGAATTTTCCTTATCCCTGATATTGGATTAGAGTCATGTATACAATTATGAAATAGTAAATGGTGGTCCAAACATATTCTATTAGTGTATAATGACAGACGACCCGAGGTCTTTAAACAGAAAGTTATCTTTATGTATTTTTATTATAGAATCAAAAGTATAAAACTTTATGTTCTAAAAATGTAGTGAATAAAAAAGTCTTCTTTAACTATATTCTTTGAAAGAAATAAGAATATAGAAATCCTATCTGAAAACATTATCAGTTCAAATTGCGTGTCACAGTTTGTCATTCTTCTAAATTGTATGTATTGAGCAAATCCATTTTCACTTACTTGCACCAAAATAAAAAGGGGGAAAACAGATTACATGATCCATACTCATGTCTAATAAAATTGCAATATGCACTTTTTGACAAGCTTATATTTAATGCATACTGATGGAAAATTCTAGTTCTCTGTTCTCAGCAGGAAAAGTAGGCTTTTTAAGAAAACCTTTTTATTTTGTGACTGTCACACAACATAACAATTATAAACGAAATGGAGGTGACAAAAATGAAAAGCCAGCTTGCTGATTTTTATGAGTGTTTGTATTTCCAGAAAGGCAGTCATTGCTCAGTTATTTGATTTGAAAAATTAATCCTGATAATGCCTTTTGAGTTCCTTAAGTACTGTTCACTCTTTTCTAGGATGAGTTTTACAGAACAAAGCCTAACAGATTTCTACAGCAGATTAGTTTACAGATGAAACTCAATTCCACTGAGAATGATTCTCTAATGACCCCTTTATACTTCCATTGGACTGTGTGAATGCTTTAATACATACAGAACAGAATTAAATAAATCTATTGTCTCAACTAACAGGTTTATGCAATCCTTCTGAAATATTTTAATTATAGCTTCTTCTTTTTCTCCATAATTAAGAAACCAGATGTCAAGTAAGCCCGTCATGTGTTGATCATAGCCTATCCATTAGTTTAGAGAAATCCACTTATAATTAGAGTTTTTTTCTCTTTCTCCTTTGTTTTACAGAGCAAGAAGAATGTGTTAACTGCACAGATGAATGCAGAGTGCTTGGTCATTCTGACAGGTGTTGGATGCCACAGTTCCCTGCAGCCAGTCAGGCTGAGAATGCAGATTATCGCACAAATCTCTTTGTACCCACAGTTGAAGCTAATGTTGAGACTGAGACGTACGAAACTGTGAATCCCACTGGGAAAAAGACTTTTTGTACATTTGGGAAAGACAAGAGAGAGCACACAATTCTCATTGCCAATGTTAAACCTTACTTAAAAGCCAAACGTGCCCTGAGTCCTCTGCTTCAGGAGGTTCCCTCAGCATCGAGCAGCCCAACCAAGACATGCATTGAGCCTTGCACCTCAACAAAAGGACCACTGGATGGTTGTGAAGTGAAATCAGGAGCCTTGGCTGAACCAAGCAGCCAGTACTTGTCAACTGACAGTCAGTACCTATCGCCTAGTAAACAGTCAAAAGACGCTCCCTTCATTGCATCAGATCAGATGGCTAGGGCCTTTGCAGATGTGCATTCCCGAGTGAGTCGAGACTCGAGTGAGATGGACTCTGTTCTGGAGCAGTTAGACCGTTCAGCCCGGGATCTAGGCAGGGAGTCGGTGGATGCCGAGGAAGTTGTGAGAGAAATAGACAAGCTCTTGCAGGACTGTCGGGGAAGCGACCCTGTGGCCATCAGAAAGTGAGGGGGAAAATAAGGACGGGCTGGCAGTTACGTTCCTCTTCTGCTGATTAAAAGTCAATAAATAAATAAATCCCCTGGTTGTAACAGATTTACAGGAATGAAGGAAGACCAATGCTGCTTTAAGGCTTTTAGTGAACATCTGAAGTGCCCACAAGTATGTTCTTTTCACTGCTCTTTCTTTTTGACAGATAACACTGGTTTCATTTTGACCAAGGTTTCATTAGGACAGAGTCAAGTACACTAAGAACAAAATGAAAGAAGGAAAGACCATGCCATTTTGACAATCTGATAGTAAGGTGTGAGAAAAGTGGAATGGAAATTCGTCCGATACTTTAAGACTGTCCTCAATAGCTGATGCTGACTTTACTGTTTACGTATAAACCCCAAGAAAAACAGGGTTGAATAATTCTGATCTGTGGTGGATTTCCAGCAGTCACCATAGGCTTCTACTGAAAGTCCTAAAAAGGGTTCTTGTAGTAGTCCAAGTGACACCAAACATTAACATTCATTTGTGGTAAACATTTATGTACAAAGTTACCTGCCACAAATATGGAAAAAAAAAAAAAGAAGAAGAAAACAAAAAAACCCATTCCAGGTCATTATTCAACAAAGCATATCTTGATCATTAGTAAAACACTTCATATCATATTAAGATTAAATGTAAAATGATATAGTCCATCTTGTCCTGCACACACATAAGCTAATTCACTTGATTAAAAAAAAAGATTTTAATATCTATTTAGCATTTTAGTGTCCAACAACCTATAAATAGGTAGCAGTAAGTTTTAAAAAAAACTGAAGTAAAATAAAGTTTTAAAAAAAAATTACCTTTAAGGGTAATAAACAAAAGAAATTAACAATATTAACACTTTTTTATTCATTTTTGGACACTAAAATAGCTCAGGAAAGTGAAAATGTCTTAGACATCCACAAAAATCACATGATCATTTAAATGTGCAAATGTAAGAAGATTCAGTGTGTTTACATCAAATGACATATTTTTATTGATTTATTGCAGATTCAGTGCATATGAGCCAAATTGTTGAGTGTATAAGAGCTATATTGTGTATTTTATTAAATTAATATATAGTTGTGTTGCAAAAATATTTGGGCTTATATTGTAAATGGCAAGTGTTGCCTCAGTAGCTGTCGAACTCTATGAGTTTTGTTTTTTCCTGCTTCCTTTTCCCCGTGGATTGTGGGAAGCAGCGCCTCAGAGCAAAGTCTCTTGTTTAATGTATGGTCTACGAAGTACTGCAGTACATAATCTGTTCAAAATGTGTTTGAGTGAGCTGATGGAGCTAACTGAACAGCCTACAAATATATCCATCAGTCATGGTTATGTGCAAGTCCTTGTAGAAGCTTCTATTGCTAGCCCATGCTTAATAACAAAAATTACACTCGAACCAACATCTGGAACCTCCTCGGTTGTTTGGGGTTTTTTTTTGTTGTTGTTTTTGTTTTGTTTTGTTTCTTAAACACATGCAGCCACCTTGTTTAATATTGTAGAATACTTGATTGACTTCTTAAGAGACACCACCATTTTCAAAGTTTTGTTATTAGGTTCATAGATCCGAAAAACATGTCAGTACCAATGTGGCATGGGCAGTATTTTATCTGATTCTCTAGAACGTGCGATTGCTTACTGCAGTTCTAGATATACACTGCTTATTTTGGAGGGTGTTTTTAGTTTGGTTTCCATTTGTTCTGAAAAGTATTTGCAAAATAACTTGGGATATAGTTTCTACTTTTTTACTGTTTTTTCTAAGGATACTTTTATTGCATTTGTAAAATTCAAATTTGCTTTCAGATGAAAGTCAAAAAACAACCCACATTCAAAACGAACTTGCACAGAACAAGAAACAGCAAATGAATATAATGTTTAGCTCAGGATTTGTCCCATATATACTTCAGATAGTCTGTTGAAAATACCACTATCGCATAGTGTTTAAAAATGTTGTATTTGGTTTATTAAATTTAATCTGTACTATACCCACATATATAAAAGAGGTTGGCAATCTCAAATCCCTCAAAGCCATAGTTTTCATCAGTTCAAGAAAGAAAGTTGACCCAACAGCCTGTTTTGATGTTGGGATTGCTGTTAAATGCTGATTTTAACTAGTCAGCCCTACAATGAATTGTCTTTGGGAGACAACCATCCTGACAGTTTGCTTTTAGCTCCTCCTGTTAAAAAAGTCTACAACTACATGTAAAAAAGGGATCTTGTACATGTCTTAAGCTACTCTCCATGTTTTGGACAATTTATGTATCTAAAATGTGGTGTTGTCTGTGTTATATAATTTTTTTTATTTTTTTTTTGGCCAGGAGACCCGAGATTGGTTTTGCTTGATAGCTTGATAGCTTGAAATTCCATAGTGGAGAGGATTTCTTATTGTTTGATCAGTCTTTTATACGTATTTCTGTGGTGCCCATCACTTCAGCGTCTGTGCACCAAGTCTTTAGCTCTGCCAGTGAGATCCATTATTCAGCAAAATCTAAGCCAGTATGTAAATGCAGTCAAGTGATGGAGATTTGTGTATTTTATGAATTATTTTAACAGTGAGTAACCAATTGTACAATTCATGTATGTTTCTGAAGACATAAAACCACAACATTCTGAGAAAGGGCTGTGCCAATGTAAGAGGAATTTACCTTAAGGCTCTCTGTCACTAGTGATTTACTAGCTTTAGCTGTTTAACACATTATCTGTATTTAGTAGTGATTATTTATTTACCACTCTGAGGTAATTCAGAATTCATGACTCACAGCTTTATAGAAGAGTTTAGGAAATCCTGCTTTTATTTAAGTTGGCTGACAACTGCCTTTTGTTGCAGATCTCTGGCATACTGCTTCCAATAAGGATATCCCAGGTTAAAAAATCTGTTTGATATGAAACGAACCAATAAACTTGCAGAGCTTATACAATGTGAGTTTTGCTCGTTCAGCTAAAATTAACACGATTTTGTGTGAAGGAAGTACAGCACACACAAGAATTCAAAAAGTATTTTTTCTCCATAGTATATCTACTATCACCACTGGAGAAAAAGGCAACAATGAAAGATAAAGTTTATTTCTCTCATTGCTTACATACATGTTTTATAAGACTGAAAGAAAACTTCTGCCACATGATTATAAAAAGAATGGCAGAGTTAAGGGAGGCATGCCAAGTAACTAATAAAATTGTACTGTACACTGTGAATTGCAAATAAGGCTTTCAATATCTTTTTTTTTTTTTTCCTAATTAATGAAAGCCATCAACTGGGAATTCCTTAAACAATTGCCCCTTCAAATCAGGAGTTTCTTTTTCTGTTTTGTTTTTGTTTTGGTTTTTTTTCTTGTCATATTTATCAGGAAACAGATTCTCATGAACTGTGATTTGCCACTTGAGAGTATAGGTTTTCCAATCCAAGCAACCCCTAGAAGACAAACATTGCTCATAGTGGAGCAAGATACATCATTCAAATAAACTTTCAAGCTGCTTGCTGTCCAGTGGAAGGGAAATTGCTGAGGTCAAGAAGGGGTCTGAAGCCTAGCATAATATGCGTCCACTCATTATTGTTTAATTACTTTCTTTTAACATCAGACAGTGATTATTATTGCATTAATTCAAATGGGAGTTTTGGCTATCAAGATTGGTTGATTTGAAGTGTAATTGAATGAAACCTGATTATGGTTTTGACTTCTCTGGCCCAATTGTGATACAGGTTGGCATTTGCATTTATCAGCCCCTGTCTCCCCATATGGCTCAAAGTTGCACCAATGACTGGTGAATGACAAAAAAACCAATCAAAAGCAGCATACATTGTATGGATTATCTCAACCGCTATTGTTTAATGGCTGTGTTTAATGTGACCTATCTGGAAAATGAGGACTACGAATAAAAAGCAATTACTAATAGTGGTGTTGCCTGCTTTTGCATTCATTAACACAGAAGAAATGTGTTAAACACTGCATACCACAGGGAGCCTGATGGTAATTACTTTGGAAAAGCAACTTGTGGCAATGCGGCTGTTACAGCTAGTTATCAGTTTGCCAAAAAAATGACAGTTCCTGTTTCATTTATTAGAAATGTGTAACCGTTTTCTCTCAACAGGAAGGTGGTGAAGAGTTTTCATCAAGCTGGGTAGGTTTATCTTTTAAGCAGCTGATGTGCCGAATCCCTACGGGCTGTTATTTGCTCATACGAACATGGAGCTGAATAAAGGATAGTTTGGTTTAGTACACTGGTGCGAGTTCACCAAAAGCATTATAAATGCAGGTATAAGTTCTCAAAGACTGTCAGCCCAACATGAAAGATCAAAACACTGCTTGAGTATACAAGCTGAGAAAAAAATCTGAAAAATGTAAAGGGCTGGGGGTTTTGTTTTCTTTCTTTCTTTTTTTTTTTTTTTAAATGTTGCTGTAAACAACATGAAAAAATGCTGGGAAAAATATGACTAAGTTCTATGTCTGGTTCTTTGAGTTTGTTGTTATAATTTAACACTTTCATTAACCTCTTCCTTTTGATTTTTGTTTGGGTTTTTTTTTTTTTTTTTTTGGCTCTGTTTGAGTATCACGAACTATCCCTCAGCTTATATGGCCCTTTCTGTCTGCTTTTGTGTGACTGTAGAAATGACATACCAAATAGTATAAAGCCTTCACAAGGGATTTTTTTTGGGCGCTGGGAACTTGGATCAGGGTTCTTCTGTTTGTTTTTCTTTACCAATAATTAAGTAAATTGGTATTGCATTTGAGAGCAAAACAGAATTTTAGTTTGTCCAAAATACGACAGGTATTATGAAGATATGTACTAGTCCTGGAGACAGAATTACCTTTTACCCATTGCATATTTTCTGCAAGTCTCTTTGCCAGAAACACAACCAGCCTGCATCTATATAGCTGGCTATCCTAGGCACAGAAGCCCCCCATTGTTTTCTTCCCTTTTTCCTGCTACATATATTTGCCTTTCTACAGGCTGAATTCTAAAATCTAGCAATCCACTGTCTTTGCAGAGACCTGCCAGAATGTACCTTATGTTGCTGAAGGCCTCATTGGACATGGGTTGTTACTGTCTTGCTGTCTTCAACTGTGTGTAACTCAGAGCTTGGCTGGATCCACAGTATATGTAGAACAAGTCATAAACCATCCTGGCTTTTTTTACCCAGCATACAGACTCATTGATTTCTCATTTGGAAAATGGCCAGTCTGTCAGACAGAGATTTTTAGATCTCCTTTAAGCCAACCACGTATAACTGCTTCAGGGTGTTCACTCATGGGACAAATACCCTATCCTTATCCTTTACTGAGTCTAAGACATGAAAGCAGCTGAAAGCTTATTTTTTCGGTTAGTAATGTTTCCCTAAAAATGAAATTTCTCCAGCAGAAAAAAAGGGATGGCTCTCTGCTGTATGTATAGCTTGATTTGTGAAAGGTCACCTTAGTATCAGTAGTGCATGTAGAAATGGAACAGGGAATTAATGAGCCATCTAAGAATTTTCTGAGATGTATATTCCATAATGCATATGTTATGATTCAGGGAAGAGAGCACAGTATCTTGGCTTATTTATTGCTGATGATTCCTGATAATGCCTGACTCACAAAAATGTTTAGTTCATGTTTTGGAGAAACATTTTTCTCTGATTGGGAGAATCAGAGAATAATTGATTTTTAATATGTATTTTCTATTTTTTTTTTTTCCCCACTAAATATATTCTGGTTAAACTGTGGGTCCTTTGTTAGTTTTAAAAAATAGTGTTCTGACATTGTTCCCTCCTTTAGGTTATTTAGGGCCCCTCTAACACTTTAGGGCTAAAGATAATACCTTTTATTTATACAAGACTCCAGAATGTCCATAAACATTCCATGATTTATCCTGGTAAGAAGCAAGACTATAGACATCGCTTGAAACACAGATTATTGGACAATAAATTTAGATTTTGACCTGCTGAGAAAAGGAATAATTAAAATTCCATTTCTGAAAACATATTTAATTTAGTGTCTTGAACACTACCTTTACGGAATTGTTATTAAAATGCACCTACTGCACTGCTGCTGGAGAACCAGGGGATTCGTTATCCTCAACTTTTTCCAAGGCAAAACCAGCATTGAAGATGCTTCTGGAAATCAGTTGATTGTTAGCGTAGTACAGAAAACATATTTCTAATATGTTTGCAGGAAGAAATAGTCCTTAAAAAATTTGCAATTACATTTTGTAATAACTGCAAATTTTCCATCATTTTAGGGGCAATCACATACAGAACTGTTTTCAGTGGTTTGATTTGAAAGTGATAAAAAATGGATTACTGTGCTGGCATCAACATTAAAATGGAAACACAATATCTGTCTGACCACCAGAAAATGACATTTATCTATTTCTGTTACTACTGTCTTTGGGAAAATGTTACATGCATCTATTTTTTTAACCCTTTTACAACAGACATCTTTTATGATGCTATGTGCTATAATGATTTCTGCAAGTGCTCCTTTTCTTAGTTGCCACTCCTTCCTTTTCATATGTCCATTTAAAATACTTTGCATTGTAAATTTCTCATGTAGAAAATTTAGAGCAGATTTCTCATGTCTTCAAAGAAGTTTCACATTTCATTCCATATAATTAAAAAATATTTATCATAGTATTTGTAGATAAGACCTCCATTTATTTCTTAAAAAACTTTGTTTTAAAATTTGATCATATTAAAGTTACTAAAATATATTAAAACAATTTTTTTTCCAAATAAAACACATCATTTTATGAACAAATACTTTGTTCGCTATTGTGAGTTCAGTGGGAGATCCTGTTGAGAGAAGTATCACGCTTAGGAAACTAGTCAGCTCTAAATCAGGATGCTTTCTTGATAACTAAACATATAGCTACATCATCTTTAGTGAAAATGATTTTTTTTAGTTTTTTTTTTTTACTTAAATAATGAGAAAAAAATCATCTGATATGTATATTCTGGACAACTGGATAACTAACATTTAATATCTTCTAACTATAATATGGCTCATAACAATGTATTTCATTACGAGTACATGTTTAGGGACTGACTTAGACCAGATGAGAAATTGCATTTACTCTGAATACCCTTACAAGTTTCTATGCTTAAAGCTGGATTGGCGATAACAATGATTTTCTATTCCCTTGTGTCTCATTCTAAATTAAGAACAAAATGAATATAAGCCACTGCTATGTCATTTAATAAGAATTTGTATAACACCAAGTGAATATAATAAATACAGCAGAATAAAAATACATGTAAAACTATTTTAATAACATTATGGTACCATTGTGCTAAAAGAGATTTAGAGTAGAGATTAGTAACTGTTAATAAGACTTTATCGTTGACCACAAGATAAGCTTCTTAAAAACATTGAAGCTTTGCCTCAGTTCAAAGTCTGTAGCAGTGGAAAGCTCCAGAATAAGAGCATTGTCCAGACTCTGGGCTTCTTTCATACTATATTCTTCTGTAAGAGACTCCAGAGGTTGGTAATTATGCTTCCATAATAACTTTTATGCTTCCGTGCACCAGTATGTTAGTGAACCAAGCTCTCTGCCACTCAGTGCTCCAATGCTACCTCAGCAGAGTCTGTTCATTTGACTCATTTAGGGATGCAACGTGGATAGAAACTGGTTTTGTTTAGTTGACTTAATCTTTTTGTACATGTCAAAATAAGACACAGCAATCCTTTAAAAGAAAAAGAGCAATTACTTTCTGAAAAAGTAGCAGGCTTTGAATAGTAGTCTCCAGAACCCAAATGGAAAGGAAAAAAACCAAAACCCCACAACCAGGAAACATGGCAAATAAAACCTTGTTCATGGACACTTTTTACTCCGCAACTCAGTTGAGTAGGGCTGTTGATGACTATAAATACACTACCATTCTTTTCTAAATACACCTGTTCCAGTGGACTGAAATAGGATAGAGGAATGGAACATCTAGAAACACAGGTGAAGCGTGCAGAATTCCAGTAAGTACATTCAGTGCTGTAATTTCCAAAGAAATTACCTTTTAAAAATTATTCAATCTCCAGTACTTATAATAATCTCTGTACTGCTAAGATTTAAAACCACAACAATTGCAAAAGTTACTGTGGTTGGAGGCAGAAATCAATCTTGAGGAGGAGCAAGAATATGATGCTTTGGGCAGACTCTCGGTTCCCGTAACTTCTTATCCCTTTAGCAGAGGTGAAGTATCAGGGAACCACCATATTACTGCAACAGTAGAAGAAGCAGGAACAATTGGAGGACATCTGAATCAAGTGTTCTTGTTCAAACAGCTTTCATGGAGATTTGCCAAGCTTACTGTGGGATCAAGAATGTAAACCTGAGACAGCTCTGCTGATAACCAGTAATTTGTCTAGTCTAAGCTGCTGTTCACATCACCTCCTGCCTGGAAGAAATTCAAGCTTCTATGGGCAATGACAACACTCAACTGCGAGGAGCCACCAGGTGCTGCTGCCAAATCTTGAATCATATAGATTCTTGTAAGTGGGTGCCAGCTCTCCTCATTCTATTTCTTTATTTCCTTCATCCCGAGTGTTTGTAAGGCATACTAGAAAATGCCAGGCCACATTTCCAAGCCTTGAAGGGTGGTCTGGAGAAAGGCCAATCCTTGTTCAATGCATGTGTTGGTTAGCATGGAACACACTTTTGCAGCCAGGTAAAATTCAGTTAGAATTGTATTTGAAGAACCACCTGTTTGCTCATTTTGGAAATTCCTTTTATTATTATGTTGGTTTTATTTTCTAAATAATCCAGAAAATCTTCAGCATCTATGAAGCTAAAAACATGCTCATTTTTAACTGCAGCATTAATCACAATCACCAGTCCAGACTCAAGATTTTATTTGGCGTAACAAGCACAACTATGCAACAATTACGTAAAAATGGAAGTTATTATGAGCTGTAATTAATATACTGTGCTACCAGCCAACTCAAAGCACTTTGCTCAGCATCCTTAGCTTTAAAGACTGCATCAAAGCAGTAGTAAAATGTACACTAGATTCTGAAAAGCACATCAGCAGCCCTAGGATTTCTCTTCTAATGGTGACTAGCATTACCATCTACAACATGTGTTGCAGACTTGTTGGATTTTATTTGTGCTGGAATCTTACGATGTAAAAAGGAAAAAAAAAAAAGAAAAAGCCGTATAATTGCTGATTTACCACCACTGCTTAATCTAATTCAGTTCTTAATGGTCCATTTGCATAGCAGAATTTGCATTTTATTTCACAGAAAATGTTATGACTCCACCTGCCTTAGTTCAGATAATGTATCAGAACGAGGAAACAATGGTGCAAGCAAAGGAGTGATTAATCACTTACCTTTACTAAGAAAACTTAAATATTGAAAAGGAAGGGAATACAGGTGTATCTTCTTTGCAGGTGAACCAACAGTGCACCCAGCCCCACCCCTCTCAGTTCCATCCCTCAGTTTCTGTTTTATTGCGTTTCCACAGCTCAGAAGAAGTAATTTTCAAATGTGCTGCTGTCACATGCCACTATCCTCCTAAAATTTTATTCATTGTGAAGACTGTGACAGAGAATGTGCAAAGATATATGCAGGCATATAGTGCCTTACCAAATTGTAACATCACTAAACATAACTATCTTACTATTGACTTGGATGTAATCCAGACACTAGAGATCACAGACAAATTACAACCTATCATGCCCTGCCCACAGTGAGGTGATCAAAATAATAACAAATTAAAGATATTTTTTGATAGACAGTTTTTATGTATTTCATTATATTTTTTCACTTCCTTCAAGGCTCAAATACTACGGGTGACAGCTGTCATTTTAAAGGTGACTCATTACATTCATTTAGAGAGTCCCCTAACAGATGGAAAGGTCTTTGTTTCCCAGGGAACACTGACAGGTTATGATTTGCAGAGCTTTTAATCATTTTAACAAAACTTATACACATCTGTCAATTACTCTATTCAGTGATGTTAATAATACAGCAATCTGAGAATGACAAAGAACACTTTCCTTTTCTTGAAACTACAACTTTTCCATCAAGACTGGAAGAGTGGAACAAAATACTTTTGAAGAGCTGTTTTCTTCCAGAGAAATGAATATAAGTACCAGTATTTATAATAACAGTAAAATTTTATTTTCATGGTACCTGTCCATAGAGCTTTTTTCCTCTCCTCACAAGCTACAGTGAAGCTATAAATCATTAAAACATACAACAGATAAAACATGACAAGCTGGAATCACATGAATAATTAAAACCAAAGTCACTGTGCAGAAATGATAATGTTGGTCAGGTACAGAATAAGGGCCTTCACTGTGGTGCTTTTTCTGGTCCTGATAGCAAGCACTTCAAGCTCCCAAGGCTTCAGAATCGAGACAGCAGATGAATGCGTACCACTAGAAGTGGTGGCTCTGCCTCATGACTAAAACACAGCTCATTCATTCATTATAGACCTGAGGCCACAGTCCCCTTATGTAAACCAGATATTTATTTGCAATGATACTACAGGACATCCAAACAGCAGTTACATAGTCTTTCCAGAGCAATGACACTGGGTTTCTTTGTGAGATCTACAATGTTCAATATCAGCAGAAACCTGAGCACTGAAATGAGAACTTTTAGTAAATAACTAGAAAACATTTTAGTACAATTATTTTCACAACTTCTCATTCCTTTTAGAATTAGAGGTTGTTTTCTTTTTCTTCTGGTCCCTACTTCAAAAACTAAAATAGCTGTAATCCCTTGGATTAACTGCACTTTATTAACAGAACCCTTCCAGCTTTGAAAATAGAAGATCTTTGAAGATCTCTCAATGGACGATTTTTGTGCACGCAGTTCTTAGTAATATTTAATATCATTAAAATAGAATTTGAAGACCCCAAAGAAGGAGCCACAGTTCTTTTGAAGCACTTCTAATAAGTGGTGAAAAAATTTGTATTACATAGATAATACAGAAGCAAAGCAAAACAAAACAATCTAATGCTTTGGACAGAAAAAATCTTATTGCCTCCAGACCAGTCACAGCTGGACTAGTAAAACTGAGAATTTACATGTTGCAGTTTGCACAGGCAATATGTGCTGGAGCCAGGAATTTAACTTGGATTTGCCTAGAATTCTAATCCAGACCTTGAACTACTACAACCACCTTTTTATCTTCCTCCGGAAGCCCAGAAAGGTTATGGATCAGAAATGCAGTTGCTAGAATTTAACCATGTTCCACAACAGGTTAACTCCAGCCTTAACCTCTTCTCTGTGTATTCTGTATAATTTCTCTGCCATGCTTTTAGAGACGAAATAGTCAGGAAGGCTGTTTCCTGACATTTTCACAGGGGCCTTAGACTTCAAATATCATTGACATCTTTGTATATATTGTCTTGGATAGAGTATGGACTATGTTCAAATGCTATTCTGTAAAGTAAAATAAGTGGCAGCTGGCACCATACAGTTTTGTTATAATGAAAACATGAGGTGGTTGCCATTACACAGTCCTGCACTAATGAGAACAGTAGGAGTCTAACATTACAATGGTCTAATGAAAACAGGAAATGGCTGGCATTAGATTGGTAAAATGAAAACAGGAGGTGGCTGGTATTACACTTATACAATAAATAAATTAAGATTTCTGGCCCTACCAATCTCATCTACATTATATATGATTCCAGTGTGCATGAGAGAGGTTTATGCAAAGTCAGGGCCAGTGACAGAAAAGAGCATTCTTTGTCACAACATTTCAGAAGCAGAGGGGTGTCATTTTCTTGCAATTTTTAATTTACATTTTGTGGTCATGCATCAGTGAAATAGGGATAAGGTTTTAAAAATGGGATAATATTTTAAAAAACTTAATCTATACAGTTTCTTCCTTGTATTTACAAAATAATCGAAAGCAGCTTATTTCCTTGTGCCTGTCCTGCTAGAATGTGAAGGGCTAAAAGTATCTTATTGAAAGTGAAATTCAATATGACAGGACTTTTTAATTACCCTCCCGCTTACCAGTCCCCAATTTGGGCTAAGTATACAATGGCTAAAAATACTTTGGGGTGTTTATTGTAATGTAGAGAATGAGACCAAGAGGAAAAATACATGCTGAGGAAAAAAGGAAAAAAGAAAAAAGTTAAGCACAAAATCAATCATTCAACTAATGGGCTTTCTTCTAGGAACAGAAAGGTCAGGTGTTTTTGTTCCGTGTTTTTTGAGCTAACCTCTCTAGTTAAGCCTTTTTAATTATTATTGCACAAGAGGGTTTTCTGTGTAGCTCTTAGACAATAAATACACAACCATCTTCCTTTTTATTGTGACTTTTAGAGCCATCAGAAACTGATTGATTCTCACTCTCCTTAGTCTGGCTGAATTCACCATCAAGTTCGTATAGTTCAAGGCCAGTACATTAAGACACTGCATCAATCCTCTCATACAGTACCTTTCAGCCCCTCAGTCTTCCATTTCTCATCTTCAAGCTCAACCACATAACTTCTGGACATTTTCTGTCGAAACCAAGAAACAAAATGAAGCAAGAAACTGTTTGGAGTATGATTTTCAAAGCAGCAATTACAGTGCTGGAATGTTCGAGCATAAAACACTGCGCTTCCTGCAGCCTGGTATTCTGCCGATAGCTTCAGTTTCCACGCTCAGATTGCAGTGAAAATATTCCAGTCAGGTACCTCTGAGTGAAACAGCAGTGTGATGCAAATAAGGAACAGATAATCAAATCAAACTTTCTAATCGAGTTTTGCTATGCTGACTCTCTTATTTCACTCTAGCCTGCAGTTTGCATGTTGTTTTACAACACTGCAGAATTAGCTTAAAGAGTAAATACTTGTGAGTTTATAGAATCCTGTCATGTCTCACATATACTGAAGAACGAATGAAGGAAAGTAATCTTCTTGAGCTGCTTCTATTATTACTTTAATTTCTTTGCGTCTTTGGTGCAGTACAGATTGAATCCTTTCAAAGGAAGGGAATAGGAGATGAAGAAAAAGCCAGAGGGGTAAAACAGGGTGAGTGCTGTTAACAAATTTTTACTTTCCTTTTCTTTTGTTTTTTTTTTTCTTCATCAAACAGCTGAAGAAAAAAAAGAGAAGAAATAGTCATACCTTATGGACCAGATTTTAAACTAAAAGACGTATGGCACTGGAAGCAGCATATGCCTTAGAAAATCTGCTGTTATGCATTGTGTGTGCAAGCCACAGACGTGGCTTAATCGAGATAGGAGGCGACACGTGCCGTGCATCTGAGATTAGTGTCTGGCCCTCAGCCATTAATGCTGGCATCCCAGGAACCAACTCAGTTTTCTGCCAAACTTCTGCTGGGATTTGGATTCACTGAATCCGACTCACAGTCTTTAATCCCCCCAAGCAGTATCTTTTTGAATTGAGGAGCTTGCAAAACATCCAGGTGGTGGTCCAGCCATGACAGTGCTTTCATAAGCTCCAGAAGCAGCATGCTCTGTTTAAGAGTTTTACTACACAGAAAGCTTCTAGCCCTCTACCATGCAAGTCTGAATGTCAGAGATTGCCCCTCTTCTTTTTCTTGTGTTTATTATACTGCAGGGACAATAGTCATATCACCCATTGCATAAGCTTTCCAATCTTTTTGAAATATTTGAGATCATACAAATGTTGTATGCTATAAATCTACTTGATATGTCTCATCATTCCGTAAGCAATATTTTTCATTAGCTTTGCAATAAAATGGCATTTTGCCCTATTTTCAAACTAACAAATTTTGTCAGGGTTGGCATCTTTATTACATTATGAAATACATCAGTCAATACCACCTGGTGTAATTGAGTCTTGTTATATGATTCAGATAGTTGCTTAAACTATGGATTTTTCCAAGTCAAATTTTCTGGCAGAAAGAATATTGTTTTAATAGAATTTTAAATAAATAGGTAGTCTATCACTATAACTACTAGTCTTGATTTAAGATAATGAATTGACCTCTCCATGTATATTATCCAAGATCATTTATAATTGTGTTGCACTGAAAAAGCTGTTTAAAAGCTGTTTGATTATGCTTGATTTCTATTTCATGCTGCATAACAAAACTAGCATCTGACACTCACAGTAAAACATGAATGAGTGTGACAGTGAAGTCCCTATAGGAGCCAAGGTTTTTAAGTTGTTTTAAATAATAATAGGGAATATGCTCCCTTCTGGGTTTCTAAGCAAGTAAGCAAAATGGCATCATGAAAAAGGTGCCTATCTTTTAATGGAATGGGGAAATTAAAATTTAAAAAGTTTAGCAACACACACACACAAGGAGAATAATCACAGGAAAGTAAAAGATGTAAAGCTGGGCCATACAGATTCAGCTTAACTACATTCTGAGCCAATCTTTTTTCCTAGACATATTCACATATAACAAAGAAGTAATTCTATATTACTGCACAGTTTGCTAATTAAAAGTTTTCCATTTTCATGTGCACCCATAATCTCATTTTGGACAGTCCATTAAACTGCAAATATTGAAACAGTATCTATTGCTTATTTCCCTGATTGTTTTTTGCTTATATTTGCAGATTAAAGAAATAGTTGCAAAATCTAGATAAGTAGTTGAAATGTCCTTACCTTAACCAAATATAAAGACTGGATTATAATCAGCACGTCCACATAACAGAACACTTTCTGTCTTTTTCTATGTTAATAATTCAATTCAATTTGTAAATTATTCTCTCACGTCACATTCTTGCTTTTCTGACATTCCCAAGGCAAATAAAATACAGATTTACTTAGTTTGAGGCACCATAATTTGTTTGATGGTAGACACTGAAAATCTGTAAACTGTATATGACCACCAGAGTTTCACAGCTTAGATATAGCCTGAATTTTCAGCGTACACAAAACTAATTTACTATGGCATGTAGTTGTGCCAGATCCAATCAATTAAGTGGAGCTCACCGTAGTCAATTATTGGGACATCTCCAAGGAAAACATAGTAAGATCTACTAAGTAAGCTGGACTGTTTACCAGGTGATACTGTTCTTTTCTTCTAAGTCAACATTAAACTAATCAATATTAATCTAAATTATTTTACTTGGTAAATTCCCTGCCTTTTCAGAGCTTATGGCAAGAGCTCTGCTCTCATTCTCCCCATTCTTATCCTATAATAAACTGAAAATTTTGTACTGAGTTTATATGGACTATTTCCAAATGTTCTGTCACCTGTGGTATTGCATAGCCCTGAACATGTATTTTATGGCTGCCAGAGGTAGGAAAAACTGAAACTGGTGTTCCAAGTGGGCTTATTGAAAGCCATATTTCTACTGCTATCCTGTTTTTGGGAAGAATGGAGAGCTTGTCTTGCCTTGAGCTTCCTTTGGATTGGAGGTAAAAAACATGGCATTGATTATCAATGGCTCAATGGCATTTCTTGCAGACAAACTATATTTACTCATGCCACACATTTACACAATACCAGACTCCAGTTTGGATTACTATATTAGCCAAGGAAAGATTTCATGGCCTCAGGGAAAACTTGAAACTCTCTAGGAATGGTGCAATTTTACTTCTACCATTGTTCAAAATACAAAAAAGTCAAATAGTTGAATACAGAATTATATGCTAATAGCAAAAATTACTGATTCCGCCCATGCAGGCAGTTTCATTATAACTAATATTTGTGCAGTTACTACATGAATGAAAATTATTTACTGCATATTATAAAGCAGACACAGACATTTCTAGAGTTCCTGTAATACACACTGGCTTGTGTCAGTAACTGGTGGGTAAAAAATTTCCTTGTATATGGGCATGAAATGTATTTCTAGGAACTGTGGTAATGGATAGAGAATAACAGTAGTTTATAACCATGTCATTAACCATTCTTATGATGTGCAATCATGTGGCCAAACACTGATCAGATTATTTTAATCTCAGAAATAATCTTAGGACAGGCCCAGAAGTCTTAGCTTTTGGCTGCCAAGCACACTGTCACTAAAAAAGTTGTATAGATATTATAAAGAAAAAAACCAAAAACCTACTTTTTACCTTGAATGCTTTGGCCCATGTATGTCCAAAGTATGTATGCAAATCATGCCTCTCAAAATAGAACAGTTGTCAATATCTTCTTTTAATATATTATGTAATAAAGGAGAAAAATGTCAATTTTTACAAAACAAACAAATTCACAGTTCTGCACTTTAAATTATTCCAAGTCAATCTAAAGTCCAGTTCACTGAATGTTCTCCCAGTTGATGTGCACTAAACTGGTATGGAATAATCCCTCCTCTTTTTTATTGGTTATAATTAAAAATAAAAATTCACTATGACCTCAAGGCATCTGAAATCCAGAACCCTGAGTTTGGCTGTGGTATGGTAAAGATGACAGAAGTTTGATAGGGCAGCACCCATGGTTGGAACACTTCTACAGGTGGATGTGAGCTACTTGGTAAGAAGAGGGGGAGGGAGAGTGATACCCTGTGTTAATGATCTCCTTTATGCAGAATTCAAGCATGAATCTAAAGGCCTGTCTGTAGAGAGCATCTCTTTCAAAATCAGAGTTGGAAGGAACACTAAGAAAGTGGAAATAGCACCCAAGAGGGTGTAGTGAGTGAGACTTTCTCCCTCATGTCACCCACCATGTCACCCTAACAAAGACGTGACACTCAGACATTCTTGTCCTTATGCAGGATTTCAATGAGCTAGGCATCTGCTGGGAGAGAAACAAAGCATTAGGCAGGAAGTCCAGGAGGTTCTCAGACAGCTGATTTTTGAGGAGAGCTTAAAGACAGTTCAGGAATCATAGAATGGTTTGGGTTGGAAGGGGTCTTTAAAGGTCTCCTAGTACAACCTCCCCTGCAATAAACAGGAACATCTTCAACTAGATCAGGTTGCTCAGAGCCCCATCCAACCTGACCTTGAATGTTTCTAGGGATGGGGCATCTCCCACCTCTCTGGGCAACCTGTTCTAGTGTTTCTCCACCTCATGATAAAAAAATTTCCTTCTTTTATCTGGACTGAATCTACCCTCTTTTAGTTTAAAACCACTACCTGTTGTGCTATCACTACAGGCCCTACTAAAAAGTCTGTCCCCAGTCTGCTGTAGAGGAACACTGGTAATTTTGGCAAATTACTTGCTTGGCTAAGTGGGAAATTCTCCAATAAACTTAAACAAACAAAGGGAGTCCACAAGAGATAGTAAAAACAAAATAGGGAACAAGACGACAAGGCAACAAAGAAGTATGGAAGAATTGCTAGGGACAAGGGACAAGATTGGGAAAGCAGAAGTCCAACTGTAGCTGAGACTGGTGAAAGACATAAAGGTTAACAGGTGGGGATTGTATAGTTATGCCAGTTGCAAAGAAAATGTAAGGGAAAATGAAAGGAATCTGATGTAGGGGAAAGACAGCCTTGTCATGGACAATACAGAAAACACTGAAGGACTCAACTGACCTCTGTGTGTACAAGCAAAGCGTGGGAAGGAGAAGGGATTCTCATTTTTAGAACAAATAGTTGTAGAAGTTAGGTGCACTCTGTATCATGGGGCTGATAAATTTTATCAAAAGATGCTGAACAAGTTGATTGGTGTGTTTGTGAGGTGGCTGCCTGTCATGTTATCTTGAAAAAAACAAAACAAACCAAAGCAAAACAAAATGAAACATAAATCTTAAAGAGAGACAAAAAGGAGAATCAAAGAAACTGGTCTCCTCAGTCCCTGGGACGATCAGGAAGATGATCACATGCTCTTGAAATCCACTTCCAAGCAAGTGAATGGCAAGAAAAGTAATCAGGAATACTCAGTGTGGCATTTCCAGTAGTGAAGTGTGTGTGACAAATCTGTTATATTTGTGCAATTTAATGACCAGGTATGTGATAAGAGAAAGTGGTGTAATGATTTGCCTTGACTTTAGTGACCTTCAGTGACCTGTATAATAGCACAAACTGCACTTAGAACATTTTCAGATGAAACAAACTGGAGGCAGTAACTGTGGCCACAACAAATGCCAAAACTTTACCCAAAGAGATTGCAACAAACTTTAGCAGCACTAGACCAAAAGAAAGCTGGTGACGTTCCATAAGAGAAAGTGAAAAGTTCTGGACTTAGGAGAAATGATTCCATGCATCAACAGAGGTTAGGAAGGGACTAGCTGAATTAAAGCCCTGCTGAAAAGAGCTTGAGGGCAATGCTGTATACCAGGTTGGAGACAACCCAACCCTCTCTCTTCCCAAATAAGGCATACTATACACTGAGCTATGTTAAGAGACTCTGGCCACAAGATCAAGGGAAGTTTTTCTTCCCTTCAACTTGGCATTGGTGAGGTTGTATGTAAAATACTGCATCCATTTTGGGACTTCACAGTGTAAGAAAGATAAGAAATTGGAGAGGATCCAATGAAGGTCTACAAAGACAACCAGGACCACAGAATATTTACTATGAATGGCGTCTGAAGAAACTGAGGTTATATAGCTTGGTGTAGAAGAAACTAAGGGCTTCTACTTATATCTATTTGAAGGGTAATGCAAAGGTGATGCAGCCAAAGTCTCCTTGCTAGTGACAGATGATATTATAAGGGGCAATGGCCACAAGTTGTAGCTTGGTAAAAGAAGATTGTACATGAAGGTAAAATTCTGGAGTGGGGTAGTACCACACTTGACCAGGTTGTCTAAGGAGGTTGTGGAATTTGTGACCATAGAGGTGTTCAAGACTTAGCTAGACAAAATGAAGGGTGATTGACCTAATGTTGCTGATAGACATCCACCATTGAGTGGATTGGACTAGATGGCCTCCTGAAGTCCCCTCCAACCAACATTTCTGTGCTATGGAATTCCCTATGCATTACAAAGAGGAGCTGGCTGAAATGTGAGTGTTGGTAAAGTGAGTCCAATAAATTTTCTGAGCTAGGGCTGGGACTTGAGGCCAGAGATGTATTATATGGGTAGGTAGTAGTTATGGCCTGAGGATCACCCTAAGTTTTGCATTTGGTGGGGGCAGTGAGATGGGCCATGTTTGGTGATGTGCCGCCCTGTCAGCCCCTGAGGATCCTGATGCTCCACTGGGACACAATGTTCTCAGGATCCATCTCAGGTGCATCAAAAGGCTCAAAGGAGTAACATACTTTATTGTCACATATAAAATAAAATATATCAATATATATTATATTATATATATAATATTAATATATAATATAGTATACTTGTCACTAAAATCACTATCTGGTAACATTCTGTATGACAAGATTGTTGACAGCCTTTGGACCTGTTTTCCGTCTCCTATACCTCTATGGGAAATGTTTTGTACAAATTCAAAGCAGTTTGTCTCCTATCATAACAAATAAGCAGTTACTAGGTTTATTTCTACTGTTCTGTGTCTTTATAATAACTTTTGTTGCAGATTTAATTTTCAAAAATCAATACATGTAAACTGGGCACATCAGCATTAGTGTAATTGTCAACAAAGAAAGACAAAAAAGAACTGATAGCAGAAACCTTCTGATCTTTCTAATTCCTCTCCACAACAAAATTTAGACAAAAAATATACATAAAGGTTTATTCTAATCCTGAAATGACTAAACGTACCTATTTCTAGTTTATATTCATTCATCACTCTAAGCAATTTATTCATTAGATCAAGGAGATGGTCAGCATGTCTGAATTTAACTTTTTTCTGACTTAGCTGTGTTTTCCAGGACACCAAAGGTGCCTTTTCTAAGTTAGAGTTCTGAGGATACACTCCAGTTTACACAAATAAATCTCAGTAGTCTCACTCACTGAATGCAGTTGACATTTAGAAACCTGTGGATTTAATTAAATACATGAGTATCCAGCCTTATTTCACATGTTCTGTAGCATTGTCTCACGGTTACCTTTTCTTCTGTCAGTTTTTTTCTCCCAACGTGATGTCCATCAGTGTTGTAAGACAACAGGAAGAATGATGGGAGGTTCCAGGGAGAGAGAATACCAGATTTTCTTTCCCAAAAATATATTGTGGTAAAATTTCTGCCTGATATGTCTAGTTTCAATAGCTTTAGAGCTCAGCAACAAAATCTATGCCAACAGCAAAGGGAAGAAACAAGATATGTGGGAGGCCTTGGATTTTTATCTATATAGGACAAAACCTTTCAAAATTTTTTCTGAAGCTGTTTGTCTCTTTTACTGAGAATGAAAGGGGAAGCAATTTCCACTCATACTATCTCAAAGTGGATCTCCGTGTCTGTTATGCTTTTCCATGATTTATCTAAGTCACCTGATAGTGCATGGCCACACTCAACAAGGACCTGTGCAGCTTAGAAATGCAGTTCGCATTCAGAGTAACACAGAGTTCCATACACATTTTTACAAATCATTGTATTTTAATACATGTGCTTTCCCTGAATGCCTCCTGTATAAAGTTTTTTAGTAATTATTACCATCTGCTTCTTAGCCCTACTCAGCTGTACCGCTTTGGAGCCACCTGCAGCAGAATATATAGAGAGACAAGCAATCAGAAGACAAAAAAAAAAAAAAAAAAAAAAAAAGAAAAGGATAAGTCTTTCTACAAGAACAAGAGATTTTAGAAACAGGATATCTCCCTTTCATTATTCATGTTCCATGGACACTGAAGAAAGAATTAAAGAGTGGGCATGAGTGATCAAGCCCTTCCCATCTTGGTTACTACACAAATGGGCCCTTTGGGACTTCACTGTCCCATATTATCTGCTTCCAGGCATAGTGGAATACTTGCAAAACTTACAGTGGAATACAGAAAGGAGCAACACACAAAAATAATTTACTGTATGTATAAGTGTCCTGGTTTGAGGTAAAACCAGACCAATTTTGTGTTCTGTAACTTTACATTTTAGCTAGGCCTCTTCTAACTCTCTGAAATTAATGGCATATTGTGGAGAAAACTGCTTGTTCTCAGAGTGATAAGACCAATGTTTGTGCTCCATGCCAGGGAATGGTGTGCAGAGAGGCCCTTGCTTATACTTATTGCTATAACAACCAAGGTCAGCCAATTTTCGTTATTTGCCCCTTAGAGGGTCGGAAACGGAAAAACGTAGAGGGGTCACATCTATGGGGAGGAACGGACAGGACAAGACAAACCTCACCAACAGGGGTATTCCATCCCACCTGCCCCATGCTCAGTATAAAAGCTGAGGGATCAAAGGGTCAACTCTCTTCCTGCAATGGCCGACGTCCAAAGAGGACCCTGTCTGTTCATCTGCCTTTGATCCCGACCCGTGTGTTCCTGACTCCAGACTCCCGACTCCATCACTGAGTCCAGTCTGGGACTTCCCCAGTGCCTGCTGGTGACTGGACTGTCATCCTGGGACCTTGATACGGTTTTGTATATATATATAGTATCTATTTCATTATTTTCTTCTCTCTTTTATTTTTTTTTTTTTAATGTTAATTTTTCATTAAAGTAGTTTAGTTAATTCTAAACTTTTCAATCTCCTGATCTCTTCCTTTCCTCTTTCGGGGGTGGGGGGAAGGGCCATCTGTCAGTTCGGTTGCGGTGATTTCAGCTAAAATCACGACAATAAGTTATGGCAGGAGGAGATCAAATACGTTTTATAAATAGAATGGAAACTGAATTTTGTAAGACCAAGATGGTGTTCCAGCTGAAGAATAATCCAAAAATTATACCTTGCTAATATGTCTTGTTAGTGCCAAAGGCAAACTTTTCCAGCTCCTTGAATCGTATTGAATGAGGGCAAAACTGGGAAGAAAGTGAAACTTCTAAAGCAGACAGTTGTTCTATGATGGTGTTTCTACTAGCTATATAGCTTATGCATATGTTGACAAACTAAGAAACAGCTGCTTTATTGGCAATATTCAATTTGAAGACATTGATGCTGTGCCTTACAGTGGGAACTTTTCTCTAGCAAACTACAGCTAAACGCAACATCTCATCCTGAGAAAACGAAGCAGGTAACCCCACTGGATTTTGAAATTATCAAATTTGAGTAAAAAACCAGCATATATTAGAGGTTTTAGCACAACTCTCCATTCAAGGCAATCTACTTTTTCTTTCTTTATTTCTTCCATTTTTCTTTTTTCTTTTTTGTTAAACTAGGTTGGGTATCTCTAAACAAATCCCTGGGTTTATACAGCACAAATACACTTATAGGAAGGTTACAGCTATCGACTTCTACAGGAGCCTGTGCATTCTTCTAGCTTGGCAAAATTCTTAACAAGGATGTACAGAGAATCATGAAATGCCTTGTTCTCACCTTGATGAGCACTTAAAATGTAATTTACTGTTGCTCTCAATTATTGTAGATTCCACAAGTGTTTACTATTTTTGGCATCCTGGAACCTCACAGCCAAATGATGATGAATGAATGTAATGATTTGTTCTGTTTTAACAGAAATCTGGTGGTAAGGAAAACAAGATATTTAGGCTAATCTGCATGACTACTCCTTGAAACTTTAATAAACTGTCAAAAAGATGTGCTAACATTATGGTGAAAAAGATGCTCCAGAATGACAGATTTTTTTCCAGGGAATAAGTTATTTCTTTCAAAAAAAAAAAAAGAAAAGAAAAGAGAAGGGAAATATGGCATATTTTGCAAATGCGTTATTTGTATTAATTATGTAGAAGGTCCCCTTTAGTTGTGCAATTACATTCCCATCTAGTACTCAAGGAAGGCGTTCAAGTGCTTAGGAATTTGACAACTACTGTCTGCCTTACTCATTAGCATCAATTTTTTTTCTTCTGTAGGTGAAAGCTATGAAAAACCTTTAGTAACTTTTTATCAAACTTTCAGATGTTTTAGCTATTTATTCCTTCCTTTTCTTCCATTCTCCTTTTGTGTTTTCCTCTTTGGCCATAAAGTGAAGCAGCTATTATGAAATAAAGTCTTCAATTTTTCCCTTGTGTAGTCCCTTTCTTGTATATTAAATCACTTTCAGGCTAACACTAGGTCTAGAATGTGGCTAAATATGCACTTCATAAGGTACTACATTGTAATATTTCGTCATGATGCAAATCCTCCCCCAAGAAAATCACATAAACTCCTTTGCATGGCACTATAATGGGCCCTAATATGCCAGGTGGGGTGAGCTGAACCCTTATTTCCTTTAACTTTTTACTATAGATAGAAATGGTCTGTCAACAAAATCAATTTAATAGCTAACAACACAATATGCATTTTTATTTTGTCTAATGCTTTCAGAGAACAACCTGTCAGCAAATGAAGAGCAAGTTTTCAGCATAGGCTTTATCACAAACTGACTCTACCCTTTCCTTTCAGACTTCTGTCCCTAATCTTAGATCCATACAGGATGTTTTCACCTTATTTCAGGAACAGATGGTGCTGCAGACTGCAGGAATATGGCATTTTATAAACAATTTTGGGGAAACGGATTACCTTCTGGAAATTTTATCTGCAGAAATTTAAATGGCACAGATTTTCCTAAGTTAATAACTTCTAGGCTTGCAAAGCAACCATTCTCTTTTGAAAATTTGTGTTCATAATGTACATTCAGTGAGAGCATTGAGTAAACATTAAGCAGAAGATAGTAAAATTATAATTTAAAATAATAACGATGACGCAATTATTCAATTGTAACAATCACTGTTCTTTATAAATGGTTTGGAGTGGAGCAGAAACAACTTTCTTGCTTAAACTTGTTGCTGTGGCAACGAGGGTCAACTAACTTGGTTGTTTACCCCGTGGGGGGGTTGCACCTGTAAGGAGGTGTGGCCAGGTCATGTGACCCAAACTGTCCAATTCCATTCTGTCTGCCATGCTCAGTATAAAAGTTGGGAGATGGAAGGGAGATTGAAGAGGATGGCTCTTCTTTAAGGGCTTTTTTTTTTTTAATAGCTCTTTTTCTTCAATAACTGTTGTCTGTGGAGGACCCTGTCAGTTTGTTAAATTTTGATCCGAATCCATGAATTCTTGAAGGTAGATCTGGAATCCCGTTCCTATCTGTCGCTGAAGCCAATGTGGAAATTTCTGAGTGCCTGCCAGTGACATTTCCCTGGGAGCTTGATGTGGTTTTGTATATATTTATAAATATATTGGATCTATTTCATTGTTTCCTTTCTAATTTTATTATTAATATTTCATTAAAGTAGTTTAGGTATCTTTATAAACTCATAAATCTCTTTATCTCTCTTCGTCCTCTGCTTGGTGTCAGAGGTGGTGGAGAGCATCCGTCGTCTTGTCATTGGCCAAACCCGCCCAAACCATGACATAAAAATAAAAAATAGCCTTACAGTCAACTCAATAAAGCAGTTCAACTCATTTATGTAGATAAATTTTATCTTTCTACTAAATAGGATCAAAAATACAAAAACCTAGAAATTTGGTTATACTATTTATTGACCTGATGGAGAAATTATAGCAGAGAATTTTTCTCCCTATGCAGAAGGTCAAGCTAGACCTTCTAACTGGACTGACTATAGTAATGCTTTCCAGCCTCAGCATTGATGAATCTATGAAATTGTCATACATTAGAACATGTTACAATTTCCGAATGATGACAGTCAAGAGGATCCCTATTTAATGAGGAGCATATCCAGTAATGTTTCATTCTGGGGAACTATTGCAAGTGCCACTGAAATATTTGGCACTGGACATGTCAGAACAGAACATCATGTTGAACAGATTCCTGCTTTGATTCAGAATGTCAGTAGGTTCACAGATTCATAGAGTCAGTGTTATCATCAACAGTTTAAGGCTGTACAAAGATTATTTAAACACACGGATGTCAAAGAGAATGTTTAGGCATTTTGTAGGGGCTTTTGTGTTTGGGTCTTTTTGGTGTTTGGGTTTTTTTTGGTTGTTTGGGTGTTTTTTTCTCATTCTGTTGCTTTAAAAATCCATCTTAAAATGTAATATTGTCTCATGATGTGCTAGGGCATAATATCACACAGTGGCTAAAGGATGACATTTGAGGCTATTGCCATCTAATATTATGGAAATTTTGTCCCTCTTTAAATTGTGTGTCCCTAAGCCAGACAACGCAGACTATGACTATACTGCTAAATAAAATAAGGTTGAGGTCAGACCTGCACCCTAAAGCACAGATTGGTTCACGTCCTCATTTTTCAGAGCTAGCTATCTCCTTCCAGAGTAGACTAGTCTGATGAGACACAAACCACTCAGCTCTGAGTCTCCTCTAGAATGTGTGTGATGCCCTTTGGATCCTGCAGCATAACTGATTAATCTATGAATGGGAGGGTGTTGTGCAAAATAGTTTTGGCAGAAAATAAACTCCTTTGCATTCTAACACCCCTCACCGAGGTGGGAGGTTAGGTGTGGCTAGGTTTAAATTCTGAGTGATGCCCAATTCACCACTATCAGTCCAGTTGCGTTCAATATATTAGACTCTCACAATTCTGGATACACTAACAGTGGACTGTACCCTCAGTCTAGTCGTGCTCATAAACTAGCACGGCCACTCTCTAATGCTTGGTGGCGTTCGATGAGAAACTGAAACAGCTAGCTACTTAAGCAGTGCAGTTTATTTTAGCAACAGTCTAAATCTTACCCACAGGTGTTCCTGTGGGGGGGAGGAAAGGCTCAGCCTGTCGACTGGTCCCAAGAGTCCATGATGGGATCCTCCTTGACTTGTTTACGATGGTATCTTCCTTAGCATCATCCCTTTTTTGGGTTATTTTTATACTATTTTTTACCTTCAAGGTGAGTTTGAGTGGCTTTAGTCATAAATACTTTTATTATGATTGGTGTAAAATTTTCTTGCCTCGCATTTAAAGGTATAGTTTATGAAAAATTCAGGGCGCAGACTCAAGGAGGAGTGGTCGCACCTTGGAGGTGGGTAGTCTTCGGGCTGGAGGTGTGTTTTGGTATTATAATGACATTATAATGAGCAAAGTTCGCACAAAGGACAGCATTTCGTCAAAATTTGACAGACTGTTCACTCATGGTAGCAAGCATGCCACTTACCAGTTCCATAGGATCACCTTGTTCCCAGATCTGCTGTGTAATCACAGACTTTGGCCATGAAATCTTCACTCCACTCCAACCTCCATGTTGCTTTTTGCAAGCAATATTGTTCAGGGAGTCAGTGATGTAGCGGATTCCTCAAATACCAGCTGCCGCTGTGTTTTACTCTGGAAATGCTTCGATTTCACATCTTTTTCTTAATGTGTGAACAATGCTATATACTTTTAATAAAAAATATATTTTAGGAATTTTTCCACAGAGGGGTGCTAATTCAAAATACCTGAAGTAACATGTTAGAGGGCACCCTACACTGGAAGTTCAAGAACATAGTATTTTTGGATCCAGGCTGATAAGAACTAAGAGAATCATGAGGACAAGATGCTTCACAGAAGCCAAAAGGCACACAATTTGCAGAACAAACAGCTTTAGAGTTTTAAAGGTGTATTTGTTAACAGTTGCATTATATTCTTTCAAGCTACTGTGCTCTATTTCACCTTGTGAATAATTAGTCTTATGTCTAGTGCCACCTGCAGTAGTCATGCTGTCAGTCAGGTTATGCTTCTTAAGGAATATTGACAGCATGTGTTCCTCCTTGCCTTGACCAGCTATGACAAAACTTATCAAAGGGGTTCTGTTCTGGAGATTTGAGGGAATGTATTCTCCATCCCTACCTCATGGAAGTCTTTGATCTGTCTGCTAAAAGTGCTCATTAGTGATGATGGACATGGTTTCAGAAGAAACCTGACCATCATTGCTTTCCTTTGATGATGTAAGGATTATAGATGACTATTTTTGTGTTAAAAAGTTCATTTCTGTGAAACATTTATCTTTCTCTTTAACAGCTGCGAGCCTTCGAAGAGGTAAACTATATTCCTGGACACCCACAAGCCTCTGGAAAGAACTCTGAAACTGCAAATTCTGTGGGAGCTGCAAGTTCCAGCACAGCTGCATTACTGAGTCTCAGAAGAAAGTCTTAAAAAGATTATTGCAACCCTGATAGTATATATGGCGATCTGGAAAGAGACCTAATGCCCAAACTCTTCAGGATTATAAAAGTGATGGGAAATTGGTCCTCTGAGTTTGTCTAGTTGTTATGAATTGTTACGTTATGCTTTCTCAAGACAGCAAGCAGCTGTTGTGAGAGAGATAGTTCAGAGCAAAGTTCAGCCTGTGGAGATACCTGATGTAGAATATTGCACTCAGATTTTAGAAGTCAGGCTTTGTAAGTGCCACTCTAAAAGAACATAGGAAAATGTCATCCACAGTGTCCAGAGAAGGGTAACAAAGCTGGGGAGGGATCTAGAGAACAAGTCCAGTTGTTTCACCTGGAGAAAAGGAAGCTGAGGGGAGGCCTTATCACTCTCTACAACTACCTGAAAGGAGGATGTAGCAAGGTGAGGGTCAGTCTCTCCTCCCAAGTGACAAATGATAGGAAAAGAGGAAATGGCCTCAAGTTCTGCCAGAGGCAGTTTAGATTGGATATTCCGAAAAATTTCTTCACCAAAAGGCTTATCAAACATTGAAACAGGACGCCCAATGAAGTGGTTGAATCACCATCCCTGGAGGCATTTAAAAGATGGGTAGATGTGGTGGTTAGGAACATGTTTTAGTGGTGCTTTTGGCAGTGTTAGGTTAATGGTTGGGCTAGTTGATCTTAAAGGTCCCTTCCAGCCTATACGATTCTATGGTTCTATGATTCTATGACTAATTGTAAACTCATGGGTATCCACAAAAGCTGATTTAGAAAATTAAGACAATCAGTAAAAAAACCCAAAACACCTCCCCCCCCCACCAAAACAAAGAAAAAAAGGAGGACAAATACACTAAGGTCATAAACAATATAGAGTAAATGAATAGGGAACTTTTATTCACTATTTTTCATAACAAGATCTAAAGAGCACCTCAGGATATGAACAGGCAGCAGCTTTATAATGACCAAAAAAGAAGTACCTTTTTCAGACAGTGGGTAATTAAAAAGTGAATTTTATTTTCATAGGAAGTTGATAAATCTCAGAAATTCACAAAAAAATTTAAAAAGTTCAGAAAGCAAAGGTCCTTTTGTACTTATTAAAGACAGCGGCCTGGATGAAACTTCCAGTTCAGGAAGCCCCAAGCAGTTTATGCCTGGAACAGGAAAGCAAGACCAGAAAAAGAGCATCCTTGCCCTACTTGTCATCTTCCCCTAATCTTTCATTGTAGCCTCCAGGATGTTGGTCTAAATGAGTCCCCTGTTGTTTCCTGCTATGGACACTCTAATGTTTTTAGGAGAACTGTAGGATTTTCTGTAGGAAAAAAACCCCAACTGTAGGACTGAATTTGGCACTGAACTAGAACTTGAGCTAGATTTATTTTGAACCTTTGAATTTTTTTAAAGAAATATAATCCAATAAACCGCATACTATCACAGTGTCCATGGAAATTGAATGAATGAAAACTACTTTGACTTTTGCAATGTTTTGTGTGAGGTACTGGTTTCATTCAAATAAATAAATAAATAAATACGTTTTTATGATCTATGCATCTGTCTATACAAAACTCAAACCTGTTCTGTCTGAAGTAAATACAATGAATGTTTGTGTCTTATTTTTTTTTTAATTTAGCGTAATGAACTAAATTGGACTTCAGGTAATTTCTCTTAGCCTAATGCAAACAGTTTGAAAATACATCAGTAACTACACACTGCAAGGGAGTGATCCCTGGTCTCCAGGACCAAGTACAGTGCCTTGTGTTCAAACTCTTCAGAGCTAGTCCCTTCTACATAAGATTTATGCATGCCTTATCCTTACAGCATAGCATTTGGCTCAGTGTCTTGTCTGAACTCCATGGCAAGTTATATTGGTTCACTTTTGCACATATATTTTTATTTTATTTTTAAGTTGAAAGTGTCTGAACTAACGTATTTCAGCTTTCTAGGCTGGCATTCCTATTGTCTGAATATGAAGATATGCCTCTGGTGGTCAGGATCATTTTGAGATTTTGGGATTTTGGGGATTTTGGAGGACTGGGACAGAAATGTAGACTATTTTGGAATCATCTACACTGCATTTTGGGAGTGGTCTTTTCCCAAACCACTTTTGAGGTTTTGGCCAAGGTAAATTAATTCACCCACTCAAAAAAGGCTGAAAATGAATGAGAGATCCTTGCAGGAATGAGAAAGAAAGTACTCAGTCTTTGACTATAAATTAAAATATCTCTTGGTTTGGTTTGGTTTGGTTAGGATTGGTGTTTGGTTTTTGTTGTTTGTTGTTTTTTTTTTTTTTTTTTTTTTTTTTGCGTAGCTGCAACATTTATAATGTCTTGTTGCTATTTTTCCCAGCTAATTTCAGTCAAAAGGTGAATGTAGTCAGCATAGCAAAGCTAAGGCATCTAGTTGAATCCTGCCAGTCTGGTGATGACTAGAATGATACCTAAAGAGATTCGTTGCCCACCCTGCACAGCAATGAGCACTCAAAGATGCAGCTTTCAACAGAAGCAACTTAACCTTAAAATCTGCAATTAAGAGTGTGGTTTCCATGGAGACAGCTGTGAAAGATGCAATGGAGTTGTAAAATAAACAAGTTGTAGAGTGTAAGACACATAAACTAGCCTGAAAATAAAAGAAAAAGCCAGGAGCAAACAAGGTACGAATTGTTTTCTGTACTGTAACTCCTCACATGACCTTAATGTTTTACTATAAATGTAAGCAATTCTGAAAAAAACAACCATGGAGAATCGTATTTACAAGAGCTGTTACATTTCATCAAGAGATAAGCTTATGAAGCTAGAAAAGATAAAAAATATTAATGCATTATGTGATGGATATTAGCAATGGCTGGGATTCTTGCTTACTGTACAATAATAGAAAGAAGAAATCTGTTTCGCTTTTTAGAATACAATTCAGGTTGTTAACAGATAGTGGTTCATCTGCATACAGAATATGTTGTAGCAAAAAAAAGTATCTGAAAGATAATCATTAAGAATTGAAAAATTAAACGATACAAAGTTATAAAATGCTAGTAATAAAGTTACTTTAATTCAGTTTTATATGCAGATTTCTAAATATAAGTGGAAAGAAAATTTTCCTGAATATTCTGAAGGATATTCAATTTATATATTTATAAAACGTTCATTTCAGGAGAATTGAATCACTAAACACTCAAAGCTGAGGCACAAGCTGTATCTGTTGTCTGCAGCAACTGGAACTCATCCTGTGACACTGTCTTCATTGACATAATTTACTGTGTCACTCAGTCCTCCCTAGTTGGGGTGGATGCTCATTTACTGTTCTCATTATTCAAAACATGTGATGTACACACTTTTCAGGCCCTGCTCTGGACACTGACTTACTAGTTTTATCAGGGACTGTTTCTTCTCTAGTGTCTCAAACACTAAACAACCAATGTCTTCACCCCTGCCAAGCTGTGTTAATGGGATACTATTTTACAGGTGAAGACCAGCAGAACAAGAATGTTCTAGTCAAATGCCCAATTTGAGACAGCTAGTATCGGATTATTCAAAGTACTTGGCATTAAACTTGTTTTATGCGTTCAGAGCACAGCTTCCAGCACTACTGCAAATCAGACACACAGATCTTGAATGAGATATGTATTAGAGAGGCAAGAGATGCTGCAGTCTAGGATGACTGAGTTTTCTCAGGATAATTTTAGGGGTTTATTCAGTGGCTGTAATGTAAGATGCAGAAGTAGGTTAATGTCACAATCTATGTCTCTTACTCAAAATGTTGCTTTAATGAGGAGTTAAATCTTTCCATTCATTGAGTACCACAGGGTCCACCTTCAACAGAAGTTCAAAAGCAACTTTTTCTTAAACTAGGTATTGTTCTAATTCTTCTCCCCTGTTTGAGATAGGGACCAAAACTTTGTGTCTTGCACAAGCAACAGCACACAATTAAGAAGGCGGCAGTAAATATCAGTTCCTTTTTAAGTGAAAATATCTGTATTTTGTACAGATACCATTACTATGCATGTTTGTTAGGTATTCTCAGGACATGTATGGAAGACCTATCTGTTCTTACTCTTCAAATCAAGTAGGTTTAGGTGACAGCTACCTAGATGCTCAGGTCAGCCAAGACAGTGGCAGTTCTAGGTGTTCTCCATAACAGGACTTCACATGAATAAGAGTATTTTGTAGAAGAAATGAGGGCTTTCAGGGTCCTTTTGCCAGTTTAAATTTAGACATCTAGAGATACCCTTTCCAGCTGAACAAAGAACTGCAGCAGCAGGTTGCTTCCTGAGGAGATACCAGCCAGGTCTGACCTCAAAGCAGATCAGTGCTCTCACTCATGCAATGCAGTCTGAAAGTGCCTGAACACAGTGGCCAGAGCTGGTGAGACTGGTAGCAAGGTCCATCAACAGCTCCTAACATGGCAAGCAATGGGTCAGGTCCAAAATATATTCAGGGGATCCTATCAGGGTCAGCAAGACACAGGGAGAGGGACAGAGGCATGCTACAGAGGACGTCCAAGGGATTGATCTACGAGGCAAGCTACCCACAGCATAGGGAAGAGATCTATCCAGGAGGGAGGGCTGGAGACAGGTACTCCTGGTAGCCCAGGTAGTGTCTGAAGGCCCAAAGCTGAGGTGGAATTTGGCTCCTGGGCATGTGGGCAGAGTGCCAGTGGAACAGTGAAGAAAGGCTAACCCAGGCCATTAAAACCTGTTAGTGCGTCTATGACACAAATTAAATATTTAAGATAATTCTGTGCCTGTTTTGGATCTTGTCGTCCCTTTAGCAAACATACTTTTTTTAGCTATGCTTTATGTGAGGTTTTTTTTTCTGAGTTCTGGTTATTATTGTCTTTCTTCTAAACTCATTCTGGAATAATCTTTCTGCAGGGTAGTAATTTGTACAGAACTGACTACGTTAAACCATACTACTGAAGGCTTCATAGCTTTTACCACATTATTAATTATTTCTTACGCTGTTCTTCCAAACACCTTGGTAACCTTTAGATCAAGTATTTCATTGACTTATTCACAGACGTACCCAGGTGCCAGGAGTTCCTGAATTGCAGCTGGGAGCCAAACAGATCTCAAACCACAGAATGTGCTGCAGCATATTCTTCTTATTTCCACCAGTATAGCCTTTGTCTTACCACCCCTTTCCATGATGTTATCTGAGACCTCTAGGATTGCATCCACTCTTAAACAACTTCACTACTGGTTTAAGTAGTTTTGAATCAATTATCATCTGTGAATCACAAAACTGTAAAAGTAGATACCAGGTAGTTTTTCTTTCCTAACGTTCTTCATAGTACCTTTTGGTCTTGATTGACAACTTTGTGTCATCTTTCCACCTCACTGCAAAATCCTCTCTTCCAGATAATTAATAAAATGTATTAAAAAGCATGGAGTTTAATATGAAACCTTGGATAACCTCTCTAGTAACATGCTAGCATTTTAAAAAATCTTCCCATTTTCTTTCTTAGCCAATTCTGCCAGTTTTCTCTTCTTTAGTTTATCTCTAATATTAAAAATAATTTGTGCTACACCTACCACCTATAATTTTCCAAGTTTTTCTTTTTTTCTGGTTAAAATATCTTTCACCTGGTTTAACAAAAACAGCTACAAGAGTCTAGATGCTGATATTGATCTAATCAATGAAAAGGTGCTAAGCAGCCTCATATTACTGATGCCTCGTGTTGGAGAAAATTGTATGAAGAGAGGTAGTCTAAGTGTAAGTGACATATAATAAATACTGTCTGTGCCAATGAATCTTGAATTTCTTCCTGATCAGTGTCAACAGTAAGAATGTCTGTACCAATATTTCAGATAGACTAGATTCCATTAGTTAAGGACTTTGAGGTGGATTATGACAGAATAGTGTTAGAAAGCTAACAGACTTGAAAGAATTTGAGCCCATGTCTTACTTGTTGGGGAAAGGAGAGGTCGTTATGCAGAGACTGGAGCTCTGACAGTACCTTTTGGGTACTGTCAGACAGTACCTTTTGGGACAAAACCAATCCTGATGGGATATGTCACATGTGCTCTGTAGAAAGCTTCTGAATTGAACCTTTTGTGGAACATAATAGGAAGGACATCTAACATCTGAATCCCAGCTCTAAGGCCTGATGATTTTTTCAGCCATGTTAAAACTGGTCTGTTTTAATGCAGACAACCTAAAGCTTAGGAGTCTTGTTTTCTGTTGGTATCTGTATGTCTTCAACTTATAAACAGGATATCTAAGGTGGGCAGGTACCTAATTTAGGTGTCTGGAAGTAGGTAGGATGAACCTGTCCCTAGATAAACAGGAAAGTTCTGCATCTAACAGTGGAGAATCTACAGATGTTGGATCACCCCTGAAATCAGATGTGAGCTGAACTCTGATTGCAGTCATAGTATCTAAAGTTTAATCTACATCTTGCTTTAAGCACTTAGGTTCTATTGTGGATTTGGCCAGTGGGGAAAATAGGAGAAAATGTAAACTGAAGTGAATTGGTGTAACTACCAAATAATGGAGATAATCCCAGTTCTTCTAGCAACTGAAAGCTCAATCTGTTGTTTGTGGATTTATTATTCTATTCCCTTCACAAGCAGCAGTGCACTAAAAACATCCTCAGATAGGCAAATATAGTTTTCATGTTATAGTAACAAGTTTTGACCTTGATGCTGTGACAGAGGTTTACAGAGGCTCTCACTGTTCTTCCATTTCTTTTCCCTTCGGTTTCTTCAATTATCCTGCAAGGTCTCCCTCCAATATTACTTTGTAAACTACCTCCCTTTCTGACATGGAAATTATAAATTTCAAGACATAACTGAATACATTTCTCACAGGTCTTAAAAGGCATTTTTGGGCAAGATTCTAAAGCCTTGGAATCCTTCCTCCTTGTCTGTGGTATGTCCCTTTTGATGTGACCTATGAGGAACTCCCAGACTGCTTGGTGCCTTGAAGACCATAAATTAGTTTTCTTTGATTATATCATTCTTCATTAACAAAGGTTCAGAAGTTCACTGGCACGTCAATTCTTTTGATATTTTGCAAAAGATCCTAAGGAGCTTATTAAAAAGCACAAGTAGAGGTAAATAATTATGAAATTGTGAAGGTAAACAACTATATTAAGAAGTTATAGAATTCAATAAATGTTATTATATGTCTAAATTCAAACCTGCAGTCTATATTTGTTAAAAGTTTTGACTGACTGCAGTGTGTGTCACTATTTGTTTTTCTTATCCCTGACAGCATGCATAGCCTTAAACACTTTTATATTATTTCTTGATGTCCTTAGGTTAATGCACACTTCTTTTTTAAACGTAAGAGCTACCTACTCAGCCTGGGCTCATGATGGCTATGTATAAGACTCTTCTGACTTGTATAGTAGCACACTCAAAACTTTTTAGCATTTTGTCACTGTAATAGCTAAAGGTAAAAATTCTGTAGGTAAAAATATATATCTAACATATCAGAAGTGCATGACACAACTGATCTGCCTGTGTATAATAGAATATTGAATGCCCTGTTGCTGGTTCTTGCTTTCGTAATTGTGTTATAAATATTTTGGCACTGAGATCGGTTTGTCTTCTACTTTGTAGAACAATTTCACATTCACTGGATCTGTAGCAGAGCACTCATTCCCCATCTTTCCACCTCACAAATAAAACCAGTCTAAATCCTGACAATTTTTTTTAAGCTATAAGACCTAGCAGCAGAAAAAATAGGATGTTGCTTAGTAATGTCATAATTTACATGTCTCATTGCAGCACAGGTTACTTAATTCAGAAGACAGAGAAAAAGATAATATATAGTTGTGTCCAATGAAGAACTATTTGCTGTGAAAGGTACATGTTCAAACCTAACCTCTTAGTTATGTTATCTTCTCAATGTAATGTTAGAGTGGAGAGACATGTCCTTTTACCTGTCTTAGTTCAGTATGATGATTTACCCTGACAGCTGTTTTACTGATATAATAACACTGCAGAATTAATTATTCATTTAATTTATTTTATTTTAGTCATGGAACTGGGTGAAAATCTATGACAGTTGTTTGGTCGAAGTCTAAACACTACCAAAAATATCTGCTCTGAATTAAGGACAGATTACAGCAAACAATCTGGTTGTATGTTTCCTTTTAGCTAAATCTAGATTTCAAAGCAAGCAAAGACATCATCCCAGCTCATAGTTCTTTTAAAGATGGTTCTGTGTTATGAGGGGATTTGAGATTCTGGTTTTGAAATATGAAGTTGGGAAAAAAAAAAAAAAGTCAAATGCTTGAAAGCTGTAGACTGTAAAGACAGAAGCTCATATCTAATTTAGGAGGTTTGGCAAGTGTTGTATTCATTGATTTTATGGTTATTTTCTGTCCCTTTTTTTTTAAAGTTAAAATGTCACATGGAGTGCTGTAAGCACAACACAAGTTCTTTCCATTCTCTGGTGTGGATATATTCTGCTTTTGGGCGTCCTTTCACTGTCAATACTTACATCTGTTGCTTAAAATGCTATTCCTGGTACAATTGTTTTTTAAATGCAAACCCATATGTGTGATCTCAAGAGAAACTGGTGAGTTTTACCAAATGGGCATCCCTAAATTGCATGCCATCTGCAGCTAGTGATGAGAGGACTAAACCCAGTCAGCTGTGATCTTCTACCACTGCATCTATCATTTTGATTGGCTCTAGGGAAATCAACAGCTTTTGGCTTGAACTTTTCCCACCCCAACAGGTTATTATGGACTGGTTAAGATGTACTGGCCAAAGAATGATCTCTTTTATCTGCAGCTAGGCCTTAAACTGTTTTCTTGTGGAAATCAGTCACAAAACTGCAAAATTCAGCAAAGCAAAAGCGGACATATATTCTAGCACTGATTCAGATTTTATTAGGTATAAGTGTGCAGCCTTATTAGCTCAGAAAGATTGTGAAATAAGTAAAATATGGAAGAAAAATTTAAGAAACATTATTAGTGCCTCTGGAATTGTAAATTAATATTACTAGAAAAAAAACAACAAACTTTTCAGAACAGCATGTTCACATTATAAGGGGATAAATGACAAAGTGGGGATTACTGTATTATAGCATGTGAGACTTTAGAATCATGTTAGAAAGAGAGAAAAAAAACTCCACAAAACACCAGGAAAATAATACATAGATGCTACCTCACTGAGAGAAAAGCCCTCTAAAAACCCATTTATACCACTGATTTTTCACTATTAAATGTGCCCCCCCCTTCACTCCTACCTTATGGCATATTGCTTTAAAGTAATAAAAGATATTGTGAGCTAATTAAAACCGCGGTTTAAAAATTTAACTGGTAATATACTGAGATACATCTTGCTCTCATTAACAAAAGGATTGGCAAATGTAAGTGCTTAAACCTCATGAGCCTAACTGAACACTTCATGATTTGTTTTTATTTATTTATAAAGTCAGAAAACAAGATCTGAGGGCCAGCTCTGAAAAAAAAACCCAAAATTGCAAAACCACCACCACCACCTCAGAGACAATCATATATTTGTTCATCATCTACAGAGCTCCAAATGCTAAGTATAGCATGAATTCATTTTCACCCATAAACTTGCTGTAGCATTTAAATGGTTAGGTTCATAGAATGAAAGGCCTAACATCCAGCATTCTGGGGAGCACAGTGAATGAAGTACACCCTGGGAGACACTGAAAGAAGGCAATGTCAGAGATCCCACCTCTCTTTTGATCTGAGAGATGTGTGGGTCACTGAGACTCAAGATTCAGATCCTATTTTGAAAAACAGTTGTAGGTATCTGTGTGCAGAAGAGCAACCTGGGCTAGGCATCCCTAGAACAGACAGACACCTCCTCAGAGCCATGCAAGTGATCAGGTGGTGCGGTAAATCCTCTTGTTTATTTGTTAGCTATGTTCATATGGCACCATATTAGACAAGCAAGATGCTGGAGAGATGACACTCCACATGACTGCAGTCACTTCTGTAGGGTTTGGATACCTCTGCGAAACAGGCATCAAAAATTTAAGGTGTCCAAATTCCCAGTGTCTAGATTAATCCTTTGGTCTTTCAGCTACATTTGTTTTTAAGTTCTGTCCTCTTTGCTAGAACTGTAACATGCACATTTGGCATGCTCTGAAAGTGTCTGTAAGATCAAATCCCCCAGGGAATTTAAGCAAAGGAATGGCTGGTGTCTCTAAATAGCTTTATGTAATGGCTAGGTGCCGAGTTGCTGAAACTTGTTAGAGTTTAGGTGCATAAAGCACATGTGCTACAATTCAGCTGCAGTTACCTAGGGAGATATATTTTAAGGCCACAAAACAAAGGATCATTGGAATTTGGGAATTGCTAAGATATACTTAAGGATAATGATTTGGGGATTTTGCTTTCTAAGTTGCATGTGTATTCCAAGCTAGATGCCTAAATTATCTTTTTGGTCTATTCATTAGCTTCTCATTGCTTTAGTTTTTCATGTGTGAAATGTAAAATATATCTTTCTTTCATAACAGAGTGCTGTGAAAGAAAATACTTTAAAGATTGTAAACCCTCATTTCTTACCCTCAATGTGGCCAGCAGTTCGAGGGAGTTGATTCTGCCACCTGGAATACAGCATCCAGCTTTGGAACCCCCAGCGTAAGAAGGACATAGACCTGTTAGAGCCAGTCTGGAGAAAGGCCACAAAAATGATTAGAGGGCTGGAGCATCTCTCACATGAAAACAGGATGAGACAGTTGGGGTTATTCAGTCTGGAGAAGAGAAGGCACCAGGGAGGCCTTATAGCAGCCTTCCAGTATCTAAAGGGAACCTAGAGGAAAGATGGAGAGGGACCCTTTATCAGGGACTGCATTGCTAGTATGAGGGGTAATGGTTTTAAACTGAAAGAAGGAAGATTTAGATTAGATATTAGGATGAAATTCTTTACTGTGAGGGTGGTGAGACACTGGAACAAGTTCCCCAGGGAAGCTGTGAATGCCCCATGCCGGGATGTGTTCAAGACCAGGCTGGATGGGGCTTTGAGTAATCTGGTTTAGTGGGAGGTGTCCCTGCCCATGGCAGGGGCGTTGGAATTAGTTGATTTTTAAGGTCCCTTCAAACCCAAACCATTTTGTGATTCTATGATCTCCTACAGGACCCTAATTGGTATGATCTCTGATAAATACAAGTTTGAGATAAGATAATGTTTAAGATTTTAAGATATATTATGAAAGAAGAGGAAAAAAAAAATGCAAGATGGAACTAACAAGATAAACGAACTGGGAGATAAGGCTTCATGAGAATATTTTCTGCTGGCTTTTTACAGTCCTTCTGTTCAGTGATTTTCTTAAAAGCTTCTGCACAAAGACTCAAAGGTAGTTCAGAACTAATAATCTCTACATTCCACTTGATATCTCAGGAAATTAGATGCCTAAATAACTTTGAAAATATTTTTTTTTCTCCCACAAGTGGCTAAAGATTCAAAATTGAGAGGTTCTGAACTTGCTTTTGTAAAATTCTTTGCATGATGTTTTCCTGCTGAAGCCAACACATACTGTGAGTTGTCTCACCCTACCTGATTGCTCAGTGGTGGAGCATCAGTCCCAATATCATTATAAGCATTACTGTTTTAATAAATGTGTAATTTAGGGGGAAAAAGAAAAATCAATTACAACCAAAATGATAAAAAAAACAAATAAGGAGATAAAATTGGTTATTATGTGAGGCTAACTTGCTGTATAAACTCCTTGATTTATTGTAACAATTAAAGATGGAACAAAGCCCCAAAATTAATATTGTGAGGCAAGAGAAAGCAGAGTCGCTAGCAGAGAGAAGCACTCTTGTTTGTAATAGTTTATGCACAGTTTGCTGTCTCCAGTGTACTTTACTAAAAATATATGAACTGATGGCAGACTCAGACTACAAAACCTGTCAAGCATTTGCTGTAAGTGCTTAAACATGTCTGTGCAAGCAACACAAAACAGGAAAAGGCCTTTGGATTTTGAAAAATCTGCTTCAAAATAAGGTATATTATTTTATTCCTCCATTTGAAAGAGCCACAGGACTGTCACAGTGACTTTTCCAAATTATGTACTTTCTCTCCAAAGTATTGCTCACTTAGATGTCTGAAGAAAGGTGAGACCTTTCTATTGATTTTTTTTTCAAGTGTTTTTTTGCTGGTGTACATTCCTTAAGACTAATGTTATGACCCTCTCACAGCTTTGCACCATTTCCTTTATTTATTACATTTACCAGAAACATTTCCTCTTTGATGTCCAGTACCCACGATTCTGAATAGCTGCAAGAGCTGGAAAAAGATCAACACTCTAGTGTTACCAACTAAAGCTTGCAATAGGCAACATGAAATCATTCTCTAAGTCAATGCTAAGAAATGTTTATTAGTACCTATTTTTATATAAAGAGAGATGAATGGTAGAAATGTCAAGTGATTTTCAGACAGGTTCATATTGTCAAAGGACAAAAATATGCCCCTGGGCAAGCACTTTTGTTATTGACTTTGATGAAGACAGAATTTCACTCAGAATATTTTTGCTTCATAAGGAGAGGTGGAGGGGAAAGAATTAGGTCCCAATTATATTTTATTTGAACTCTCTGCAGTTGTAAAACTTCCCTACACATGCAAAGGATGAAGTCTGGTTCCTATCTAAACAGGAAATTACATCCAATCTATTAGAGAAGATGAGTAGGATGGCAAATTTTAGCTAAATGAAAATTTCCTTCTTATGAAAAAACCTTTTTGTGTCCCCAGAGTTCATGCAGAGAAGTCAGGAGCTGTTAGGGTTTCACATCATAGTCCTATAACCCCATGCTATATGAAAACTCAGCTATACTTGAGACGGATGATGGATGAATTGACGCTGCAAGCACTTGAACAATGATCTTGAAGGAATCTGAGTTTTTTAAACTCTCATTTATTGCATCATTTTTCTGCCTTACAAGCCTGACTATACTTAGGATAAGTATTTACCTTTCAGCTTCTATTTGAAGGCAATTCAACAAACTTACTTTTTTGTAGGTAAACGCTAGCAACTAGAGGAAAATGGTGCTTTCAAGATTGTATGGAGATGCACTTCTTGGCCCTAGTACTCCTCCTATCAATATGAATATCCTGGTTATGAGCTTTTATAGTATTTTACTGTGACAGCATAAAGTGAAATCTTTCCTTTGTCTGTATTTTTTAAAAAAAGTACTGAGGAAGAACAATAGTTTTTTCTCTAGATCCATTCCCTATCTCTTCTAGTTGTGTATCTGAAAGAGAAAAAGCATAAAATATGGAAAATAAAACAGGAAGTTTCACAAAAATAAAAACTACAGTTGTGTTTTCTTAAAATTTTGAAACAACAGAGAATAGTAGTGTATGATTTTATGAAAAGTATCACTGCAACTTTTTTGTTTGTCTCTGAAGTTTTTCTCTTTCCTTTGGTGGCACATCAGGTAAAATCTAATTTGCATAGTTTATTGTGTGTGTACATAAAAAATACATACACAACCTGTAGTTGTTTCCATACTTGTGATGCACTGCATCCGGGCTGCTCCTCTGAGACAAGGAAAACTTGCCTTGTCTCCCTAACCTACTGTCAAAGAGGGCATCATTATGCAGATTCTGTAGTACACTGATCTTTGTTTGGGGCACAAACAGAAGGGTTGCAGTGTGACCTATGGACCGTGGAAATCCTTTTCCACTCACTTCCATACAGAAGGTGGACAATGGAGAGCCTTTTATAGAGTGGCTGAAGTGAAGAGCCAGCAGGGTGAATACATAACACAGAGAATATAAGAAAGAAAACTGCAGGGGGAAAAATAAAAGAGACACTGGCTGCCAACTCCCACTGCTTTGTTTTCACTCTCTCAACTTTGTCCACTATAATCTGGATTTTGCCTTTATTCTTGTCATCGAATATGCCCTTTGGAGTGACCCAATCACAGTGACCCTTTTGGAGTTTGCAAGCACAGCAGATGCCAGCTTGTGCTGCATAACAGAAGGGTGCATTCTCATTGTTGTCTTCCAAAGAGACTGCTTTTGCTGATTCAAATAAAATAAGAACCAAGCATAGTCTTCACCTATACATTCATCCAAATGAAATAATATTGTCATTGTTTATTTAAGCGTAATTTTCCACAATGTAACTTCATCTTTGATTTTTCAGTCTATCTGTACTCATAAAGTGAGTTCAGGTAGTTCTGTAGACATTGCAGGTAAATTAATTGAGAATTTTTCAGGAACAGTGCTAGATGGAGAAGACCAAACTCATCCCAGAGAATGTTCTAAAATTTAGTACCATAGATGATAATGAGCAGCATCCAGACATATTGCCAGACACAAAATGGCTGGGATAGATGTGGTCACTGTTCTCCTTGAAACAGTTCTGATCTGTAATGAGAAATAACTTCCCTGGGAAAATCTTTTCTTACATGTTAGTATCACTTCTAAGTATGAGATTTGTGATCTTTTTCCCAGAACAGATAGAATATGGCAAGGCACCATACCAGCAAGATCTAAGAATGAAAGAATAGCTTTTAGCTGCATTAACTTTTGGTCTTGAAGTACTTTATAGCTTCAAAATATTTGCAGTAGGAATCACTTTACCCACCTTCAGTTATCTACAATGTGAGTATGTGCACGTGAGCTACTATCTGAAAATTTCTTCAATGACAAAAGAGAAATAGGCGCAGTCTTAAGGTGTGCTTTAACTGCCCAGTTTTACCTATCTGCTTTGGGCTGAGCAGTTCAAGCCCTAAAAGTGCCTGCCTTTTTTCACTGACTATAAGAATAGACTATTTCAGACTCAGCAGCAAGCTAAAATGCTATTTACTGATTGAGGAGACATAAAACAGTCAGATTAACTCTCTCTTCCTTCAAGTTTGAACAAAGGGTTTACTGAGAAATAAGAAACTAGCCCAGGTGAATAAATCTACCCTTGGTCATATGACTTACTAGCTTGTAATGTGCGATTCCTCCTAAAAACAAAGACAAAAAAACATTAAATATTTTGAATGTTTTTTTGTACTCTGAGTAGGTAAATTCCCTTCCACAGTGGTTTCACAGAGTTTATGCTGTGGGATTGCCATGCTGATTCAGCTGTGATTGCACTTTCCACACTCAGTGGAGCAGAATGAAACAGGTTTTGTCCTTATTTAGTCCAAATTGTATTTGTTCATATAGTCTAGTCATGTTGTCCTTGTTTTCAAAAAGGTTTCAGCTCCATCTGGAAATGTTTCTCCCATCCCTTTTTGCAACTCTTTTTAGAAACCTCAAGGGATACTTTCAGGTCTTGGAGTTCTGTTAAGCTTCAGATGTTCTAATTCCTTGATCACCTGTTCTGGCTGAATTTTACCTCCTTCGATATTTTTTCTTGCTCTCCTGGGAAATTTATGTCTGTTTCTGACATCTGTCCCAAAACCTTCTGTGTGAACACAGAGGCAAAGAATTCATTTGATTGTGCTTTAGTTATGTCTCTCTCTTCAGTCAGTAAATTACCTAGGCCAGCTCTTAGAATTTCCACTGTCTCTTCCAGTGACCTCTTGTTCAATGTGTTCTTGAAAAAAAGAAAACTTTTTTATTTATCTTAACCTCTTCTACAATTTTCCTTTCATTTCACATCTTTACCATTCGTAGCAGATTGCTGTGCTTTCTACTGTGTTATGTCATCTCTTCAGTTATCCTTATTCTTTTAATACCTCACATCGTCCTCTTTGTGATCTTTGAATAACTTTTGTTCTACGTCCTTCAAGTTTTCCTTTTAGAGGCTGGCTTAATGGTTGGATAATTCTGAAAATGACAGAGCCCACAGTGTGAGTACTGTGTGCAGTTCTGGGCCCCACAGTTTAAGGAAGATGTGGAGGTCCTTGAATATGTCCAGAGAAGGGCAACAAAGCTGGTGAAAGGGCCAGAAGAAATGTCCTATGGGGATCAGCTAAGGACTTTGGGCTTGTCTAGTTTGGAGAAAAGGAGGCTAAGGGAGGGCAACAAAGCTGGTGAAAGGGCCAGAAGAAATGTCCTATGGGGATCAGCTAAGGACTTTGGGCTTGTCTAGTTTGGAGAAAAGGAGGCTAAGGGATGACCTCATTGTTCTCTACAGCTTCCTGAGGAGGAGAATTGGAGAGGGAGGTGCTGATCTCTTATCCCTGTGATCCAGTGATAGGACAGAAGGGAGTGGTTCAAAGCTGCACCAGGGGAGGGGGGTTCCGACTGGACATTAGGAAGCATTTCTTTACCAAGAGGATGGTCAAACACTGGAAGAGGCTTCCTAGGGAAGTGGTTGATGCTCCAAGCATCAGTGTTTAAAAGGCATTTGGACAATATATTTAATAACGTGCTTTAGCTTTTGGTCATTGAAAAGACCACCTTTGAGGGTGGCAGAGCACTGGAACAGACCGCCCAGAGAGGTGGTAGAGTCTCTGTCTCTGGAGACATTCAAAACCTGCCTGGACATGTTCTTGTGCAATCTACAACCTGCTCTAGATGGATCTGCTTTGGCAGGGGAGTTGGACTAGGTGATCTCCAAAGGTTCGTCTAACCCCATGTCATTCTGTGATTCTATGATTCTGTGATTCTGGTCAGCCCTGAATTGCTTGGCAGTTGGACTGCATGATCATTGTAGGTCTCTTCCAACTGAATCTATTCTATTCTATTCTATTCTATTCTATTCTATTCTATTCTATTCTATTCTGTATTGTTATTTTTGTATTGTCTTATTTCATTTCTTTGCACAGAACAAAATAGGAATCTCAAAACCTGCATGGTGGAAATAGCAAGATGTGCACATCTGATGTTTAAGCATATAGAAGGCTATTTCTAGCTTCACCACTGAATTGCTGTGATCTTGGAAAAAAAATCCTGTGGGCTAGACATAAGACAGACTGAGTGGCAAAATGGTGAAAGTGAGAGAGTAGGCTGGCAGACTTTGGTAAAATGGTAGTTTGTGGCAGTCATTGCCCCTCATTCTCTCAGTGATGGATGAGGTTCTGTAATGCTTAGCAGAGAAACATACATAACATCATTTATAAAACTAACTTTTCTGAAGAATGCTTCCCAGATGCTCTGGAATCATTCAGGGTGCGTCGCTATAATCGTGTTGACCACCGCCACCACTGTCCTCCAACTATAAAACTATAAGGAATTTTTCTAATAACTTAGATAACTATCTGGAAGTTGTGCTCATGAAAAAGTGAAAAATGGTTCTGAGTACAAAATAGCGGCTCTTCTATCACTTCGATTCATATGCAGCACAGTCAGAGATGCCCAAAAGCCTCTTAGAGCTTCATTCTGAGGAAGAGAGGAACTTGGAGCGCAACAGAACATACAGTTTAAACACCAAGCACAGTTCATACAAGAGAACTGGAGAATGAGGAATTACAGATATGACTCCTACCAAAACCTACAGCAGCATTTTTGAATGGAGACTTCTTGTTTCAAGTCAAAAGTTTTTGGATTGGAGTTTTTCTAGTTTTTAATTTTTCAGAGAGAATTCAACATTTTCCACAGGGAAATAAAAAAAATAACATAATCTTCCAACTAGTTTTGGTTGTAACAAATGTATGTTTTTGTAAAGTGCTTTTAGACCATCAGATAAAGGTCACTGGGGAAGTGGAAAATGTCATTAAGAGATTCACTGACTTGATTTTCCACAGGTTTAGGCTTCATTTGCTAGCTAAATACTACACTTCTTTGTCTACAGTGAAGTCTGCTACAAGATTCAAAATGAAATTAGATTGCATATTCTAGTTCTCTTTTGATATTAAGGTCATCCCAAACTACATCTATAAATTACCCAGCAACAGTCAGTTCTTAATGCAGCCCCTAAGGACACTCCAGTGCAGTGGCGTGAAGAGAGGATTTCTCTGGCTTAGCATTAGGCATAATCGTTCCAGGCCATGCTTTCCCCTGAGCAGTTTTACAATATCCCCAAAATTGAGGACAATTCACCTGATGCAATTCTTTCAAGATCCTGACTTGCCGCTTCAACTCTTGACGAACCCAGCCTCCTTTCTTGTCCTGTCTGTGACAGCTTTTAGGACATTTGTACCCCCTCAACCCTCTAAAACTCCTTTGAAACAGGCCCTTTCCATTGGTTCTTCTCTTTCCTGTGCTGGAGATAAACCCACCTGTGTGGGTAGGTTTATGTAGGAGAGTATGGGAGGTATAGTTCATTAGCACCTACTGAGTGAACAAGTTTAAAACATTTATTACTACAACATTTTTGAAGGTCCAGCAAGTATTGCAAATCCTTGTTAATGCTTTCTACAGCTACCTGAAAGGAGGTCGTAGCAAGGTGGGTGTAAGCCTCTTCTCCTAAGTAACAGGCAATAAGACAGGAGGAAATGGCCTCAAGTTGTGCCAGGGGAGGTTTAGATTGGATATTAGGAAAAATTTCTTCACTGAAAGGGTTATCAAGCATTGGAACAGGCTGCCCAGGGAAGTGATTGAGTTGCCATCCCTGGAGTTACTTAAAAGATGTGTAGATGTAGTGCTGAGGGACATGGATTAGTGGCAACTTGGCAGTGTTAGGTGAATGGTTGGACTTCATAATTTTAAAGGTCTCTTCCAACCAAATCAATTCTGTGATTCTAAATACAGATGAAGGGGAGTTACACTTAGGGGTAGCAGCTAAGTGAGACCTTGCCCAGGAAATTAACTAAACCCAGCCTGGAGCATGTTCTGGCACTGACAGTAAAAACATGAGGTTATTTTGGTCTTGAAGCTGACCTGAGAAGCTCTGAATAGTATAGTAAATGGATCTAGGAAGGTTGGATTTAGAAGTCAGGCACGTAAATACTTCTTAAGAGCTTTTCTGAGAAACTCACTGCTGATAATATATGAAGTAGAGTAGAAATCTAAATTCCAAGCTAGTTCTGTAAATGGTGAGGTATTCCACAAACAACTGATATATTCTTACGAGTAGTCCTTGATGCTGCAAGTCACATGTTCTTGTTTAATGCTCTGAAGAAAAATACACTAGGAGTTTCACAGTGAAAACAGTTCTCATTAGGAAATGTCAATTTGTGAATCTCCTCCAGTGCAGACTGGATTTTATGGTGAAATGGAGATTCACTGTAAAATACCCAATACTCAGTGTATCTGGGTATTTATCTGAAATTCGAGTTAAAGCCATTTTTTTCTGCAATTTTTTCCACAGCCCAGTGAACACTTTAGCCAGATTTTTATTAGCTATTTTGGGGTCACTGTCCTCTGTTCATTTATACTAGCTTGTTCCTTTCTGTATGGATAATTAAATAATCATTGGAATGGAACTACAGTTTTGGCAACACAGAGCTTTGTGAAAATTGACTGACAAATTCCACCCAGCTCTAATAAATAGTCCCAGTGTATTAAATTGGCCAGCTCTCACAGTTCAAGTGCAAATATGCACCAAGCTGGGACTTCTTTTGTGTTGGCCCCGGTGAATATTAGAGTAGATGGAAATCAATTTCTTATGTGCTATCATCTTTGTTTCAGCCCTGGGACTTTCCTGATTACTTGATTTATTTTATAGTACAAAAAGTCTTCTTATTCCTATACTGTTTTTTTTAATTCAGAGTCTGACATAATTCTTCATTGGGATAATCAATAGCAAGTTTTTTACACCAGTTTTCTCCCTTCATTATCTTCAAAATACTTCATTGTAGGCAGATCACATTTAACCTAGCTTCATCTCTCTTAAGGCCCTCTGTGTCTTTTTCTTTTTAGCTACAATTGGGGAAGATGCCAAGCACTCTTAACTACTGTGTTCACGTGGAAATTACTTCACTGGCACTTGTCTGGGATCACAGAAGAGACACAACCTAATTGATCCATAAAGGTGAAAATAAGAGCTCTGTAATGCAAAATATATTTTTATGGTAAAAGGAATTGGAAATGCAAAACACATTAAAATTGGAAGGAGGAAAAATACTTTTTTGCAAATCTAAGACTGATACTGAAAGTCTAGAGAATTAGTAAAATCAGAACAATAGGTGGCAGCCACTTTCCCACTGTCCCTTAGATAAAGTCCTCAACTTACCCCAGGTGATTTGAAGAGTTGCAATGTCTGGAGCTTAATAATGGAAAGAGGTTAAATGTATACTACTCTAAATAATTAAAACAAAACTTGTCTTACAAAGTCCAGAGGAACTTTCATAATCCTTATTCCTCTGGCCTTGTGATTGCATTAAAATAACTGTGCCTATTGCAATCAAGAGGCAGAATTTACTTACAAAAGTGAAATTTATTAATCTTGCTCTTGAGTTACTCATGACAGTTAGAGCACAGATCATGCAGTGGCTCTCTGAGACCCATACCCCTCAACTAACACAAGCCAGAATTACACAGGACAGGGACTACAATTGTGCTTAAAACCCATTAAAGCTTGTGATGAGGAAAGGAATCTTTTTAATGAGGAATTGGTGGTATGTTAGCACTGCACAAGAGACAAAATGGATGGCATTACTGAAAACATTGAGTGGGAAAAAATGCGTGTCAGGTTCTTACTTTTAGTTCACCATTTTAAGTATTTTTGACAGTCTAGTGCTGAGCATCAATTTGCAATAATGATGAAAATTTCCCCAAACCAATTTTTCTTCTATTTTTCCTGTTTTTTTTTTTCCCCATTAGCTTATGGATAGCTGTATTATGTGTTGGTGACAAAGTGCAGGCAGCAGTGGGGCTGCAGGGGCAGCCTCTGTGAGGAGAGGCCAGAGCTGCCTTGTGCCAAACACAATCAGTTCCCGTTAGCTCCAGTGAACCCACCGCCCAGTACCGCTGAGCCCCTCAACCAAGGTGGTGGAACCTCAGGGAAAACTTATTTCAGAAAGGGCAAAATGTTGCACAGTGATATGAAGAGTAAGGAAAAAGGTGTGAGAAAAAGCCTTGCAGTTACCAAGATCAGATGAGAAGGAGGAGGAGGTGCCCTGAGTGCTGGAGCAGAAATTCCCCTGAAGTCCATGAAGAAGATCATGGTGGAGCAGATTGTCCCCCTGCAGCCCATGAAGAGGACCACAATGAACTAGATATACACATTGCAGCCTGTAGAAGATCCCACACCAGAGCAGGCTGATATTCATGTAAGGATCTACAGCCTGTGGAAAGTCCATGCAGGAGCAGGGAAAAAGTACGAAGAGCAGCAGAGAGGAGTTATTAACGGACTGAGCCCATTTCTCATCCCCCTCTGCTGCTCCTGGAAGAAGAAGGTAGAGGAGTCAGGAAGGAAGGAGCAATGTTGAGCCTGGGAAAATCGGGAGGAAGAAGGGGAGAGGGGGAAGAGAGGTTTTTAAATTTTTGTCCTTTTTGCTCACCATCTAACTCTATTTTAGATTGGCAATACATTAAATTATTTTCCCCAAATCGAGTCTGTTTTGCCTGTGATGGTAATTGATGAGTAATCTTCCCGTCTTCTTCTCAACCCGCGAGCTCCCCCCATCCCGTTGAAGAAGGGAAGTGAGAGAGCAGCTGGGTGGGCATCTGGCAGCCAGCCAAGATCAACCCACCACAACAACATGTAATACAATTTGCAGTAATGTACTTTGTTCTTTTTGTACCTTCATCACTAAGTATTTCTCACAGGAAAATTTGAAATATTCACGTGGCAATGTGACCCTGGAATCTTCAATGCCACTGGAGCAGGGATCTATATCTTGGGGTGTCACCTAACATAATAATATTTTGGGAATTTAAATAAGTTTAAAAGAGATCTGTTTCCTTCCAATTACTCATTTTTATATCTATGCTAATCTCTTCTTTTTTGACCAAAGTTATTAAATTGACTCCAATTATATTTCAGTTCCACAAAAAGTGGTACTGATATCATGACTGAAAGAACGGTAAATGATGAGAAGGCAAGAACAAGCTGCTGGAATTGGGGATATCTTAAGCCCACCTTTACCACAACAGCAAATATATGTAGAACAGGATCTGGATCTCTGTGGCGGTCTCAAGCTCCCTCATATAATTATTGTGGGTTGACTCTCCGTAACAGCATTCTGTGTCATTTAAATTGCAAATGACTGTGAAATCTGTCTTCAACCCTTCAACCTAGAAGATCATCCTGGGTATGAAATACATGTATTACTAGTTGAAAAGCAGCAGCATCCTTCTTTATAAATTCCTACACAAGTAGAATATATAAAGTGTCAAGAGGTTCTTTAAACTAGTGGAGAAATTCTTAACAAGAACCAAAGCCTGAAGGTAACACTAGACAAATTAAGGGGAAAAAATGAAAATTTAAACATTTCAACAATTCTGCCAGGTGTTGCTCAATAGTAAATGGCCTGTTTCCAGGAGACTATAGTAGAAAAACTTCAGTAACCCAAATCCTCCCCAAGAACAGTAGGAAAATAGAGTAGCTTTATTTTTAATTTTTTCTTAAGAAGGAAACTTTCTTTATCCACAAGAAATGACAACATGTATTCTAAAAGCCAAACTTTCCTGAGAAGAAAAGGCATATAGTAAAATAAAGCAAATTTGGAAAAGATGAATAGAAGTTGACAGTAGGCAAAGATATCACCTGTGGTCTGTCTCAGCAACAATACATCTGTTGAGAATGAGGTACTCATCTGCTGATCCTTCCTGCTGGTGAGATCTCTGTTCAGTATCCACGTCACGAGGACACCGTTCAACTCTTGGGTGGGCTCATCTATTCTGTCTACAGAGCGCCTTCCAGAGGCTTGGCTCACTCTCCTAGAGAAGGACATGTCTGTGGACGTATGAAGATTGCTGATGTTCCATGTTGATGTAGGGCTCCATCTAGGCTCCTGGTTTTTGCTGTTTTCTCTCAAGTTTTCATTGTCATAACTGCCTCCATGCTGCATTCACTCTTTCTCAGATAACCAACCCATATTTTTCAAGGCTATTTCTTGTAACTGCTGCCCTGTAAATTATAGTGCTCCCTTTCCTGAAGGAAGTATTTTCCTGAAAGTATTTTTCTGAAAAATGTTTCTGAAAGACACCTGGGAGAGGAATCATGATATATGGGACCAGAACTGTCCTTCTCACTAGGGCCTTACCACCTGAATGGAGACATTTTTTCTTTCCTTTACCTTTCCTCATCTCAATGCCGTAGATTGCTGTAGTGACATGAGTCACAGTACTCTGGGAAGGAACACCACTCCAACATTTCATGATGTTTCGAACAAAACGTTCCAAACTACAAAACATCATACAACACTTCTGTAAATGACACCTAGCACAACTTCCCTTACTTGAAAAAAGGGAACACCTTTGTCTGCCTAGAGTTCTCAGAGAGCTCTGAGTTGCTCTCATTCCTGTAGATAGTTCTCCCAGGGCTTGTTAAGTGACAGCTTTTGAAGACACTCCCATGAGAATAAACTCCAAAGGTGTGACATCCAGCTCTTTTTAGTCCTAGATCAAAACCCCATTCCTTTATGGAGAAGACAGAGTAGACAAATGTAATTTATTGATATCTGTACAAGAATAAGTATATTAAATTCTGTCTGTTGCATAGGGATGAGAGGCTAATTATTTTTCTGGACAAAATTCTCCAAATTTATGAAAAAAATCTGCAAATTATACTTGCCACGCTTTCTCTTCTCTTTCCATAGGAAATTTTACAGGTTTCTGATATTACACAAAATTCCTTTAGAATGAAACTATAGATATGCTGGTTTCTCTCTTATATATCTGTGCATCAGGAGGTGTACATATAATGGGTTTTAAGTATGTAAGCCTTTCTAGATACAACAGCACATACTTGATGGACAAGTCTATAGATTCACACCTCTGTTGTATGTAACAGCAGTCCATGGAGCAATTTTCACAGCTGTCTCATAGGTGTTTACTTATATGCTCTAACCGTATCCTTGTCCTTGCCAACTGAATTTACTATTGGTTATAGAGGCATGAAAAACACATCAACCAGACCTCAAGGCAAGATGGCAAGAAGGAAACTATGAAAATTTTGTGACTACCATCCACAGGACTACCCAAAGGAAAAGCAAAAGAGTCTCTCAGAAAGCCTTTTAATGTAGAAGTGAAGTTAAATATAATGCTCTAGATATCCTTAATAATGATGTTGGTCACAACAGCAAACACACTAAATTAGATTCTTCTCTTATTTAACCAGTTGAAAATTCTTTGACTGAAGTGGCACAGATGTAACTGAGGAAAAATTTTTGTTGAATAACTGCTGAAGAATGCATGCTGCCATAAAATATAGTCATGTATAAATAATTCCTAGAACATGGTAACATACTGTGTTACAAATGAGTGGGAAATGACCTGGTGTACAGTGATTATGGAAAAACACTTGTCTTTGAATGAAAGTGATAACAATTTATTGTCCCCTGGGTACTCACATACAATTAAATTAGACAGAAAAGAGCAGCATTTTAAATTGAAATATAATATTTGAATAGAAGTTTCTTATGAACACATCTGTTGTCATAAATGCAGCCTTTCTAACTGTTCGATACAAGGATTCTGCAAATATTGATCTATGCCTAATAGCTGCTGTAATATATTTTTATTTTGTTTCTTTAATTGTCCATAAGATATATTTTATACTCTCTTCACTATTTTTTTAATCTTTGTGTTCACAGGAGGCGTGCTTCCTAAGGCCTGAACTCACAGGGACAGGTCCTGAGGCTAGAGTTTGCAGAGCCAGCACAAAGAAGGTGTAGGATGAAAATGCATCAGGCCTGTTCTATATGCACCACACAGCTGAGAAATTCTTCATCATTCTCATTGCAGTTGTTTCGATGCTCTATTTTTGCTTAGTAATGCCCTGCATTACTTGCATGCTTGCATGACATCTTTTCTGCTTGGTTTAAATTTCTTTTACCATGATCAACCTCTGACAAATCCATAGTGAAATCACTGGGGAGTTTTCCTCAGTACTGCTTTATGAAGTCCTTTGTGTTCTCCTCATTTTAATTGTCTCTGAGTTTAAATTATAGCCCCTTCCTTAGGATGGAAGGACATATCATGTGTCCCTCTGCTTTCATACTTCTGTTTTCATACACTGCACAACCTATAGCTCCAGGGCTTGATCCCATGAGCTCATTCATGCCTTGGGCAGAACCAGTTTCATTCTAACCAGCGTCTAGTTTAGTGAGCGAATCTGACAAGGCTCCCTACAGTACCAGTGAAGAGGGGTTATTTCCTCCAGAGCAACTGAGATAGACTACTGGTCTGATTTTTCTCAGGAGAAGCTCGTTTTCAACTGCAAGAGAATCCTTACTGTATTTTTCTTGAGTTGCTTTGTTATATACTTAGAGTTACCATAGTACTTACCCATAGTCTAAATATACTGAATCCCCAAAGATGTAAAATCACTGAGAGAGTAATGAAAATGCAGGTTTGATAGCTTCGTTTCCCTAATAACATGCTAAAATATCTTTAAATAAACACTCAGAGAAAATGTGCTCTAAAGCATATTTATCCAGAAGGCTGTATGGTCAGAAGGTCTCCTTTAAGCCTTTCCCATTTATTCAGGTGGTTTATTTCTTAGAAGCAGTGGGATAACACAGAAGAATTAATAGGAGGGGGGGAAAATGTGGTATTTTTATTCCACTGCTACAACCAAAGAGAAAAAAATAAAAGATGTTGAGAAAGTGACTGGGCAAACAGAGATTATATGGTGAAGATTCAGGATATAGGGAGCAAGGAAATAGAGCAGATGGGAGCAAGAGATTAAACAATGAACAGAATCAGAGAGTATGACTAACTTGTTTCATAACAACAAAACACTTATTATAGCTCAATTGCATATTAGTTTGGTTAACATGCCTTATCCTTGTTGGCGATTTCTGCATTTATCCTAAAGTTGTTATTGACCACAGCTAAGGAAAATATCACTTTCTGAAAATACAGTCCACATGTTGGGAAAACTTAACCCAAAATTTAAAATTTAAGACCCTTGCTATTGATAAAAAAATGGGCTCAGAAACTACACTACAGTGAGTGAAACAGAAATAGCTGTAAGTAAAAAAAAGCACAGATGGCTGTGCTGGAGATGGGGATGTCTGCAAGATTCCCCTCACAGGGTTTTCTCTGGATCAGTCTGTCACAAGGATGGGCAAGTTGTATTTTTTCTCTACCACGCTTTTCTCAGCATCTCCACCCTTTCCCAGGAATAAATGACCAAGCTTTTGATCAATAGATCTACAGGTTTAGCATGTCTGTCATCAATCACACACCTTTTGTACTCAGTTGGTTCATTGTGAATGTCCTTATCTCAATGGCAAGGAATTTGTTGGAGTTAGACAGTTAGGATGCGCCTTTGCTATAATCTTTTTTTGGAGTGGTAAGAAGGAACATTATCAGTACAAGTATGTACATGCAAAACTGCTGTGAGTTTAGGTTTAAGCCCAAATACAAGGAATGAAACATAAGAATTTCCAAATTGTTTAAAAGGCAATTTAAGATTGAAGAAAAAAGAAACAGTTTTTACAATGCTTGAGTTCTTATTAGAAATACAGATTCTCTGTATCCCTGTGATTCTTGTTATGCCAGAAAAAGAAACAGTCAGAATCACTTGGGGGTAACTGGGGAGTCTACCTTTGAGTGTGGGTGTCCCCTTTGACATCACAATTCAGCTCCTATGTCTCTTTCTACCCCATGACACTGAGAAAGAGCTCACACCAGGGCCATGGATTGCCAGGTAATAGATAGGACCAGAGAGAATAGCAGTCCTTTGGGACCCTTACATATGATTTGCTCAAAAGTCTGCCATCACAAACAAAGGTAAAGCTAATCAACTGTATTTGACCCTGGAACGGTCTAGTAGAGGACAAAGATAACCTGATTCCACATGTTGATTTTTTGCATTGTTTTTTATTTATTTCTGTGTAGACCTATTATTTTTCTCTTTGTCACAATTAATTATTCTTTGCTTTTCTATTGATTACTAGTGTGGCTAGATGAATGGACTTTCTTTTATTGAAAGTCAGATTACTAGTATGTTTAAATCTTCAATATGAAAATAGAGCTGATGGGATAAAATCTCTTCCCAGGAACTTTTAAACTGTTGAATACAAATAAAACTCTAGGCAAAGTATCTTTAAATGAGCAGTGGTGGCTTTTGTATCTTTAAGAAAAGCATTTTCAGTTCAATATCTTGCTTTATAGCTTTTTGGGAAGCTCTCCTGACAATTTTCCTATTTAAGGTAAGTACACACAGAGAAATTTGCTACAGGACACATTTCTGTGCTGTTATAAAGTGAATCCCTATTTGTAAAATAAGTATCTGTAAGTTCTAGCAGTGATCTTCTAAGTCATTGTGACTCTGAGTGCAGCATTCACTCTTCTAGACTGTTTCTTAACCTGCAAAAACCTAAGGTACAGAGAGATGTAAAAGTTAAACATAGATAAGTGCAAAAAGATAAGTGCGAAAGATAAGCATAGACCCAAATCCACAAAACTGATTTCTACTTGTCTAAGCATTTTTAACCAGGTGAGAGAAACCCCAGTTAATGACCATGAAGGGTCAGAATTAAAGCTTCTGCAGAAACTTCTGTTCTCAGTTTCCTTTGGGTTTAAGTTTTCCTCATCTGGTTGCAGTGAGGCTGGAAAGAACAGCAGGATATAAGGCTATTTTTGTCCCTATCAACGTGCACGGTGGTGATGTGCATATATGGAACAGAGAAGATTTGGGGTAATTTGAGGGGCAGAACTGAGAATAATAGCTTCAGACATTTCTAAAATCTGGAATCATTTATTGTTTTGTAAATGCTTGAACATTTAACTCAAAAAAATTTTCAAGCCTCTCTGCACACATAAAAGAATTGTCTCCTGCTCTGGTACATTTGACTCAACATGTATTCTCAATTTTGCTGCAGTTGTTATATAAACAACTTCCATTTTGTTTTGATCTCTCTATGGCTTTGCATAACACACTTACTTTAGCTTATGTTTTTATGGTTAGCTATTACAAAATGAACTAAGAAAAGTACATCACACTAAAATCTAAAGAAAGAAACCATTGTTTCTGTGAGGATGCGGCATTCACATTTCTGACCAATTGAAATATAGGTGTCTCAAGCTATTATTCACTCCTATTTTTATTACATTTTCAGTTTTGTCTTTCATTATGATAGCATTATACCATAGTGGCCATGGGAATATAATGGTGCAGTAGAGCCAAGCCAAAATGGAAAAAAAGCAGCTTGGTTATATCTGAATTATTTCAGTGGCTCAAGACTGGTTCAGTGTTAAAACACTTTTGAATGAAGTACTTCATCATGCCAAGGATTTTCATTTTTCAGGTAAAATATTTCTATTTTTTAATAATAAAAATTAAATTCCTCAGCCCGGATTTAATCTAACACATTTGTGGTGTTCTATCTGAGCTGAGGCCAGGCTAGTCACTGCAGGTACAGCCCTATTCTGCTTTGGGGACCCAATTTGGCATTGCTGTCTGCTTCAGCTCTGCACTATGTGGACTTTTGGACCCTCCAGAAGCTGTTTGGAATTAACTGCATTGCACTCAGTTGTTTGCTATAGCCAAGCTGTGGTGTTGTGTGCTAGATTTTGATACAAAAGTATTACATAGCTTTACTTCTAATGCAGATGGTGAATCTTAGAAATATACTGTCCTGCCTATTGCATTATGCTGTCAGCTCTTGGACGTCATTGTCTGGTAAGCATCAAGTTAAAATCTCTCTGAATTTTTAGTCTTTCAAATCCCTTTGGGAGGGTTTTTTATGTGCAGCATGTGCATGATTTGTTTTTTTCATTATTTTTTTCTTGTGTGTTCTTTGAGGTTGTCTGTGTCAAACCAGTAAAAACCTATCACTTCTTTTTATCCCTCTCGGTCCTCAGAAAAGGGCACAGCTCTCCATAGAGCTCCTATATAAAGGTGTCTAAAAGTGAGTTGATAAAAAAGAACAGGAGGCACAATCCCTGCTATCAGACATCAGACATAACTTTTTTTTTAAGGTGATAGTAGCAATGGTCAGTTTAAGCAGGAAGTTTTACTTTGTTCTTTCTGTTCAGTTTCCATTTTTTTGTTTATCTTTTTAACTATAATTTGTACATGTCCACATTAGAAAATCTATAGCATTTGATAATTAATGTCTAATACAGCCATCATCACAAAATCAGATGCATTGCATGGAAGAATTGATAGCAATATTATGGCAATCCAGTTTCTACTGGAAATATTATCACAATCCAGAAATATTATCACAAACCAGTTTCAACATATTTTTTCTTATGATACAATGAGTTCTTTTTAGGTTAATTTCTTCATGTGTATTATGGAAGAAATGCACTTAGACTTCTGTACTATATTCAGAAATAAAAAATAAAAAAAAAAAAAAAAGCAGCTTTATTACAAAGACATAAAAGGGGAAAAAGAATTGTACCAGGTATTAATCTCATTTCCAGTAACTAATTCTAAAAACCACTATGACTGATCTTTTACTTTTTTAATACAAAAGCAGTTTATTGCAACAAAAAAATCCATTTGTGAACAGTAAAAAAATGGAAAAACTAACTTCTGTTTCTGATTTCTGGTTTATTTTTTACATTAGGGCAAATTAATTAATCCATAACAATTATTCCTAGCTATTGAGCAGAAATTCAGAATTTTTCTTTCACAACTGTTTAAATAAATACACAGATGTACAGCTTTGTCTAGTTAGGAGTCTGAGATCAGTTTATGAGCTCACAGCTAATTTTAACTATGAAATGCTTAGGTATTTAATTAAAACTAGTCATCTACTACACACTCACCACATCTACTACAACTCACCACAGTCCATGAAGAGAGATAGGTGCTTTTCTAATCTCTTAGATGTCTCTCATATTGGGAAATGTTCTCTGCAGAAGCTGTGAGAAAAGGTTATGCATACACAGACATATACATGTATGTATTTAAACAGAGAAAGAGAGGGAGAGAGAGATATTTTTATACATACACTCATTCACATGCACTCACAGAGTAGACTACAAAGTGACATATACATCCTAACATTCTTTCCAACCTGACAGTGCCACCTTAAATGCCATGAATACTGGGAGACTTGCTGCTGTAGTGTATAAAGGGAAGTCTACTTTGATATTTCACATTGGTGTGATGCCTAGAATTGTGTGGACCAGACTCTCCCTCTGGGTGTCCTTGTTCTGCTATTTCTTTACCCTCAGCTGTCTTTCTTCCTCTTGTACATCTACCTGTCCCCTTCCTCCAGGTGACTTTTTCTTTTATCTTGAACTTTCTAAAGCACAAACAAGACAAACTGTGCTGTTACTCAGTTTGATATTGCTTGCTATATCATACACTCCTTTTCCACTGTTGAATCAAAAACACAATGTAAAACCTTTTGGGGGATGGAACTACAGGACTGAAGTTAGGAGAAGCTGAGCTGACAATGTATTACCCATTTGCAGGGCTAATGAACATGTCTAAAGGGGTTTCCTCCCCCATGAAAATCCATCTTTCATCCAACTCGAGCTGGGCAGGACAGCACCTATTCCCAGGATGCATAACTTACAGAGTGCTGTACAGCTCTACCAATGTAGATGGGAACTGTATCAGCCTGATGTTATCAGCTCCCATGGTTAATCAACCTCATCATACTATGAAATCTTCCAGAAATAAAAACACTACTGTATTTTAAAAAAAATAATGTAAGACTTGGCAAGGTTGCCAAAAACAGTGCGATGAGTATGAATGAGTGCTTGCATATGTGCTGCACTGACACAAGTGAAAATGTTATTTATTAGTCTGTAACAGCCTCAGAATGTCTTTGTGGTTAATACTGTAGTCTGTGGTAAGTAGATATACAAATATGCTTCAAGTGTCATTCACACGTTAAATTCAGTATTAGAAGCTTGACTAAAATAGTATACACTCTTAAAATAATTGTTAAACAGAGGTTTCTCAATTGAGAATGGAACACAACTGGAATACTGCATCCAGTTCTGGGCCCCCCAGTTCAAGGGGGACAGGGAACTATTGGAGAGAGTCCAGCATAGGGCAACTAAGATGATTAAGGGATTGGAGCATCTCCCTTACGAGGAAAGGCTCAAGGAGCTGGGACTCTTTAGCCTGGACAAGCGAAGACTGAGGGGAGACCTTATTTATGTTTATAAGCATCTAAAGGGTGAGTTGAAGGATGTTGGAGCCGGACTCTTTTCAGTGGTTTCCAGCGATAGGACAAGGGGCAACGGGCTCAAGCTGGAACATAGGAAGTTCCACTCAAATATGAGAAACAACTTCTTTACAGTGAGGGTGATGGAGCACTGGAACAGGCTGCCCAGGGAGGTCATGGACTCCCCTTCTCTGGAGATCTTCAAGACCCACCTGGATGCAGTCCTGAGTAATGTGCATTAGGCGTTCCTGCTTTAGCAGGGGAGTTGGACCAGATGAATTCTAGATGTCCCTTCCAACTCCAACCATTCCGTGATTCTGAGAATGGGTAGTATTTTGCATTGTCACACTGAAAACATACTGAACATACTTTTCCTTCCATGCAAATATACTATTAGGGTCAGAATTTTTTATGCCGGGAATTATATTCATAAGCTTTCATGTAGAGATTATAATAAATTTGTTAGTATAATGATATGATCTTAGTTCCACGTTGCCCTCTGCAATGTCTCTGCTCAAATTCCTCTCTCTTCTGTCTTATGATGCTTCTGAGATAACTATAAACTGTTGCATCTTTATCACAGTGAGTGTTTATGTCCTTGAAAACTTACCTTCTCATATAGCTTTAAGGGCAGACAAAGATTCCACCAGTTTATGTGAAATTAAAATGTTTTATGTCTAAGAAAGGTAATACTGTACTAGCTGATGAAATGCTATTTTTAGAACAAGTTTCCATGTAAGGCTGAAAATATTTGTGTCTCTGACCATAGCACTTGCTAGTATCCAAAAAAACCCCAACATCCCAATGACTTAGAAAAAAGAGGTTTCTCGAGTTTGCATCATTTCAGTAAAAGCACAGGCATACTTTTGCCTTGTTAAAAAAGATGCTCATATAACAATCAAAGCAAAAAGAAAATGCCCTTTGAATTCAGAATATGAACACTATCATTCAAAACACACTGAAACTAAACTTGTTAACCCCTGGGAAAAGTGGATGAATGGACAGAGACTACTTGGCATAGCTGTTGAATACGTGAGGCATGAAAACATGACATGGTATTAATTAGAGGGACAACACCAACTAGACAAAAACACAACAATGGTCTTGAATTGCTGATTTATTATCTTGTGTCTATTATTTTTAATTAGCATTACAGAATGTTCAGGATTTCTGGTTGTTTTGTTTCTCTTAATTATGTAAAAAAGAATGCAAGATATGCTTAAAAGCATTTGCTTTGCAGAATAGAAGACTGCTTGTGTTCTAGCTTTGACATTCATGCCCCGAGGAATACATTAGTGCTGGATTCAGGCACTATTTGTTGACACGGGTTGTAAACTACTATATTATTGTTGCAGACTATTTGATGTGTAACGCATTTTTCTTGGAGGTGGTGAGCCACATATCATGCAATATTCATATTTTCACATACAGGAAACCCATGTAAACTGGTTGAGGAATACCAAACACAGAAACACATAAGCCAGAACTTTTTTTAAGCTTATTTATATATATATATATATAAAATTCCTGTATATAGCAGAAAGTATCAGTGTCATTTGAATAATCATATGTAGCTAGTTATATGTATATAATAGTGATTATAATGTTAATAATTGTTAGCAGTACCAATAGCTTTCATAAAGCATGACCTTACCCCTGGTATTTCCTCATAAAGGAAATATAAAAGAAATTAAAAAAACCCAAACAAACAATGTAAAACTATTATAAAAACCACCCTTATAAAGCACCCTAAATGAATGGAGGAGATACATTAATAAAAGAAATGGGGTAGAATAAAAGCAGGAAGCATTTAGGCAAACAGAGGCTGTTATAAAAATATTTATTAGGAAAAGAGCAGAAAAGATGGGGTAAGTAAACGGAGATGAATGGCAGAGGGGAATGTGTCAATCACAAAAAGTATCCAATTGCCTTCTCAGCTGAAGTACTCCAATGAAGAAACAATTAGTAACTGCACAAAGATACTCATCAAGAGAAGGTTCAAAGTAGAGCATTCAGCAAGTATGAATCAGCAAAAAAATGTGTAAGATGCATCTTTGTTTTACAAGAGCAGGCAGAATTCTGACTAATTGTTTAGAAAAAAAAAAGTCATGCTGAATAATATTGAATGGTTGAAATAGTTGTATTTTGATAACTTTGCTTTCACTTACACACAGATAAAGCCATTAAATTCAGCTGGAATTTGTATGACAGGTCATGCCAGAAATGCCCAGTAACCTCATCATGATTTTCACCAGGAAGAGATGAAAGCCACACTATTCTCTTCTTGTAAAGTTAAAAGTTCTTGTTCAAACACTTTAGATGATTGGTATTCCCTTAATCTTAAATGCATTGCATAATCAAATATTTATTTTAATTTATTAAGTGAGGAACATTCTCTTTGCTATGTGCTGTTGCATTCAGAGATAGCAGAAGGCCTTCTAGAGAAAACTTACACAATTATCTGTCTTTCAAATACAACCTGACTTAGAACTTTTATTATAAACAATAGACTTCCATGTGATTTCACATGAGGATTTGATTGAAATCTGTACTAAGACTTTGAAAGTCCCCAGAAAGAAGCCAGATACAGATTTTGTATTTTAAGTTTTAATTTTCTTTGGTGTAGTAGAGAATGTCTGGCAATCTACATTGAGCAGAAGAGCTGGAATACAAAGACTTCTGCAAATCAAGAATAAGATATATAGGCAGGCTTGCTCTGGGAGCTTGTACAGTTCTCTTTTACATTATGTTTGTCTTCAACTTGTGCTGCTCTTTCTATGGAATTTTAAAGCAGGACTTTATCTGACATTCCATCCAAAGTCCAATGTCTGTCCTTGGAAGAGTGAGCTAACTGATCCCGGAAAGCAGCAGACCCCTGGGTTATTACAGCTTCTGAGTCACAGTTGTTGATCTAGAGGATCAGTTTCTAATGTTTCCTTCTCACTGCAAACAGAGAGTCAACCAGGTTTCACAGAATATTGTGTAGCAGCACAATACACCAGCATCCTTCTCTGAAGGTGAGAAATCAGTAACTGTGAATGGTTTCCTTGTTCCAATTCTATCTTTTTCTCTCCTTGCTTAACTGTACTGACCTACAGAAATTGTTAACTTAGCTTTCAACCATTTGTTGGATGACCTACAAAAATATTTTGAAAAATGGAAATTAGGTTATAAACTCTGGCTCTTATCACAGTGTGTCATGCTGGTAATTTATTACAGGATGGAACAAGCAGTATGCTGGAATTTCTCTTTGGAAATAGCTTCAGGGTTTTCAGTCCTGTGTCCAAACTGTACTTTTATCATATTGGCTCTCTGGAGAATTTTTCATTTATAATTGAGAAAACTTTCCTTTCCCTCTAACAACAACAATAACAACAATAATAATAATGCAAAATGTAATTTAATGGAAGGAAAGATGTGAGATTTATGGCTCAAAGTATTGAAATAGGACTCAGACTATAGGTCTGTATTGATTTGCTGCACTAATATGTCTGTGGCATTGAGCAAAGTAATTGTTATTTTTGTGCCTCAGTTTGCTCATTTGTAAAACAGGAATTCTAAAACTATTTACTTCATGGGAACTTTTTGGAATGTTTTATTATGAGTTTTAATGGCCCTTGGGTGCATTGGGTGGTAGATGTTGTGTAAATTGCAACACACTATTGTTCCCATTTGTCTTCTTTGTCATGGGAGTTTCTACAGAAAGAAAGTCTTTCTGTAGAAGTCTTGCAAATGTGAATTATCCTTAACAGTAACCAGACCCTTGCGTTGGACAGAGTCAGAGGAAATATTCTGTAACAGTTGTTTCCAAGAGCTATATTTTATGTCAGTGGATAGTTTTAGATCTACAAACCTGGAATAAACCCAAAAGTTTTCTTCGTAACAGAATAAGAATGGTGAATACTGTATTCTATTTCTGCAGGTGTGAGAAACCGGCTGTAATAATTTTGTATTCAGTGGTGTAGCCATATACTCATAGAAATGGAAGAATGTAATTTATGATATTCAGCTCAAGAAAAAGTATCATCTAGATATGTCATTGAGGCAATTTTTACAAAATGGTTTTATGTTAAATATTCTGAAGCCCAAAGCCATTAAAACTGCAACCTTAATTATCTTGTCCAGCACTGATGTAGATCTCTTCTGAGATCATTAAATAATGTTTATAATGCACTATTGAATATTATAAACAGTTTTCTTTTTCAAGGGATTGATCATTTTCCCTCCTTTTTCATGAATGAATCATCTTGCAGATCCTAGGTAGTTGTTCATCAGGAGACTCAGACTCAGTAAATGGGCATATGGGTGCAGTCAGTTGCCGCTATAACATTAGAAAAATCTAGCAATCCTAACAAATCATTCTCATGTGTTGCAGGTGCTGCCTATTAGAAGAAAATATGTACTTGGATATTCTTTAATTAAAGTTTTGATTTTTTTAATTATTATTCTGAAAAGAACTGAATTAGAAATTCTACACCTGAGTGTTCTGTGAAGTCAGAAAATATTAATGGCCAGTATGTCAATGCTACCAATATTTGTACATGCACATGTGTGATACACGGGTGTCGTGTGCTCTTGTAAGTCAAACTTCACCGTTTACAAGGCTCAAAGCTTCCACTTCATGACAGAACATCCTCTTTAAGTAATCCTTTTCTTCTCTTTCTGCTTAATCTTCTTTCTTTCCCCTCTTGAGTCTGTTTTGCTCTGCGCATTATGTGCTATTTCAATAGACTGAGATGACCCCAGTGAGAATAAGCTTAAATTGGATAAACACTTCAATACACAGCAACATACTCAATTTTGTGTCCACCTTCTGAAGATGAAATTGATATTGTTAGACCACCTTGATCATGAATAATGCAGGCACTTAAAATTTCAATGCCAAAAATAGGCAAGGAGAACACCTTCCTGGAAAATATGTAAATGCTTTGTATTACAAATTTAGTATTACATATAATACCTTTTTAGAAAAGGGCATTATATTGCTGGAAATTCACATTGAAAAGAAGCTAGGAGTAAATGGCTTATAAAAATTCCTGGTTAGCATGAAAATAATTTTTACATTAGGGGCTCATTAACATCTAAGTCTTGGTACATATATGTAGTTTCCGTATTGGTTTCTAATTCATAGAATCATAGTATATCTCAAGTTAAAAGGAACCCATAAGGATCATTGACTCCAACTCCCTGCTCCTCACAGTACTGCCTAAAACTTAATCATATGGCTAAGAGCGTCATCCAAACACTCCTTGAACACTGACAGGCTTGATGCCATGACCAGTTCCCTAGGGACCCTGTTGCAGTGACTCACCACCCTCTCAGTGAAGAACCTTTTCCTAATGTTCAGTCTGAACTTCCCCTGGTACAGCTCCATTCCATTTCCTCGTGTCCTGTTGCTGGTCACCAGAGAGAGGAGATCAGCATCTCCCCCTCTGCTGCCTCCCTTGAGGAAGTTGTAGACTGGGATGAGGTCACCCCTCAACCTTTTCTTCTCCAAGCTGAACAAAACAAGTGGCCTCAGTTGTTCCTCATAAGGAGATCTTGGCCTCGAGGCCTTTCACCACCTTGGTTTCCCTCCTCTGGACACACTGTAATAAGTTTATATCCTCCTAAGATTGAGATGCCTAAAACTGCACATGGAACTCGAGTTCCATGGGGCACACCAGTGCGGTGTAGAATGGGACAACCAACTCCCTTGACTGGCTTGCTATGCTGTGCTTGATGCAGCCCAGGATACTGTTGGCCCTTCTGGGTGCCAGGGCATGCTGTTGACTGATGGTCAACTTGCCTTCAACTCATCCCCCCCAGGTCTCTTTCTGTGGGGTTGCTCTCTGCCTCTTGTCTGCCAGTTTGTACATATAACCAGGATTACCCTGTCCCAGCTGCATAATACAGCACTTGCTTTTGTTAAATTTCATACAGCTGGTGATTGCCCAGCTGTCTAGTCTATTTAGATTTCTCTGTAAGGCCTCTCTGGCCTTGAGGGAGTCCACAGCTCCTCCTAATTTTGTATCAGGAGCAAACTTAATGTACATTTGATTCCTGCACCCGGATCATTTATAAAAGCATTAAAGAGCATTCGCCCTAAAATTGAGTCTGGGGGACTGATGACTGGCCACCAACCTGATGTAATCCCATTTACTGCAACTTTTTGAGCCCTACTGGATTTCCTTGGTCAACTAGGTGGGTGACCTTGCTATAAAATGAAATTAAGTTGGTTAAGTAGGACTTTTCACTTGTGAACCCATACTGGCTATGGCCAATGACTGCATTGGCTCTTAGATGTTTTTCAGTAACTCCCAGAAAAACTTTCTCCATGTTTTTACCAGGCAGTTGATACTGTCCCCTGTATTTTCACCAGGCTGGGGAATTAGAGAGGGTGAAGGGTTGCAGGTTGGTTGCATATGGTCAGCTTTTTAGAAAGCAACACTATAGTTATATGGATAATAGCATGAAAACTAGAGTTGTCCCATGCCAGTTGCCTCAGTGCTGAAGAACAAACTCAGAGACGTTTATCAGTGCAGATAAAGCACACCTGTGTTAGGACATATCTGAACTGGTGATAGCAGTGCTCTGTGCAGGCAATGGTGTTTCAGGTGTTGAAAGCAGTTTAGCTGAAACAGTGTGGAGCCACATAACTTTTAGCATGGATTTATCAGACTAAAGGGCTTTAATCTGTCTCCTTCCCTTCCCATTAAAACCATCCAGTGCAGAGTAAATACTTCCAATTTTGTGATGTTTCAGTGGTCTCACAACAACACTCTTTTCCCCACAGCTGGGCTGGATTGAACCTGCAGTGGAACCTACCATTTAAAAACACTGATACACTTGTAGTGTGGATGAGATTCATCTGGCTTGATGAATACGTCTCCATCCAGAGCAATCACCTTCAACTTCATTTGTAGTCACTAGAAGGAAATAGAAACTCTTGGATGCAATTCATTTCACAGTAAAGTAATTGTCTAAAATAAGTCAGGAGACTAGTGCTCAGTAAATTCCCTTTTTTTCCCAATTGATACATATAAAAGACTCAAGCGTGACTAGTTCAGAAGTAGATGTACAATGGAGCTATCTAAACTTTGGTTAGATGGCTTTCACATTTTTTTTCTGTTGGCTTATTCATAAGTCTTTATTTTTAAATGTAACTCATATTACCTAAGTTTCAAGGCAGATCTGCACTGGTGTAATAAATATAATTATTATTATAATTATTTGCACTCTCCACTAAAGTTAGAATGCTGCAGAGAGGAGGTGACCAGCTGTCTGTGCTTCTGAAAACAGGAAGAATTCACTCACTTCCATCGTAAAGGATCTTCCTGAGTGTTATGAAACTATAGCGGTAACTGAAATCTATTCTAGGCTGTTTCTCTGCACCAGGAGACCATTATCATGATAATTTAACACCTGTATCACTGATTTTTGGTAGTGCAACCTGTAATCAGAGTCTGAAGTGATCCCTGAAGCTGTTATAATTTAGATTACGGTTTAATATACAACAGTACTGGTTCTGAGCATTTGGATCACAGAATGTGGAACACCTCACTAAACAATGATTGCAATAAGTAGAATTTATCATAAAGGAGGGTAATATCATAATTCTATAGTCTTGAAATGTAGCCAGGCTTGACTGAGCTCATTTCTTGAGCAGGATAGCCCATTTTTGGCAGTGTGATAGCATACAGGATGCTTTCATGAAACATCTTTCTGGTAGTTTTGTTTAGAACAGGCCCAGTAGGCACTGCTAATTTACCTTCAGGCCATGGTTTTGAATGGCAGTCAGTATAACTCAGGAGACGGAGTAGTCCCACGAAAAGAAAGTTTTATCAATGAGACATCTCAGATATTACACATGGGGAAAAATAACACAGCCAAGCAGAGCTGTCAACACTCTGCTCTGTACCTTCCACCTCTACTATCTCACCAATACTGACAAAGTCTGGAGGACAGTAGGCACAGCATAGATGCTCATAAAGCTTTCTGTCACAAGAGATAAGGAATGAGAAAGTACCTATTCTCCCTGCTTATTCCTTTGGAGCTGGTTAGGAAAGGGACATTAAGTCATATCTCCTAAAATGATTGTTTCTGTGCTGACAACGTTACCAGCAATGTAGATTTTGTTTCTTCTATAATGTGATCTTGCTCTTGTTTTAGGAAAAACAATGCTTGGAGATTTTCATTCTTTTTTTAGCTGTCTCCTCCTTAGTGAAACTGCTGCCTATGCTAATTTTGCAGGTCCATAAAGCCCTGGGACCGCCTAGAAGAACTGGCAGCTGAACTATGAGTTATGTTCAGGTAAAAAAAAACTCTTGGTTGTTGCACTTATTCATTGTGATAGGTTCCAGGTCAACCATCACATAACATCTCTGCTACAGGATAATAAAAGAGGAAAGGTAAACAGCTCATTTGTTTTTTTGTTTTTTTGTTTTTTTTTTTCTGGACAGACTGAATGTTTGAAATGGAAACACTGTGAAATTTGGTTTCTTTTGACCTCCTGCTTGACTTCTGAACAGCTTAAGAAAAGATAAGGAGTATAGCCACATTTATGTTTCCCTGGGTGAACACTCAGATCCCCTGGGTGAAGGTTTCAAGCATCATTGTCATTGTTCAAAGGTGGTTCTGCCACACTGCAGATCCATCTGACACATGAATCCTGATGAGACCAGTGATATTCAGATGCCTAAGTAATCAAAAGTTTCTGGACCTTACTGACTTGTCCTAGCCCTCTTCCACTGCTCAGTGAAGTCAGAAGAAATTTGTCACTGAAATTTAATAATAGTTCAGATAGATAGATACATTCTCAAGGAGGAAGTTCTAAAGTTTCCTGGCTGGACAAAAGCCCAAGGCTTAGTATCGAAAGTTATGGCTAATGCATTTTACTGTCACCAGAATACTTAAAATCTCTTTCCACAACAATCTTGTTCATCTACACCTGTAAGTGAGCTGTCTTATTGACTAGCTTTCTAGTGATAACACTCACTGCACGCTCAAGTTTGTGCTAAAGCTGTGGGGAATCAACTAGTCACATCATGACATTACCAAGTCATTCTGAGCTGAAGTTCATGCTGAAGTTCATACTGCATTTCTTAAAAAAAAAGAAAAGCAGAATTTTTTTGTCAGTAAGCCTAGCAAGCTTCTCTGGACTGTGTCAGTCCAACTGTGGTCTAAACACTCAATGTTTTTCATTATATTAGAAGCCTGGCAATAGAAGTTCTTCCTTATCAAATTATCTCGACAGTTTAGGCACCTCCAAATTTAGGTGGTAGCTGTTAAGAGATTTGTAAATTATGAATAGTCTGAACTAAGGTCCTTAAAGTTCTACAGTTTGTGGATCTGGCAGCTTATGTGCCTGAGTCCGATTTTTTTGCGTTTAACACTTGTTGTGTCATTTCAGATGAGAACAATCAGAAGCAATGATGGCTTCATAAAGATTTTGCTATTTGTGCATTATAAAATATTAGTGTCCTGCCCAATTAGGAAAAGCATTCCTTTTGTAATTTCTATAGATAAGTTGCTTGAATCTGTCTCTGATGAATGCAGGAAAGAGCTGGCTTTTATATCACATTACCAGCAAAGTAGTAGCAAATAATCCAGTTTTATTTTATTGTTCAGACTTTTCCAAATCAATCCCAAAATAAATATTTTGGTGTTTGAAATGACTTCAGCAAAGCTTGACATGGTAATAATGACTCACACTTGTGTTAGTTATTCCCTAACCAGGCCCTTAGCCATATTATTTGCATTTTGTCTTTGCTCACAACTATCCTTCTTATGTTCTTGTCTACACTTGCTGTTGCAAAGAAAGGAGGCTATCTGTATTCCCAACATTCCGGGACAGAATAAAGGAGTAGACACTTCTGCACAAAGCTCCTTTGAGCTATTTAATATACTTTCTGACAAAAGGAAAGATGACATTGAACACTCAACAAAGAACAAAAATTATTTCTTAAAACATGAAATACAAATGATAATTCAATCATTCGGAAAAATTCTATTCATTTCAGTAAAAATTCCATCCTGCATTCTTCATTATAGTTTGTGAACTGACCACTGTTGTAGTGGGGTGCAACATTTATGTTCCATTTTGGTTTTGGTTTTGGTTTGTTTACAGGCAAAAAAATCTGCTTTAAATTGTAGATGAAAAGTTCCCTTCTTCCTTCGATTTTATTATTATTAATTAGAAAAAGTTCCTTGGCTCAGGAACAAATTGGAAATTTTCAGTGGGAACAAAACAGAATAAAACTGTTATTCCTACTCTACCAAAAACTTGTACCCTCCCTTTATTTTTATATTTTTTAATAATCCATTACTTCCTATTAATGAAGATAGCACCATATTGAAAGAAAGTAAGTTAAAACAATGAGTAACAACTAACAAAACCCTGGAGTGTCTGGCTTTTTATAACCTTCAAGTACTAATTCTTCTAAATGTAGCCACACTCGGTGCTATTTGTAACTTCAGGTTTTTGTCAACTGGAAGTTTGAATATGGACTATTTGGATTTACGAGAACTATAAAGAGACCAGGCAGATCACACAATGGCATATTCCAACAGGTAAGCTTAGATGTGGCCTTAACTTTTTCAGTTAGGTGTCATTTGAACAAGAGTTGTTAGACACAAAGCTGAAATACTTTACCAACATTTTTGTGTTGACCACATAGAGGTTCAAAGCAAGCCTTTGGAGAATCTGTTATCCATTACCTACCACATCACCTAACAGAATTAATAGGAAGCATTATTGGCATCTGTATTTAGAAAAAATAAAAAAGAGAAAGAAAAAAAAATCGGCTCTCAACATAAGTGCAACCTCAATGGTCACAAACTACACAGATTATCTTGCACATACATAGACTGAATTATGTGAAAGGTTCCTCTCCTGACAAATACTACTACATGAATAGGTGACTCGTGACCTTCATCTGCATTAATTTGAATCTATCCTTTCATAAAAACAGGAGAAAAGGAAAATTGGAGATTGAGGAACCCTATTGTGTGTTGTTGTACTTCAACATCTTATTGAGTGGAAATCTAATTGGGGAGACATATGACATAGTCTCAAAATGCTTTCATCCACATAAATTCTTGTTTGGGGGGGAGATTGTCACTAAAAATAAACCAGATACCACTTGTTGCAGAGTGGATGGAATAGAAGATTGCCTCTGCTAGCATTTCTTTTTTATTAGTTAGAAACAGAGACAGAATTCTCTGTAACGGACTTTTCCCTGCAACATTTAGATGCACATTAATATATCCTTATACTGAATTGCAGGAAAGATCACAAGTAAAAGTGATCACTTATGAGTCCTCACTCATAGGACAGGTGTGTCCTCTGTGTACTGGTGATTGTGGCACTCATGTGCCATTACATCTTCCTGCTGCAAAATTTCTAGGAAATGCTTCTGATCTTCCAGTCCAAAACAGTTCTACCTTGAGTTCATTTTGCAGACACAGCACTTGGCGTTTGACTATTATATACCAGCTAAAACATTCTTCTGATGAATTTCCTTAGCTTTGCAATAGTTGTGCAACCCACTCACCTAGCATAACATTTGTTTAACTAATGTATACAGTGACTCAGCAGTAAATATAGTAAGTTTAGAGTGGCTGACCAGGTCATGAGAATTTTCTTTATCAAGAGGGTTTAGAGTCAAAATTGCAAGTGAGATGGAGCTGAGACTATGGGACTAGAAGAAGGGAAAGTGTGACTCTGTGCAGGTAGCAAAACAGATGAAATGCTGAAGGGGAAGGCATCCGTAAGCTTCATCATCCCCTTTGTTTTGGGATTTCAGACCCTGTCTATCTTGGGAAATAGTTCCCTCCTCCCACTTTTCCATGCAAACTGATATTCAGGGAATTTGTTGCATTCTCCTTGTTTCATATGTCTCCAGGGTATCACACGTGTTTTCTGAGACGCTCAGTCCTCCTTACATAAATTGGAATACTTATGTCTCAGAAAGCAGGACTTGTAAGATGAGGGAGGTTGCCATTTCAGTCTACATTACAGATTCTCCCAGCTCAACTATGGAGACAGACATGGGTGAACAGTTTTCCTATGTTCTGTCTTCAGTATTGGGATGCTTCCAATCAGACTTCATTGCCTGCTTGGAAGGTCTTGATTTGGTGTTCTTCACAATGATTTGGGCCCATTCAGTGATCCATATCTGGCTTAATTTAAAGATTCTAGTTTTTTAAATATATAAATCCAGGCTGACTTTTCTTTGCATCGCTATTGAAATGATATAAAGTAAAATACATTGATTTAATTTGACAAACAGAAACTAATGTTCTAAGATTTTGAGATACAGAGTATCAGGAAAAGAAAAAAATGGTTATGCATGCATAAGTTCTGAAAACTTGCTAACTGGAGCATTTGTCATGTTCAGGGGAGAATCAAGAAACATTTTCTTCTTCTGTTGTTTGGGGTTTTATTTTCTGCCTGAATGTAGGCTCTGAGATAAATACATGCCTTGCTTGGTCCAGTGTTAACAGAAACCTTCACACCCCCTTCACCTTCTTCCCCATCCTACATGAACTAGAGCATTTCCTGTAGAAACCCTGTGTGTGGAATTCAGGCTAGATTAAGAGAGGTATGCTTAAGTGTAGAAATAGATGTTTAAACTAGCTGTCCAAGCTATCATTGTGGTGGATGAAGTCCTAGAATGGGACTTGCTTGTCCAAACATAGACACTTTGTTCTTCTGAGATGCACTAGGATTATTTGAGATATCCTGAATGGGGTAGTAGAGATGACCCATGAATTTAGGAAGACACATTCTTTGGTGCTCAGTTGGCAGTAGACACTGACGTTTCTGAATCTCATGCTTTTGACTGTTTATGTGACTCATTCTCTTGACTTCGTTAATTCTATTGAGCAAGAGAAAGTGTCTTAATCTTGAAAGGAATGTCACCTTCAAACTCTTGATTTAGTAGCCCAGACTACATAAAAGATATTAAGGACATATTGGACACTTATGACCTTCTGGAGAAACACTTGGAAGACATATATATATATGTATATATAGGCATATATATATATACACACCTTACATATTCATAAGTGGCATATGTCAGGATGATTAACTGGATATATTTTTTTGAAGTCAAGAGTTAAAGTTCCATGTAGTATCTTTTCACCTACCAGAACATTCCAAAATTATTTTGAAAAAATAGTGCTAAAAAATGGGGAAAAAAATAGCATAGATTTAGTTCTGCTTCCTTTAAATTATGTTCCAACATGCTACACGCAAGTTTATGTACACTCTGTTTTTGTACTGAACAAGGGTTACTAGTGCTTGTGAAGAATACACATCTGGCTAACAAAGTTAATGAAAAGATATATCTGATAAGGTTTGCAATCTCAGACTTGTTTTACAATCAGTTCATTCAGTTTCACGTGAATGCTGGCACCCATCACTAAGCCTACAGCCACATTTGTTTCAAAATTGTTACTCTTGTCCATACCAGCTCCCACCACCTAAACACACAACAACCTCCAACCAAAAAACCATCACCCACCCACACAGCACCCCACCACAAACCAGTAATCTTGGGCACTAGAGCATGCCCTGAAGAACCATGTCTACACGTTTCTTAAATACCTCCAGGGATGGTGACTCCACCACCTCCCTGGGCAGCCCATTCCAATGCTGGATAACCCTTTCAGTAAAGAAATGTTTCCTAATATCCAACCTGAACTTCCCCTGGCGCAACTTGAAGCCGTTACCCCTTGTCCTATCATCTGTAACTTGGGAGAAGAGACCGACCCCCGTCTCTCTACAGCCTCCTTTCAGGTACTTGTACAGAGCTATAAGGTCTCCCCTCAGTCTCCTCTTCCCCAGACTGAACAACCCCAGTTCCCTCAGCCTCTCCTCGTAAGACTTGTGCTCCAGACCCCTCACCAGCTTCGTTGCCCTTAAATCTAAGGGAGATCTACAATCTCCTTCCCTATTCTTTAGTAACTGAACTGCATATCATTCCAAGGACAAAGATTTCAAATGGAAATACAGAGGAAACACAAAAGATGTTTTTCCTGCTCTGGGACTCCATTACAGCTCTTCCAAAACACTCTAGTGAATCCAGAGTGTTTTAACTGCTTTTAACTGCTGACTGCAGTTAAGCTATTTACAGACAGTTTACTGCTCCAGGGGACAATCATCATAGAATCATAGAATGATTAGAGTTGAAAGGGACCTTAAAGATCATCTAGTTCCAACCCCCCTACCAGGGGCAGGGACACCTCCCACTAGACCAGGTTGCCCAAAACTCTATCCAGTCTGGCCTTGAACACCTCCAGGGATGGGGCATCCATGACCTCTCTGGGCAACCTGATCCAGTGCCTCACCATCCTCACTGTAAAGAATTTCTTTCTAGGATCTAATCTAAAACTCCCCTCGTCCAGTTTAAAACCATTACCCTTTGTCCTATCACTACACTTCATGACAAAGCGCCCCTCTCTGGCTCTCCCGTAGGCTCCCTTCAGATATTGAAAGGCCGCTATAAGGTCTCCCCGGAGCCTTCTCTTCTCCAGGCTGAACAACCCCAGCTCTCTCAGCCTGTCCTCATAGGAGAGGTGCTCCATCCCTCTGATCATCTTCATGGCCCTCCGTTGGCCCTGTTCCAGCCGGTCCATGTCCTTCTTGTGTTGAGGACCCTACTATTCTGTGATTAATATTTTAATTACCTTATGCAACAAAAATTACAAATTTATTTTGTCATTGTCTTTTTCAATGTGATGGCTAGGCTTTTGGTTTTTCTTTTCTTTTTCTTGTGCAGAATGAGTTGGCATTTCTGAAGTTGATGGCATTTTAGTTCTTGCAGCAGTGAGTCTCACAGCTGAAGCATAGTAATTGAGACAGTTAATTCTGTTGCACTCTTAAACCACGTCTTTTGGTTAACATAGGAAGCTAGCATTCCATTTTCCATAGGAATGCATCTGTCACAACAGTCCAAGTTGAAAGAACTAGTGTAATATTTGAAACAGTGATCCAAGAACAACTGAATGTGAGACAACATTTACTTACTGACCTGAAAATACTGTGATTTTAAACTTCATTACTGTAAAATTTTACTTAGAAGTCTTATACAAATTTCATTTGTTTTAAATATAAGGGCCAGGGCACAGATACCAAATGGCAGCATCATGGTACTGCAAACTTGGGAGTTACTCCATAACAAGTTACATTTTTAAAATAAGTGTTCTCTCCATGCTTGTAGTTAATACTGAAACAGAAAGCATAAAGTAAGTATTTTAAATAATCTCCCTATTGAAAATCAATAATTTGTTCACTTATTATGAGCACAGTATGTGACATAAAAATAGAATAAAATTTGCATTACATTTTTTTCAAGGACTCTTTAAGGAGTTCACAAACAGTGCAGAACCATTTTCTCCCCTACATCTTTTGTGAAAAACATGAAAGCTGTAAGTCTTTCAAAACCACGTCTGTACACCAACTGCATACATTTTGTATTTATTTTTACTGTGACAGTGTAAGAAACAGCGGTGTGGTGGGCAATAAGCGCAGTGTGTGGAAATAAGCAAGTAGAAGCTCTGTAACTGGGGAGATTAAACTGTAATTGCTACTTTTATCTTTTTCATTCTTTAATATAATATTTTGATCCTATTTAATGTTCTACAAAAGGGGTTATATAGGATTATTGACTTTGAAAAGTCCGTTTAGGGCCTATAATTAAGAAGATGAAGGGGAGGCCACCACTGAAAAAATGAATTTCTTTTTGTTTTAGATTTTGTATTGTATTTTCAAATGCTGGATGCTATTTTGACTAACACTATAAATTACATACAGCTTGATTTTGCTCAGAAGGAATGAATTAAAAAGTTTGGATTCTTTTGGTTTAGAAGTTTTGTAATCAAAACATATATTAATGAAAAAAACCCCAAATTATTTCTTTTATCCAATGACAGAAGTAGCTTCAATTCGTTTCGGGGAAAGTGTATTTTATAAAAGGACCTTTCAATACTTAAAACCTTTCAATACTTAAAGGGGGCTAAGAAAGATGGGGACAGACTTTTTAGTAGGGCCTGTAGTGATAGCACAACAAGTAGTGGTTTTAAACAGAAAGAGGGTAGATTCAGACTAGATATAAGGAAGAAATTTTTTACAATGGGGTTGATGAAACACTAGAACAGGTTGCCCACAGAGGTGGTAGATGCCCCATCCCTGGAAACATTCAAGGTGAGGTTGGACAGAGCTCTGAGCAACCTGATCTAGTTGAAAATGTCCCTGCTCATTGAGGGCAGTTGAACTAGATGACCTTTAAAGGTCCCTTCTAACCCAATCTATGCTATGATTCCATGACCATACACAGAAAGGTTCCTCCACTGCTTCTTTTCTACACTCCACTGTTAAAATGGGGCTGAACTTCTTCTACAAGCCTGGTTACAGGGAGCTATCAACTTCTGATTGGAAAACTATATCACTGGATTAACAAGGCACTGTCTTCTGGTTAATAAACAGAGGCTTTCAGCAATAGTTTCCATACAAGGGCCTTTTGTTGTATCAAAGAAAAATGTGACGTGTCAATTTGGGGAACAAATTTATTCCCAGATTAACGTTATTAACAAGAAAGGAGCAGTCAATTTTGCAAAATATTTTGTACACACTTCCCTGCTTCATAGCCATTTCCTGTTTTCTGATGTATAATTTATAATTTTAAAAAGTTAGTGAATTGTTCTTTTTGAAAATAAATTTTCACCCTGATTATCCATTGTCTTAGATTTTGGATGATCATGCACAGACTGCTCACAGTTTATAACCTACCAAACTATGAAAGTATTTTCCACCCACTTTGCAGATATGTAAATTACCTTAGACAGCAGAAGGCAAAGTAAAACTAGATCTCACTCTGAAATATCCTTTCCTTTGGAAAGAAAAAAAAAAAAAAAGAAATATATGAAGGCCATGCAAAAAAACCCAAGCAAAACCAACCACCCTAAACATAAATGAACCCCCCCAAAAAGGCAAAAAATAACTCTACCTCAATGTTTCATTTGAAGCCTTATATAAGTAGAAAGAAAATGCCAATTAGTGTTTACTGATTTTTTTCCATTCTCTGAAAGAAAACATTGACTTTGACAAAATCACAACATGACAAGACTTTATGTGCTGGTACTGTATACTCGTGGAACTTTAGGCTGTCAGAGAAGTTATTAATTTTCCTAAATTCATTCTAACTGAATAATAGTCTATATTAACAGAAACCCATGCAATTCAGCCTCTACAGCAGTCTTCTGTACGACTTGTTATAGGGAATAACATCTGTAACAGCTCTTGCTCTGGCTATGAGGAAGAACTATATAACCATTTTATGTTTGTTGACTTTTGCCTACAGCAGTATAGATTTCAGAAAGCTTCAGAGATGACTAGAGATTTAGGAACCCTGAGTAAAAACTAAAAAAAATAGGAACTCCACGTAAGACATTTATGGAGACACTGAACATTGAGACTTCAACAGTTCTTTTAAAACCCAGATTGTATTGAAGGAGTTTGTGTTGACAACCTGTGGTGAGTTTACACTTTGCTAATTAGCAATACAAAAACTGTGAGCATCTCCCCACGAAGGGAGGGAACAGGAGATGCATAGCAGCATCTTGAATCAGCTCAGTGTTTTACTAGTCAATCTGTCCAGAACGAATGAACATCAAATACAATCCCCAGACACGTGGATTGTATTGCGGATAGAATAAGAAGCCTTAACTCTGTAGTTCCTGGCTTTTGTTGGATTATTTTTACACAGCTTTTGTATTTAGGGAGGATTATGGCACATATGGTCAATAAGATCACACAGTCTTTTTAGACCCCTATAATACTTCAAGGTGCAATGAAATGAGTTAAATATGGAGAGAAAAGCCAGTCTGAGCCTTATGGCTTTTGGAGTTTTACATGAAAACTTGTTGCAAATTTTAACAAGGTTCTTTCCATAATTTTTAACATTAACAGGGAAAAAAAATGTAGAAGAGAACAAAGAAGACCGCAAAGTGAAAGGATCTGGTCTGATTATAGTGACAATTACTCTCCATTTCATCCATGGTGATCATAGGAGACCCTTTAAAGCTTTATGATTTTGGTTGAAGTGCATGGGACACTGCTACTTAATTTCCATGCTATCTTAATGTCACTGTTATGATTCCAACATCAAAAGCATAATCACACGTTCTACAGTTGTCATAGTGTATTGTGCCAATAAATACTACTAAGGAAATTCTTCATGCACAGCTCATTGACATAATAGACTATAATGTTTTTTTTAGTGCTGCTATGGTCTACTGTATCAATGCCTACTGAGGGAGACTTTAAAGCACTCATCCAAGCACAGAGGGTAACTATACATAATAAAAATCTTTATGAAGTTTTTGGAAATAAGCAATTATTCTGCACCGCACTGTTCATTTTATTTATAAGTGCCAAAATCATTAGCATACACAAGGGACAGATGTGTTATTCAAATTTTCCCTTAAAGATTGAACTAACTTCATTTTCACAGGCTTCAAGAACCTTCAAGAAAGTATTTTTTTGTGTGTTGTCTTTAATTTATCCTAATGTCAAAGTGCAAAAAAACCTACAAAGGTAAAACTTAACTCTCTCTCATTTAATGATCACATGCTTCTTTATAATTTTGTAAGAAAAGGTCATAATTGCTTCATCTTCCTGTCTGAAAGCTATGCCTCCAATCTGAAACTCTTGTTTAATTTTTTTTCTTTATGAAATGGACAGAAAAAAGTACCTCCAGAGAACAATTTGGAAGAACATTCATAGGCTAGGCACCTACAATGAGTGGGCTGAATGACTTGCTGAAGAATTTAGCCTACATTTCTAGTATATACATACCACACAAAATATATCTTAGCCTTTAGACGAAATACAGACTATATTTTCAGAATTTCAACTAAACCAGATGAAAAGCGATTAGTTTAGGACAACAGAAAGAACCTTGCACACTAAATAGGGTGCAGTGCTGAGTAACTATGGCTTTCTGATTAGAGTGCCAAAAGTGATTCAATAGGAAGTTCAAGAAATCATGCAGCTGTCACTAATATATTGACTTTGAGACAAGCCTGTGAGAAAAGTTTAACCAGTCTCCAAAGATGCACTACAGTATTCTGTAGATCCTCAGAAAATTCATTTTTCCTCTTTTTTATAGAATGTGGTGGTGGGTTGACTTTGGCTGGTTGCCAGGTGGCCACCAAGCCACTTTTTTCACTCCCTCTCCATCAACAGGATAGGGGAAGCAAGTACAATGGAAAGCTCATGAGTTGAGATGAGGACAGGAAGATCACTCAAAAATTACTGTCATGGGCAAAACAGACTCAGTTGGGGGAAATTACTTTAATTTATTACTAATTAAACATAGTAGGATAATAAGAAATAAGAAAAAATCTAAAAGCACTTTCCCCTCCCACCTCTCCCTCCTTTCCAGGTTCAGCTTCACTCCCAACTCTTAGAATCATAGAATCATAGAACGGTTACCTCAAAGATCATCGAGTTCCAACCCCCCTGCCATGGGCAGGGACACCTCCCACTAGACCAGGTTGCTCAAAGCCCCATCCAGCCTGGCCTTGAACACCTCCAGGGATGGGGCATCCACAACTTCCCTGGGCAACCTGTTCCAGTGTCTCACCACCCTCATAGTAAAAAATTTCTTCCTGAGAAGAAATCTCTTCTCAGAGAAGCAACTCTTCTACTTGATCCCCATGAGCAGCGCAGGTGGATGGTGAACGGGGACTGTGGTCAGTCCATAACGTTTTGTCTCCTCCACTCCTTCTTCCTCACACTCTTCCCCGGCTCCAGGGTTGGATGCTCCTGCAGGATACGATCTTTCATGAACTTGTCTAACATGGTTCCTTCACACAGGCTGCAGTTCTTTCAGAACTGCTCCAGCATAGGTCCTTTCCATTCTGGTGCTGTACTTCAGGAATGGACTGCTCTGGTGTGGATTCCCCACAGGCCACAGTTCCTGCTAGGAGCCTGTTCCAGTGTGGGTTCTCCATAGGCTGCAGCTTCTTTCTAGACACATCTACCTGCTCTGGTGTGGGATCCTCCACGGGCTGCAGTATGGATATCTGCTCCGATGTGGTCCCAATGTGGGCTGCAGAGGGACAACCTGCTTCACCATGGGCTTCTCCAGGGGCTGCAGGGGAATCTCTGCTCTGGCACCTGGAGCACCTCCTCACTCTCCTTCATCACTGACTTTGGTGTCTGCAGAGTTGTTTCTCTCTCATTGTCTCACTCCTTTCCTAACTGCTGTTGCACAGCATTTTTTTCCCTTTCTTAAATATGTTATCACAGAGGTGCTACCAACATTGCTAGCTGGCTCCACTTTGGCTAGCTTCAGGTTCATCTTGGAGCAAGGTGAAACTGGCTCTGCCCAACATGAAGGAAGCTTCTGAGGCATACAGAAACCATGCCAGCATCACTCTTCACCCCCCACCCCCTGCTACCAAAACCTTGCTGTGTAAATCCAATACAAATATAAAACAGCTTTTAAAAGAATCATGCATCTTTTCCTTTTTTCTTTTTCTTTTTCCTTTTCCTTTTTCCCTTGTCCTTTCCCTTTTCTCTTTTGCCTTTTTTCCCCATCTCCTTCTTCTTCTCCTTTTTGCTCCTTTCTTCCTTCTCTTTTTATCTTTTTCCTTTCCTGTTTTTAACCCTAAGCAACTGGCATACAGTCAATAGTGACATGACATTGCTTAATTATGACAAGACTAAAAAATCAGTTATGGGTTTGGTTTTTTTGGTTGACTGTGCAATTTACTCAGGCTGCTTCTGCATTTCGCTAGGGCTCTGGCCTGCATGATACAAACTAAAAGTTTGGAACTTGACACTTAGTAGCGACAAACGTTGGTGTGATGGATCTTTGGAACTGTCCTCACTAGTGAAATCTGAGTCCTAAACCATTCACCAAAGGTAAATGAAAAAGGGTGCAAACTTTGCCAAAGTAATAGTACAAGTTAAAGCAAGTATTGATATAAAATATTTACTTCATTTGTAATGGACTTAGAAATTTCTCTCCTAGGCCTAATGTCTTACATGTCCAAACCTGAAAAAGGACTGGTAAGAAAAAATTGGACAATTTCTTAACTATTGTGTTACAAACAGAGGCCCCGATGAACACAAAATCATTCAACACACATTTGTATGGCCCATTTTGGAGCAAAGGTCAAGCATTAGATTGATTTATGATCATCATAAATTGATTGATTGATGAGCTTCATGGTTACACAGTCCTTCAGAACAGTACTCAAGTTATCTGGCACTCTTAATTAATTTGAAGTAGTCTATCAGAAATGAATAGCATAAAAGAAAATGAAAAATAAGACTAGAAAATATTGAGGCTGTAACATAAGTAACAACAATCTCCCCTGTTTTTAAAACTCATGAAGACGTGTTTTTCATCTTCTTTACTGAAAACATGGTCTGGTCATGGAGTGCTTTGTCACAGTCTCCAATGACAACATCTCGGATTTTAGCCCTGTTTTTTTCATGGCAAATCAGTGCATCATACTATATCTTATTCTTTGAAGAATATTGTGATGATGTGAACCTCTTTTCTATACTGATTTGTGTTTCTAAATAAAGCTTTAAGTGTGGGATTCTTTCCATCTTTGTTTAGGTATGAACCTAATCTTTGGTTCCAGTTACTGTCAGAGGGGACACGTAGCCATTTTTAGGGCAAGATTCAGCTGATATGTTTTAAAATATATTTTAAAATAATACTGAAACTATTTATTTGTTTCTATTTATTTTAAAACGAGACTGTTAAATTATTACATTGGAATTGGATTGGTCAGGTGATTCCTTACTGCATGAATTTCCCTGAGTTTTGCTCATATGGAGAGCAAGTATACAAATTATGCATGTGGACACCTGAACCTAACCCTCTTAAGCACTTGCTGAGTGAAGCTGTACCATGAACAGCATTTTTGGATGAGATGTGAACTTATATTGGGCCTCTTTCACTTCTTGTTCCTTGGTTTCTGTGAAAGGGAGCTGACATATGTGGACTTTGTGCACAGCAATGCAGATGACTCCTCACTATAGACACAACTAAGGAGAATGCCACATGAAGAATTCAGACTCTGATGTACTTCTCAGTTACCTTAGCATGTGGCAGTATTTATACCAGATTTTCATTTGCTACAGAAAATTTCATGTGAGAGAGGAGGATTATTTAAATTAGGTCCATCTTTCCCAACAGGAAAGGTTTTTCTACCAATGACTTTCTTTTAGCACTGTAGCTTCTGTCTCCTAATGAAGTCATCTTTAATGAAACAGGGATTTCCACTGATGCAGTATTCAGTCCTGTTAGAAACCAAAGTAAAGCTATACGGGTGCAGATCAGGTTTTAAACAAAGTAAATATACTGTACATTGGTGCAAACATGCCTGTAGAAAAAATCCATAATGCAGACAAGCCTTTGGACAGTATTCTTTTCTTGACCATTTGCCCTATAAAGATAGCGCTCTAAACAAGCCCTGTGGCTCAATAACCATACTCTCAGGGAGTAGTGATAGTTGAGTACTTGAGTCAATATTCCAGCTTCTGTGCCAGGTTAGATATATGGATTGTCTTCATACACAATGTATTATTTTAGATCCAGTAAAATGTACAGCAATCAGCGTATACATGAACAGCATACAAAAGATCCAGACTACTTCAAAGTCTGCGAAAAAAGTTCTAGCTAGTCAAACTAAAGTTTAAAATAGAAATGTAGTTTGGGCAATGCTTTTTGCTGTCAAATGAATTTGAATGAAAATAACAACCATTTGTAAATATGTAATATAAATATGTAATATATAATAAATCATATTGTTATATGTGATAAGTCATGAGTTATTTGTAGTATATTGCATGTAATAATATTATATTATTTTATTAACAGATTTTACTATAATTTGTATCATATCTATTATATTTCAATTACTGCATAATGTGTATTAGATAAAATTTCTTTGGAGATGTCAGCTGACAGCATAGGTAGTGTTTTTGTTACGGAGGTGTACAAAACACTAGTCACTATTTCTAAGTTATGAAATGAACATATTGAAGATTAAAAACAGCTGCCCAAGTGTTAAGTCTCCCTGTTTCCCAGAACAGTACTCTTTCCCATAAAACAAAAGAAATCTTCAGTAAATTCAATCAAACTATGAAACAAAAACACTGACCAAAGGTCTAACCATGTAACTGCTGTATACTGCACACTGACGTAAAACAGAGGTGGATCAGAGTTTATCAGCCAAACTCTGAAGAGTGAAATTCAAAGCATCATCTGGAAACTCCTATAACTGAGAATCAGGATTCATTCACTGAGGCCAATCTCTATGCTGATATGTTTACGTATTACAGCTCCCAAATATTTAAAAGTTTGTTGTTGTGGTTTGCCTTGGACTGGCACTGAGACAAACGACAGATGCTCCCCCCACCTCTCTCTCCGAGAGGAGGAGGGAAAGAGGGAAAGAGACTTATGAGTTTAGCTCAGAGGCTGGTCTGGCCATGTTGGGAATGTTGACAGTCTAGAGTACTAAGAGTAACACAAATGATCCAAAGAACTTCCTACTTTTTTTCTTGTTCTACCTGAAAATTGTTTCGGTCACTTTCCAATCTTGTTGCATAGCTCTGTTATGATTCTAACTTGCTTGAGGCTTTAGACATGTTCAGGAATAAGCTGATCTGCCCATTGCAGGTGACGTGGAGAGAGTGCAGAGGTTTACGCACCAGTGTTATTTGAACATGTCAGTTCTTTGCGCTGAGGATGTTGAAATTTTCAGCTTTCACATGTAGCCTGAGGAGGAGCAGCTGCAACATCTTGGTGTCTTAAAATGATAAGAAGCATTATGAACCTTATCTCCTATCTGAAAATCCAAGGCTGTCAAGAGTACTAGTAAGACCTCTGTAGCCAGTGAGCTAGAGGTGACCATACACTTCACAGAGATACATGTATGCCAGCACAGCTTTAGGCAAGGAGTTTCTTATCTTGGCAAGTATTTTCTCAATGAATCACATCTAGTTTTCACTGAGATTGTGCTCTGATTCATATATTGTGAGTGTACTGAAACTCTGGAATCTAAATATAATGAAAAAGTAGACATAGGCTCTGAATGACCTCAAGAAGGCTGATGGCGTATGTAATGCCCAACCATCTATTATTTCCCTTAAAGTTGCACACAGATACTCACCGGGAGAGGCAGTTGTGATTTACTTGACAGCGCTTTCTGTTCTTTTTCCCAGCAATATTCATCAGTCTAGATAAGATTTCATTAAGATGGTTTTTCACATGAAAATAAATGGTGAAACTTGAGAGAAGTCCAGCCCAGAATAATCATTATTTAGAACTGAAAGCGAACTGGAAGGTTAGATTCTGGTCTTTCTTTCAAAATCAAGTAAAATATACAATGATTATGAATCTCTTAGATGATGAGTATATACTTTAGTCTCTGAACTGCAGAAGTATGCCGAAGAGAATGTATGAGCTGGATTTTATGGTCCTAAAGTTTGAACTTTTTCCTGAGAAATGAAAGACACACTGAAGACACACTTACCTTTATGTGGTTCAACTTGGCTGTTCTGCTTCTCACTGCAGTGTAAACAGAAAGCTACTGGCAAGTCTGTCTTGGATACATTGGTCTCTCTACCTCAGAAGAGAGGTCTCTTTGGTACACTGTTTAAAATTCTTGATTTTGTTCCAGCACTGAATTAATATTAAACTTGAAGAGCTTAAACTTTTCCAAAAATTATTTTCTTTTTTTTTAAAAATCTGTTCATATCCTTAAATGTGAAGCATTATGAGCCTAAAATATCCCACACCCTACGTGTGAGCTGTCATTAGTAGAATCACTGGTTATGAAACACAGTTCCCTGAGATCCATCTGGAGGTAAGTAATAGGGATCTGGGAAATAGGCCACCTCTGATAATAGTTCCCATTTCTTTGTCAGGACTTATCACACAGGGAAATATGATATGACGGAACAGAATCTTTCCTGGTTGCAAACCTAATATTTTCTTATCATGCTCAAAGTGGACTCTGAAACAAGAACTAACAAACAAAGAGATGAACAAGTTTGAGAACCTCACCAGCATCTAAGAGAGAAATGTGTCAATAAGCTATGATGTGTGCTCCTATTATTAACTTAGGACCCTGATTTTAGTTTCTATTCCTTCTTCCAGGGAAAGACTGATGAGAAATATTCACAGGAAGTTCTCGTCACAATAGTGTTTTTTAATATCTAAAAATCTCTGGATAAATGGTCTGGGAATCTTAACTTCTGAGAAAGAGCTGCCTGCTAGTTCTGTTTATTTTATTTACATTTACATGAAATTGCTGTCTTATACAAATCTAAATATAATTTCAAAGCAATAGGTTCCAAAGCACTAAGACTGTGTCCTATTTAGTTACATGCATGCATGAACATGCACCAACACAGTTCTACAGAAACACACTTCTTTCTGCTGCATAAACCCTTGCATAGTGATATGATTTTTTTTTACATGCTTAAAAATAAATTATGCAGTGATAGGGACATCACAGTTATACAGAAATATAGATGCCCCCTCCTTGCTTCCTCTTGCTCGCTCTTAGTTTCACATGACTAAAGTGATTGGCATTGATATTGTTAATGGCAATCTCTGAAAGCAAAGATGGGATTAATCAAAGTTAGAATCTTTCAAATGCGCGGTCTTACAAAGGGGTCACCAATAGTCTGTTCTATAAGATTTGATAATACCAAACCTTTACTTCTAGCAAATTGTCAACAGACACTGTAAAGACAATATGTGATCCATTTAAAGTTTATAGACAGATTGATATAAATGAAATCTATGGCATCCATCTTTAACTGAGTTTGACTCCTGCACTGCTAAATTTATAAGACTTAATAGGCTAAGCTCTGCTAGGAGGATTGATTGATTGATAAGATTAGAATTGTCTGTGGCTTTTGGATTTATCAGGGTAACCAGTATAAAAAGTGAGGACACAAAGCTCTTTATAGAAGTTTTTAAGTAATAAGACAGTTGAAAACACAGGGATCACATTTATTTCTACCAAGGACATATTATGTAACCATTGATATTTCCTAAAAACAATATAAATACTGTAGACTCTAATTCTAGCCCAGATGCTTCATTCAGCATCTTCTCATAGCTCTCACTGCCACTAATTTTAACGTGTTTCCATAGTTATTAATTCTTAATATTTTATTAATTTTTATTGCCTCTATAAACATCTAGTCAATCAAACAGATAACACAGAAAACAGTCACTATTATAAAAGAACAATTCATGACAATAAAAATGTCAATAGGAAAACCACAGATGAATGAAATGGTAAAATAGCACTTTCAGTGAAAGGATGACTCAATTAGAAAACAATGTTCACTCAGTAGCTTGAGGATGGAATAGAATAGAATAGAATAGAATAGAATAGAATAGAATAGAATAGAATAGAATAGAATTAGAAATTACCAGATTATATATATTATTAAAACCAATAATGTTTTAACTGTCGCAAAACCTCTTGTGAGATGAAAAAGCGTCATAGTCCATGTTTTAGAGATGGAGAAAATGATGCACAGTAATTTTATATGCATCCATCTTGATCTACCAAAACTGTGGTTTGGTTTCAGAGTTGATGAACACCTACAGCTCTAAGTGAAGTTAATCATGAAACAGAGAGTAGTATCTGGAAGCACTAAGAACACATTTTTTTCAATCAAGATTGAAAGGGTGATTTTTATTTTTATTTTAAAATGTTTAAACTATTCTTCATCCATTTCTACATTTCCAAGATTAGATCTTGGCTTTTGTAGTGAAAGATGTTTTTTGTCATATTATGTTTCGTATTTTATAGTTTCCACTATACTGCCTGGAAGGAACATTCAGCCTGAAAGTCTTTATTTAGTCTTTTGTCAGTCTCTCACTAACAACTTGCTTTTTATGTCTTCCTTTCTATTATGATTAATAGTTTACATTTGTATTTGGAATGCTTCAAGCTACAGTCATGGCACTCCCTTTCACAATTTCCTTCTATGTCTTCTGACACTACATGAATATTTGTGTTTGATCATTTTTTCTTATGGGTATGCAGTGAAGATAGTATATAGGTGTAGTTTTTCAGTATATTTTATAGTAAATGTTTCGCTTCTTTCAGGGGCACAGAAGCCTCTGCCTGCATAGTACAATGTGCTGGACCCAATGATTGGAAATACGCAGGAAAAATAAAATTAAAAAACTGAGATTCTCCTTTTCATAGGCTTTTTTTAGAACTAGATCTATCACATGAATATTATGACTGATCTAATCTAATTGGCCCACCAATCACTAGGCTACTCTTTAACACCAAAAACAAATACATTTTTTTAGCAATACATAATCTTTCAGAGCTAAGACTTCTTAATGTAAAACAAGGGTTCTGAGGAACTGACGAACTGGAATGAAGATAAAATCCTCCTCTGTAACAAGATGCTACATCAGCACAACTGACATATGGCTCCTGTTTCAGAGTTTTTTGGTGTAGCTTGCTGACACTAAAATGTGACCAAATGTTAGTAGTTAAAATATATAAACTATTTCTTCTCTTCATGAAGAACTTTTTAAAAATGTACAAAACTAAAAAAAAAATAAATAAATTTGTAAAGTGACGATAACCTTTGGAAAAGGATTTAAAAATATAAACAGTAGCTTAGAAAAGTCCATTGTACCAAATACCATACAGAACAATATCAGTGACTGTAATTTTATGGTGTCTGTGAAACATAATACACCTTGAGAACATTCTTAATGGGATGGGTGACACCTCTTCTGGACTTCCAAATAGAAATCTCAGTGTAGTACAAAATTTTTTTTGCCCTGAATGCTGATGTCTTTATTTCTAAGAACATACCTGTGACCAGGCCTTTTAAAGCATTTAGAGACTAAATTCAACTTCAATTCCTTTTCCTAGTCAAAAGAGATAGAGAAGTCTTTTGAAGAGATATATGAAGAGCAATACAGAGGGCCTTAGAAAGAGGCTGATTGAGGATTTACTGGGAACCAAGAAATAGATTTGAGTTAGACCAATGCTAGGTGCAAGTTAAATAATATCATATGGTCCTTTCCTAAGTTAATGAGGAACTTATACAGAGTTTTTCCCTTATGAGATTTCAGAATTTCTAGTAAATAACGTGAAAAAATAAATCTTCCTCCCTGGATAAGGAGCTCTGAAGGTTTATCATTACAATTGGAAAAAGCAGCTGGATAAAGAAAGTGGAGCACATGTAAACTCTGTGTAAAGTATCCTCTTAGGGGCCTAATGTATTTCACCTAACCAACTTGCACCTGCTCTGTTGTTGTCTACTTATAGACACATGAATAATTCATCCTGTTATAATGACTATTTATAAATTTTCTGTAGAGTTAATTTCAAGACAAATTGTATTGTAAAGTGTTTTAGTAGTGGTAAATGAGTCTTGTCTTGCTCTGTGCTGACTAGTAACATATGTCAGTATGTGGAAACTTGGATGAAGCTTTTTAATCTTGCCTTCATCTGCTGTAAATTGTTGTGGTGGGTTAGCCTTGGCCAGCAACCGCACCCAACTGCTCACTCACTCCCCCTCCTCAACAGAACAGGAGGAAATAATAGGAATGACAAAGGTTACAGGTCAAGACAGAAAGGGAGATGACTCACTAATTACTGTCAGGGACAGAACAGACTCACCTTGGGCAGAATGAGTTTAATTTATTGCCAGTTAAAAATAGAGGTGCATGGTGAGAAACAAAGGCAAAAATTAAAACAATACTCCCTACTCTCACTTTTCCAGGCACAATTTCACTCCTTCATTCCTAAGTCTTCTCTCCCCCAAGCCTCCTCAACTTGAGACTCCATGAGCAGGGCAACGGGATGGGGAATGGCTGTTGGCCTCAGACTGTAAAAGTTCTTTTATGCTGCTCCTTCCTGCTTACACCTTTCCTCGGCTCCAGACTGGGCACTCCACAGGCTGCAGCTTCATTTAAGTAATATCTGCCTGCTCTGATGTGGGGTCCTCCATGGGCTGCAGTGTCAATATCTGCTCCCCTGTGGTCCTCCATGGCCTGCATGGGGACAACCTGCATCAGCATGGGCTGCAGGGGAATCTCTGCTCCAGCACTTGGAGCACCTCCTCTTCCTCTTCCTTCTCTCACCTTGTCATCTTCAGGGCTGTTTTCCCAGTTTCTTCCTCTCTCCTCACTGCCTGCGTAGCATTTTGCCCTTTCTTAAGTATATTTTCCAGAGGTGCCACCATCTTGGCTGAGGCACTCAGCTGTGTCCTGCAGTGGGTCATCTGGAGTTGACTAGAACCAGCCTCTCTTCACAGAGGCCAGGCCTGCAGTCCCTCCCCCAGCCAAAATGTTGTCATTTACTCCCAACACAGTTATACACAGAAACTGCTCAGATAATTTACTTTTAATAATCTAATGAACTCAAAGTTGTCGGGATTTTTTTATTCTTTTCATGAGTTAGCAACAAGAAATAGATTGAGGTTTTCCCTCATTTGTGGTTTGCCAGTGCCCAATATCAAGTTTGTGGTAGGACAATGCTCTAATGTCACAACTTTCTTTCCTTGAGCTAGGACTTGTGTTGTTATTTATAAAAGTTTTATGTTTTTAAGTCATAAGATACAGTTTCTCATGAGTGATTGGAAGACTTAAGTTTTTACAACACTAATATTCTTTTCTTTCTCTGAAGTTATGTTAGAAAAGCTAAGAATAATGAATATATACTACATATATTAAAATCTGTCTTTGGTTGTTTATAGCTTTTACAAATTTGTATAATTGAAAAAACACAGAATTCTTTCAGTGTGCTTACCTATCCAAAAGCTTGCTATTCTTCTAGCAGTTGTATCAGTTGGACCAACAAAAATCTTACCTTCCTCTTATAAGTCCACCTGTTTTCTAGTTTTAGACCACTGTCATGGTATATGTTACATACTAATTCACTCTGCTTTATTTCTTTGACCTATTTTTGTATGGGATACAGGATGCAGAAAACCTTTTCTGGACTGCTTTCTCAGCACAGCACTGAACTGTGTGTGGTGAATGGACTATCTCTAGCACTGTCCTGTACTGCCCAGTGCAAGCATAACTTACTGATCAGCATCCAATTCTGACACAGATCTGCTTTCTGAGCTTGTTAAAGCATTCTCAATATCCATTATATGGTAATTTTCACTTAACAATAGAAAACAGATGTTTTGAATAGATAATGAAATTACAATTCTGAAGTAAATAAGTGCAACATTTTTCAGCTTCATTGAAGCAAGGTACTGTGAATGGATTTATCTCACCTTATGTGTATATCTAAGTTAGAATATTCTTTATTTGCTGCCAATATTGTCTTAAAATTTTCCTTACCCTTGCAGACCCATATTTTTTCTTCCCCAATTTGTTGCACTCTTTACCCCCTTAGTTTACAGAAAAATAAAAGCAACTGGATTGAAACTCTCTAAGTCAACAAATTGCCAACAACGTACCTCAGAAGTCACAGATACAGTGTCTGACTTCCAGCTTATTGTTTTAGTTCTACTTTATAGTCAAGAGAAAGTCATAGACATCCCTTAAAGGTGATTTATCTCATCTTGAGGTGTCTATTTTTCTTTAGTGGCATTAAGGGATCCAGCTTTGACTCAACACATAACTTTTAGACAACCGAAACTGGATGAGATGAATCACATGCTGCATAAACATAGCTTTAAATATTGAAAATGAATCTGATATTTGCTACAGAAACAGTTAGTACACCACTTACTCATTCTTAATTCTTTTTGAAATTGATTTGTAAGATCTATTGTAAGTATTGTAAGTTAAAATTTTCAGGTGTTGGAAAACCCTATTTACATGAGTCATTAATTATTGTAATTTCCTAAGCCTTCTTTGACTCTCATTGTTCTTAGTTTCTCTTTGAATGTGAAGGGTTTTTTCTTCTGTTACCTGATACTAATACACAGGCTTTGCGTGGATCAGAGGTTATCTGCTCTCTAACTTTTCTTTACTAGTCTTGTCCTACATGCTGGACCCTCCAGTTCAGCTGGTTTATGGTGCTTTATTTCTTATAAGGACAGCATCCTGTAAAGAAAGGAGATAGTTCTCTCTCTACTCAGAAATTTGCATGTGAACACTAGCTACAAGGCAAGTAAATGCACATTCACCATGAGCACAGTTCATGGAGTGATGAGGACACAAAGAGCCTCAGAGGGAATGATTGTTTCACAACAAGGAGCTCATGCATTTCAAATTGCTCAGCACCTGGGCTTGAAATGAGTCCATACTCCTGTTGCTTAATACTGTTGCACAGTGGTTTTGGCAACAAGACTGACAGCTTGAAGGGTTATTCTCAAAATCATACAGCATGTTAAATTCTGGTAATGTATTTTTTTCCCTTTCCTGGCAACATTACAAGAAAAAATTGGCTGGATCTTTATAGATGTACATCTGGCTGAATGGCAAAGCCTGGCTATCAATTTTAGCACTATTAATTTATTATTTTGTGGGGTTTGCACCTTACTTGGCTGACAAAAGTTTGGATCCCATTTTTGCCTTAAGAAAATAACTTCTTTCCCACCTGAGAGATAATGCATGTGCTCATGATTTTCAAACATTGTCTTGATTCACTTTTGACTGCTTTGGTGGCATTGAGACTTGAAAATCTGTACAAATATGAAAGCTGATAGCTACCTGCAAAGCCAGATGCTCTCTGCATGAATGTCCATAGAAGGTGAGACTGAGTGTCTGTTTAGCCCAGTACCTCTTCATTGTAAATGATTTGTCAGGGATATATAGGGAAAGAATAAGAAACTAGGCAAACGCAGTATTGTTCTGGCCTCATATTCTGTCCTGTCTAACTTGAGGCCTTCCTTCACCATTTGATACTGCACAAAAACGGGGAAAAGTTTTAGGGTGGTAGAGTGAGTAAGATGGGTGTGATGTTAACCAAGAGAGAGTTCCAGCAGAAAGACTGTCCATGAATTCTTGCTTGGAACTGCCATACTACTACACTTGCCATGTTCTTACGCTTCTGTGTAGGCAGCCACCATTGATACCTTTCAGAAACAGGTTGCTGGACAAATTGGACAGTCTGGCTGGTAAGGAACTTTTTAAAAATATACAAAAAATAATAGAAACACAGAACCATAGAACATTGGGGGCTGGAAGATACTTCAGGAGATCTCTAGTTCAACATCAAACCAGTTCAGCTATGAGGTTAGACCAGGTTGCTTAAGTCTTTATCCAATTGGGCGTTAACCTCCAAGAATGGAGACTGCAGAGCCTCTCCGGGAAACTGTCCCACTGCTTGACTGTCCTCATAGTAAAAATGTTTCTTTTTATAACCAGCATGTTGTACTTAATTTATGTGTTTTACTCAATGTATGTCTGTTCCTTGTCCTCCCACCCTGCACCACTGTGAAGGACATGGCTCCACATTCTTGATGAAGAAGCTGAACTCTAGTACATTGATGTTTTCCTTGTCTTTGGCAGGGGTTGGGGGAGATAGTAGGGGCAAACTGGCCATTGACTGTGGCAACAAAAGGCACAGACTCCGCCAAGTGATGAAGTGAAGACGTTTAATGTTTTATTTTTACAGCATATATAGTTTTTCTCCTTTGATCACGTGCTGTGCTCTCTACACAGATAGCTTGTGGGGGCCTGTCCACACGCCGTTATGAGCAATACAATTAGCTACATATAAGTGTTCATGCCCCAGGCCAATTAGTCGTTATTATTTGTTTTGTTATTGTTATGTGTTTTGCTATCTTACTATTTGATGTTACCATATAAGGACACTGTTTACAGTTCTCAAGGCTTCCGTCCCATCACTGCAAGAACACCTGCCAAGCTCTCGCTCAGCAGTGCGTGTCCACAATTCCTCACTCCCCACAATTGACCACACTACAGGAGTTCTGATGAGGACCAAGTAGATGAGAATAATCACTTCTCTTGATCTACAGGCCACTGTCCTGTTCATAGAGCATAAGTTCCCATTGACCATCTTGCTGCCAGAGCATATTGCTGGCTCTCATTGAGCTTGTGGTCCACTGACAGCCCCATGTTCTTTTCAGCAGGGCTACTGTCTGGCCAACCTGAAAGGAATTCTTCCTACGACTTTGTATTTGTCCTTGATGATTTTCATAAGGTCGGCCCATTCCTTCAAGCCTAGGCTTGCTCTACAGCAGCCCTGCCCTTGAGCATATTGACTGGTCCCTCACAACTTGATGACACCTGCAAACTCCGTGAGAACACACTTTCTCCTTAAGGCCACTGATAAAGGTGTTAAACGTGACAGATTGGAGGAGAGACCCATGCAGTACTCTGCTTGTTACCATCCTCCAGGTAGAGTATAAAAAATTAACCACAATGAGAAAAGACCGCATACATAGGCCAAAGATGCCAATTCTACAGGCTTGCCATTCCTTTTGGTGATCAAACATTTGGACAAAATTCGAAAGGAAAAATAAGGTGAGACAATGTTTGCGCCACGGCACTATATACCAAATTAGGGCACCATTCACAACTTCTGTATTATCTTTATTCTTTCCTGTACATAGACAAACCTATCATATTTATTTCACTTAGGGGATTTATAGAACATCTTTTTTTTTTTCTTTTTTTTTGGTGTTCAATAAAACAGAAAACTTGAATGAAAGATTAACAAAATATTGTTTATTTGAAGATCATTTACTTCCAAGAATCTGGAATGTCTAATATACAACAAGCTGTGTTTTATTTGGCTGAACATAAAACTGTGAGTAGCCCTCTTGTGCTGGTTTTTCAGTACATCACATAATTTTTTAAAATTTGGACTACTACTTCAATGAAAGAAATACTAAAAGTTGTATATTTGTGAAAGACACAAGATATATGCTTAAAAATCACAAAAATAGAAGATACTGTTTAACTATTTATTGTTGTTACTATTTATTATTTATTTATTATAAACTGCATGCAGGTCAGAAAAGTGCCTCAGCATTTTTTCAGTATTTTGTATTAAATTATTAATGTATTTTCTTTCAAGAAGCTACATATTTCAAAAATACCATACTTTGTGGAATTACAATTTTTTTTTTTAACAGGCAGAAATCTGAAAGTATTTCAATACTCTTATCTCAAGTTGTGATTAGAACAGAAACAAAATAATGTTATTGAGATATAAGTCTTTGATATCTCTCTTTGTTGTTGTTTAGAATAGGAGAGTCCTGTTTTTCTCAGTGCCTGTGTTAGTTGAACAGTACTTTTGCCAGATTCTTGACAGCTATCTGGGCTTTGGTCTTTCAGTTTTGAGGTCAGAGCATTAACACATTTGCATTATAAAAAGAAAGAAAACTTGTTGGGAATCCCAATATATATTTCATCTGGTTTAAAGCCTTAATCCTGGATTCCGAGTGCTGTGTGGTTTTAAGAGTATTAGTACAGATTTATATAAAATGGCTTGATACTGCATGTGTAAGCACTTTCCACTGACATCAGAAAGTTAAATAAAAAAAATAAACCTAGATCAGGGTTAATAGGGTCTAACTGCTGGAGCCCTGGGAAGACCAGATGGCTGTGTGAAAAAAATTATATTGCTTTCTTGCTATTGTTCTGGAAGATAGCTTTTCAATCAAGAATCTTTTATCTCTATTTTTCATAAAAAGAATACAAAAAGAATCGTTTTAAAAGTTTTGGTTTGTTGGGTTTTTTTTCAAACTTTCCAAAGCAGTCGATTCACCCTGAACACCAGCCACTTTTTTACTTTTGTCCTTAGAGCCTACTTCTGCTACATGCCTGTTTCAGGGCAGATGGGAATAGTTGGCACAGCAACTGGCCAAAACTCAGATACTCTATTTTGTGTAATAAAACCTACATAATGATATTTCTATATTTGGTTTTGAACCAAATCATGCAGAAACAAAATTTGTTAAATTTCCCATGAACAGAAATTCTGAAGAAGAAAAAGAGGCATTTTCCCCTATTGCGCTCTGTTCCCATCAAGTAAAATAAATGCAGTGGAACCTGCAGCTGCAAAGCAAAAATCACATTCTTGAGGGAATCAAGAGGCTGGGGAACAAGTTGGCTCAGGAATCAGGACATCTTAGAATCTTTGGCCAAAGGACAATCTGCCCAGTGGGGCTTTCTGTGGTCACATGCCATTGATCTCCAGCAGCTGCTAAAGTGGAATTAACATTCTTGTCAGGTTGACTGTGGATGCTTAGCCATGTGAAATTGTCATGACTGTTAATTTCAAAATTTCCATGCCAAGAAGCCTGGAAAACTCAAGAGCCCAGACTTGGTATAAGGCTCTCACAGCTACTAAGATCTTCCTGAAGAGCCAAAAGCTGAACGCTATTTAGAGGTGGAGCTCAGCAATTGGGATCAAAGAGTCTGAAAACCTTGCCACAACAACCTGCCCTGAAACCGTGGATAATGAGATTTCATTTGCCGGGGAAAAACACATTATATCTAAAATATTATACTCTTCAGAGCATTGGATTCTCGGTCACTAACAGAAGATAAGAATTCTGTCAGGTTTTTCTTATAGTCCTGTCTTTGATTTGGTAGAATCTCCTTGAATTAAAGATCTTTAAAAGGAAATATTTTAGGTACAATGAAGAAGTGTTTCCCGATAAAGCTTCATCTTACTGAAAAATTAAAAATTATAACAAAAAGGCAATTTTCTGCATCTATATATTGCACGGCATCCACTGTCCCTCAGTTTTCATATTTCACCTCACTTCATAAAGTATTTGATGCTCCCAACTCTGAGGTATCCTCAAAACAAGCAACCTAGATGGCAGGGTACCTAAGGTAAGTCTTAGGAAAATACTGAGAACAAGCTGACCGTTGGCATTCAGGACGTTGGGATTATGACCCATTCCAAGAAAATAAGAGCTCATTGCTCAGTACTGTTGAAAAACAAAACAAAACAAAAATCTTCCAACTCTTAGGAAATATTAACACTTAAATAAGGAATTAAACTAAGATCATGATTATGCCACTATTTTTATCTGTTGTCAACATCATAAATACTCTGTAGTTTGTCTTTCCATCCCAGGAGAGTTATAGAAGACTGTAAAAAGTTCAGAAAGCAACAAAGATGATCAAAGGTTTGGAGTGGATTTTAACAAAAGTTTTGGCCAAAAAAGCCCAAAGCTCTTTAGTTTACAAAATAAAAGACAGGGAAGGGAGGTGTGATTTTTACAGAAAAAAAATAGGAAAATTTTTTACACTGAAAGGGTAATTAAGTATTGGAATGGGCTGCCCAGGAAAGTGGTTGAGGCACCATCCCTGGAGGTATTCAAAAGACAGGTTGACATAGTGCTTAGTGACATGGTTTAGTGGTGAGTTTTTTTACCAGAGTTAGGTTGATGGTTGGACTAGATGATCTTAAAGGTCCCTTCCAACATGGACAATTTTATGATTCTATGATTCTAGTAAAGATGTATAAAATCCTAGATGTCATGGAAATGCTAAAAAGATGTTAAAGGCCCATTTTTTTCCCCTGAGATAAACAGAAATAGTTAAAAAGTCAAGCTAGATGAAGCTGGAGCCAAAGAGAAGTCACATAATGGATATTTAAGTCAGAACTTGCTTCCAGAGGATGCTGAGAATGCTCAAAGTTTCTGTGGGGTAATTAATGAGACTGAGTTTTGAAAGCAAAATCTACAGAAGGTTTTGTGAGGGTGCAGAGCAGGCTGACTGCTAGGGTGCTGGGAGCCATGGGGACTCTTCACAGAGTCTGTCAGGGACAGAGCATGGCAGCCTGGGACTGTCCCACAGCCCCAGCCAGGAGCAGGGCAGCTGCGGGGACACCAGGGCAGCCTCAGCCCTGGGCATCAGGCACCTCCCTGGGGACAGGGTCAGGCAAGGCTGGGACAGGATGTGGGACCACAGGTGGGCCTGGCTTGCAAGGGGCCCGTGGTCGGGCAGGGCAGAGCCTTTGGCAGCTGGAGAGCTCTGCTGCAGTGTTGCTGGGGCAGGGGCTGATGGCTCTGGGAGGCTGAAATGGAATCCTGGGCTGTGGGTATACCGCTGGTGGAGACTGGGCAGAGACAGTGAAGCCTTTGAGTGCTCCCAGGATTCTGATAGGTTATCAAACACTTTCAGAAAAGTGCCAAGATCTGTAAAAATCCAGACACTGGAACCATTCCAGGAGTCTTCCTCAGCATTCGGTTTTGGCCAGTGTCATGATGGCTGACTCATTTGTGGTCAGGACCTTTGTTCTGAACCAATGCAACCATATTTTATTATTTTACACAAATTACACAGGAGTAGATAGATCTTTAAATTAAGATCTAAATTGGAATTCAGAATAGGAAAATGTCTTTGGTAGTTTTGGGTTCATACATGTTTAACAGGAATCTCTTTTAGCTTGTGTTGAGTTACACTTAGCTCCTGTTGAGACACCTCTATCATATTCGGTCAGAGCACATTCACAATCTATGGATTAATGAATATTTATTTATTCCATGGTATTTCTACAGTGTGGATTAAACTAACTCCTTTCTTTCCATCCTTTTTATTTCTACCCCTTCCCATACATCAGAGTTTCTATGACCGTAGTTACAATTAGCGTCTGGAAGACAGAAAGGATCAGTTCTGTAGCCATTTTATGGTGTGGACTCCTGAAACGGACACTCTAGATCTCCATTCTGGAGTACTGCCCACATCCAATACTCAACAGTTGTTGCATATCCATTGGGCAGTCATTTTGCACATTTGCTTAAGATGTAGAAAGGTATGTAGGTAACACTTATATACCTTTCAAACCTGAAAGATGGATCAGGCAAGAGCATGTCCCTGAAGACATAACAAAGTATTAAATACAGGCCTCCTGTATGCCTTAATTTGTAAAAGCAGTAAAAACCCATACCATTGTGTTTTCTGAAGAAATGTTAGCAAGGCCAAAATCCTTCCAGAGAAGAGATTAAGAGGGTATTTGGGGTTATTTTTACCACTATTCTTCATTTAAGAAATACATTTTCAAAAGCTGTTCTTTCTTTATTCTGTGTACCACCTTGGAGTTAAAAAAAAAAAAAAAAAAAAAAAGAAAACAAAGGGAAAAAAGGAAGAAAAAAGAAAAAAAGGAAAAAAAAAGAAATTTGTGCTCATGAAATCAATTTATTTTTACTGTTGAAAAAGACAATGGTATCTTGAACACACATTGAGGATCTAAAAAAGATTTATTTATTTTTAGGAACAGGCCCCAAAATTTTATATGAACTACCTACACAGACCCAATGTGACATGATAATCCAAGCAATCACGAAACAAGATTTATCTTAAGTGAAATCCTCTAATGTGCTGACCTAAACATTCATAATGCAAGAATATTTATTCATTTTTGGTCTACTCTCTGCTTAGCTTAGAAGCAAGCTAGAATTTTATAGATCTGTGATCATGCAGTGAGAACACCTGCAGAAGATTTCACCAGGTCTTGTCTTTAGCACAAAGCCTTGTTACTGGAAAGACAATGTACTTTTCAGATCTGAACTTTAATAACTTTGAAACTTCATAGTTTCCTTAGCAACAAACTGTTAAAATCACTATTGAGTTGTATATGTTACAGTTCCTGATGCATGACCTTTATGACTTCTTTATTTTTTTTATTTGTGGACTACATGATGTATAAAGCCTTTACTTACAGTAACCCATTTTCCCATGTGTGTACTTTTTAAAAACATACATTTAAGTAATATTGTCATTAAAAGCTCTCAGATAATTTGCCTCAGGAGTCCAGCTTTTTTTTTTTTTTTTTTTAAATGAATGGTGAACAAGATCAACATATAGATCATAAACAATGGTGTTATTCAGTTTGAAGAAATATGGGATTTTAATTGCATTGTAGAGAAGAAATGTAGTATTTCCTGTCATCTGTTCAAAATATTTCATTCTATTGTTCTTCTAAAAGGTCAAATCTAGAATGTCACATCTGCAAGGACACCCATGACCCTTCTTGGCATAAAAGGTCTTGCAAGATGGAAGCAGGAAGACTGAAGAATACTTCCCTGAGTATCCAAAATAGATTATTAAAAACTTATCCCAACAGCTGAATTCCCTAAGGCATCAATGTTATGTGCACATATACACAGAAGGTTTAGTATTTAAAAATATCAGGAAGCATTTCCAAATCAGCCCCCAATGACTCTTATAGCTTCTTTCCTTTGTTTGTTGCTGGTTTGTTGGATTTTATGGTTTGGAGTTGGGTAGGATTTGCCTTTAATTATTAATATTTTCACTTTTTAGAATTCCTCAGAAATAAAGAAAGATGATTTATCTGAACAGTAATAGCCCTGGGAACTTTCTCTGATGAAAGAAACTATATCTATTTTATGCATATTTCATCTTTACAACCCCCTTGTTTGTGAATACTAATACTAATGACATTCCTCAGCTCTGGAGCTTAATGGGAAAAAAAGTAGCAGGGGGATTTCTTTAGGGAATTCCGATATTTAGCTACTTCCTTTTTCTTGAATAAGTTTCAAAACAAATGCACAACAAAATGAGCAAACTTTTCCTAAATGAAAAAAGAAATAGTTAATATGGGAGACTGGAAGAAACATAGCCTTTTCTTTTATGTTCATTAATCTCTGAGAGTTGTACTTCAAGTTCCTCAACCTCACCTTTTCTCTGTAAATCTTGCTGTTGGTCAGACTGCATCTTTTCTCATGTATCATGGCCATTCAATTCTCTGCAATGCAATTAAACCCCATCTTTCTTCAAACTGATTACATCTTGCAACATCTGTGAGGGAAGAAAGGAAGGTATAAACATTCTCTTTTCCTTTACACAGATGGGAGGAACAGACCAACAGAATGCAAAATACTCAAGTAGTTGCTAAATGCTAAGCCTTATTCAAATAAAAATATGCTTTTATGTTTTGCTGCTTTGAGCTCTAAAGGATTGGATTGAGATCACTGATCAAGACACTGTTAAGAGGCAGAAAAAAACCAAGTCTTTGGACTTCGAAGGCCAAAGTGGATCACTACATGCATTTGAAAAGATGCATGACAGCAGTGAGATAAGCTGCAATTAAAGGGGGCAGAATATTTCTGGGGAAGAGCTGAGGAGTTTCAGGAAAAAGATTTTCACAAGCATTTAGGCTGTAAATTTAGAAGGCCAGATTGATGTTTCAAGCAACATTAAAGACGGGTTATGAAAAAACACATCAAAATAAAATTGAAGCACTTGGCCCCATGAAAGTTACAGAAATTATATTCTATAGATGTTTATAATTTTTCTTACACTTAATTGCCTGCACTTTTTCACTGATACACATATTTTTTTTTGGATTGATGAGAGACATTGAACTCTTCTACATGCCTTTATACCTTGGTAATTAAACCCTTGGTGCCTTTGTGAGATCCATGCTCCTGATGTCATTGGAATATGTAAGAAACAATTGCTGCTGTCTACAAAAATTGTAAGTGCACACATTTCAGTAGCATTCTTTCTTGTTAAAGAAGAGAGAATTACTGTAGTGATACACCTCCATCTGTGTAACACAGCTGAGGTTATATGATTTGATGTAAGGTTTTGTCTGTAATGTTTCTGCTTTTGTCTGTACTTCAGCCAGAAGCAGCTGGAGCAATAACTTTGTCATGCTAGATCATTACAAAAGCAAAGTCTCCTCTGGTTTAGCTGTCTTAAATTTTGGGGTACAAATAAAAATTTTCCTCTAAATTATGTTTTTTGCTCTCAGCACTATCCTGCTGCAGTTCAAAAAATATATATCAGATTTTAATTTGAGATTACATGTTTTCAGAAATTCTTCATACATTGCTCTGTGTCCAGAATGAGGCTAAAAAACTCTGCTTTTTACATATGGTTGTTCATTGCTCCAACAAAATAAAACATGTAGATCTGATTTAAATAACAATATAGTTTTCATTCAACTCTGGATATAACAAAGAGAAGAGATCCATTATCTGTATCTCTGTCACAGGAGAATTGTCTCCTGCAGAGTGCATGTCTTGCTTGAATGTTTCTTAAGCTTTCAAGATATTTTTCTATGTAAGTAGTGGTTGTGTTTGCCATAGGGATGTAGGGTACATGAGAAATGAGATGGTAAGTGTGTAAATTAAAGTTGCTTACACTCATAGAGAAAACAAGAACTTTCTTGAAAGCAATGGGGGTCAAATTTTTTGTAATAATGATCATTATTAAAAGGAGAAACTGCTAAGTTCCTTTCCATTCAGGACTGCAAGACCCACTTTTCTTCTTGTTTACTTTGATAAATCAGACCCCTGACAAATGCTTTGATGCTAAATATTTTTTGCATGAAACAGTCTTTATTCTTAATATCTTTTGCTAATATAAAACAGTTGAGATCAGTGAACAATCAGAATCATACACTAGTCAGCTCAAGAATCCCCACTAAGCAGAACACTAATTATGTTACAAAACTTATTTTTTAAATTGATTTTTCATAGTGCCCCACAATATTTTGATTGAAGATGTACCATTACTTGGAATTTAGAGGTCCACAGCATGCTATTTGAAATCTGTCTTTCCAGATAATCTTGAATTTAATTTTTAATGGATACATTTGCACTGTCAAATAATTTAGTTCACCTCATAACTGCAATATCTAGTCTTCTGATTGTACTGCACAGACATTATTTTAACTTCCTTTTAAAGAGAGCAAAACAGCTTCTGAAATGCTACCTGAAAGTGGTTCTAGGTATAGCTTCTTTGATAGATAGCTTCCAAAAGGCTGAAGGGTTCAGACAACACTAGGCTTGTTACCATGTGCTCTATGCAATTCTCCAATACTTTCTGAAAGTGCTCTTGATCCAGAAGTTCCTGAACATACCGTGATGCAAGGGCATGCAGCAAATTTCAGCCTATAAGAATACGGCTCTGACAGGCTGTAATAAAGCCTTCACTTCATTAGTTACATTTTCAACAGAAAAAAAAACCAAAACAAAAAGTCAAAAAACCCCCAACAAATAAACAAAAAACAACAAAAAACCCCCCCTATAATTATGTCTTTTGTTCAAAGAATCACCATGTGGGACTAAAAGCAAAGTCAGTGTCAAGCTATGCTTACTGTGGATGCTTACCATAGAGTAACCTTGAAGAACTTGGATGTGAACCACCCTACAAAACTTGATCTGGAGACCAAAGGTAACTGCACAGGATAAATATATTAAGCATGCAATATGTGCAGCCAGTGCATATGTATCAATGGAGTAGTAGGGAGAGTTCCCTTAGGACTAAATCTCAGTCTGTTCCTGTGTGTATGGTAACCATGTAAAAATATTTATTAACAAGTTTTGCAGATGACAGGCTTTGGTGGGTTAATAAATGAGCAAAAGGGTAGGTTATTTCTGTGCAATTGGCATAATCTAGGTGAATGACCAGAGTGGGAGCCATTCACCAAGACTGACTACAGTCTAGTGTGGTTAATATCCCCCTTTGAGATTAATTAGTCTCCTACTCTGAACTGTTCTCTGGAGGCTACTATCATACTATGTTCCTCTACTGACTACAAGGGACTCTTGGGAAATTAACCTTTATAGACAAAAATTAGCCTTTGGAAATGCATTCCCCTTTCCTGGTCTGACAAATATCTACATATCTAGGATGTGAATAATGCATATGCTTGTAAAGCTTCTTGCAAAATACGGCTTGGGAAAAAAAATAATAAAAAGGACTCTGTTGACTACTGTTGCACATAAAATATGCCTAAGTGAGAAGCGCAGCTACTCTTCAGTATAAGGCCTCTAAAAAGGGAAACCAACAGGGTGAATAAGAGCCAAGGAAAACTGTATCACAAGAAAATGCGGGTTATTGATGGTCCCTTACTACCTGTCCTTGAAAGAAGTCTGTTTGTGAGGTCCTAGAGCTGCACATAATTAGTGTTGCTTCAGTTTTTTGCCCCTATGATATAAATAATGCATGTCATCTAATACTACTCAGTCATAACCTGTATAAAAGCTTTTTCACTATAATATCCCTTTGTCAGAGACCCTGTCTCTAATATAACAGACAAGCATTGTTTTTCCAGGAAAAAACAAGAGCCATCGCCCTTTGGATCTGTGGCTAATCGATGCAGTGTTCCCAGATTATTCCACAGAACAAAGAACAAGTTTTTTCTTCTTTTGCATAGAACATCTTACAGTCATTTTAGAATTTACTTTTTTCCTAAGAGATCTAAGACCATTAAACTGAAAGCAATGCAGAATCCAACATAGTTCCCACCAAAGACTGATTCTTTGCATTTGGAGCATGGAAGAGTCTTTTATCACTGATTTAAAAACCTTTGACAACAGGGAATTAAGGAGCAAGAAGGACTAAACACTACATAGGGCAATGTCAATGTCAAAATGTTAGGAGGTGAAGTCCTTTTTATTCACTGATATATTTGGGTAACTTGAAGCTTTCCTAAACCAAACAGGTAGGTCCTGAACCAAAATAAAAGAAATCAAAAATTTCAAAATTAGTGTGGTCATTTAGCACATAGAGTTGCAGAACATATTGTTTGCAAATGACTTCACTCATTCCTCAAAGGTATATGATATATCTTTGGAAAAAATGTCTGTCTAGAGTTTTTTAGATACGAACATCACTAGTTTATCCGCCTCACAAAAGCAGGGGTTTCCTAAGACAAAAAAGGATAGGAAAATGTACATGCAAACACACACAAATTCCTTATTATTTTATTGCTAATAAAAAGAATTATGCAAATATCCTTATTTTCCTTTAAGATAAAAAATTGCTTAAGAAAAAATTTCCAAGCAAAATTTCCAAGACATTTCTGAAAAGTTCATAGAAAGAACAGATTTCATTTGCTGAGTCTAAGTAACGATGTAGTTTAATATTATTTAAACATAAAGCCCAAAATAAAAGAAAAGCATGTCTGCAGATGGATAACAATAGTTATAATTCCAGAGACTGTCTGCTAGAGTAATAAGTATGTTTGGTTTTATGATCATCTTGCCTAGATTCTGAATTGCCTCAATAGAAGTTCTTTGATGCACAGTAAACCTTAAAGGTATAGAAGAATATAGCTGCCTAAGTTTAGGCTTTAACTTTTAAAAATGTTGTTCCTAGATACTTGAGTAAAACTTTCTGATATGACATAATGAAGTAAATTTTAATCAAAAGTTTCAAATCTTATTGTCTAATGCTTGTCAGACTTTCTAATAATTGTCTTTTCCCTCCATATAATTTTTTTTTCCCCCCATTGAATCAGGGTACATAATTTAGAGGTTCTATGTGGGAGTTAGAGATTTGATACCTGTGTTAATTGGTCTAATTATGCAGCCCTTGATTTCACTAGCATATAAGAATGCAGAGCAAGAAGACAGCATCAGAAGAGCTTACAGGAAATGCTTTATATGGAAGCCTCATGGTTTTATCCTATATATTCATTATTCGTGAAAATCAGGTATCCTTACAGGCGTCTAATTTAAGGCTTCTCTTTTTAAAGATTAAATTGTTACATCTTAGTGGCCTTCCTCCAGTGTGCCTAATAAGAAGTAAATGTGCAGCCTATGTAGGGCTGCTTTGCTAATGTTAGATACAAGATGGGCAGTTACTTTACTGTCTGAAAACAAAAGTAACTGCAAATTCAGACTAATTTTTGTGATTGTTCCTTGTTACATGGAGACTCATTCCTGTCCATCTTAACGTCCAGTCCTGTAAACAGTTAAAATATTCTCTTTAATAAGAACTGAGAGCATTCATCACTTTACAGGTTCCTATAAGGATATCCTATAAGGATATTCCTGTCTGGTATTTTTTTTCTCCTAGCTTCTGTGTCAGTCAAATGAAGCAAAATGGAATTTTGAAAAGGAAAAATAAAATCTATGGAACAGAAAACAAAATGGCTATCCACTGTAATCTTCAGTTTATAAAACAGGTTCGTGTAACTTGCAATCAGTGTAGTGCCATGGCTTAATGTACCATTAAAAAAATAATTCACATCCAACACAAATCACCTCTGTACAACTCTGCATTCGATTTCATAAAGCAAGCCAGAGACACAGCATGAGGTTAAACATATCTAAATATTAGTAAATTACACACATAATTAAACACAGATTTGACTTCAATTACCCTTATTTTTTAAGACATACAATGCTCAAGAGAAAGTAATATTTGGGAATAGGGAAAATAGGAAAAAAAAACAACAATGAACCACCCCACAATCAAAGGAGCAGGTTTTCTGGTTTCAAGACCTTCCCCTTCAGAAACAACCATCTTGGAAATGTTGAACTAGGCTGTACCATTCAGTCTTTTTGTGACATTGTCTATTTAAAGAGACTCATGTTTATAAAATAATGTAACTGAAACATATCAGGAACAGCCTCCAATAAATCACAGTGCTTGCTCTCTATAGCCTTCCTGTACTTCAAATGGTTATAGTGTCTTCTCAATTTACTAATACGTGTTAAGAGGATTCCGGAAATGCCAAGGAAAAAGGAATATCTTTCTGTCTTTTATGAGCTTATTGACTTGCCTTAAGAAAGTTTCATTTTGTGCAAAAACAGAAAAGAACTGCATTGAGGATGTAAAGTGTTTTGCAGAATATTGAGACACTATTAACCAAGCTTCCCGTTACTCTCTAGGCATGTAGTCATAGTAAATTTCCACTTTGTGATGTGCTCTACTGTCAATGTTTTTACGCTGGTATACATGGATATTTTAATATCCTATATTGGTCAATACAGAGTGAAAGAGATTAATTTTTTTCAGGTCTCGATTTCAAGACGACTCCTATTCAGTTCTCTACACCAATGTCATATGCATTTTCTTCCCTTTCTACTTTTCTGTATACATTTTCTGTATATAGCCTTATGTTTATTTGTGTTTTGGCTGTCTTTTAAACGTTAGGAAGCCATGATATCCCCTTAAGAAGAGCTTTCAAGCCTGATTATGACAGCATAATTAAAACTAAAGACTTCATCACGGATGCAATGGGTTTGATTTTAATGGGACTACTTACAGAGTAGTACCACTTCCTAAGTTGAGTGGCATGTTACATCATATATTGTTAGACTGAAATCGATGAAGTTATGCAGGAAGTAAAGGAGTAATTCTAAATCAAGATAATTACGTTTTTACTCTTATGAAGAGAACATGGCATCTTACAAGGCCAGTATTGTTAGTCAAAGTCCTGACAAAGGGAAGCATGAAAAGGCTCAAAAGGATGCTCTGAAGTGCAGTATTGTAATATCCACATGTGTTAACTGATTTTTTAAATTCCTGATTTAGTTTTTCTGCTGTAGAAAAATTTATCTGCACCATTTGGCAGGATGAAGATGATGCTTGGACTGTAACTTCCAGAATTTGTCATTGAAGCAAACAGTTTCAGAAGATGCATAAGGAGAACACACAGAACAATGGTGCGAGCTTTCCAGTCAGTAAGTACTTCACTCTTTCTGCCAAAAGTCTTAACCTTCCAGAGGATGCTTCCTCTTCCAAAAATATTGCAGACACAGCAGAAAACAGCTGGGATTTTCTGTAAATATAAAACTCAGACAATTAACTCATGTACAACACACACGTCATCATATTCATTTGCCATTTGCATGGTGGCTTGTCCTTTCTACATTTTATTATTCATTTATGATAGCTATTATATGCCTTTCAGAGTCTATCTGGCTCTCCTGAGGAATATTTATGACTATTATAGAGCTCTTATGAGAAGACCCAACGATGGTTATTGCGGAAACTCTGTGAAATGCTACATTAGTGCAGAGATATGCTGGTAGTAAAATACCTGAACTTGTTTCAAAGTATCCCTTGTTGGAAATTAAAAGACAGGCTTCTTCTGGTGAGGTTCTGTATCTCCTCTAACCCCGTCACCTCAGAGAACTGAATAGTTCTGATTGGGAGTTTAGTATTCAGTGGTTGCAGCTGGAGCCTGAAAGCAAAAGACTCTGGAAAAGCTTCCAATGGAAAGAAACAAGAAAAAAAAAATTTTGAAGATATTCACTGCAGCAGTAACATGACAGGAATAAAAATGGAAAGAATATAGGTGAAAATAGAAGGCCTAAAGGTGCACCTTCTGACACTCAGGGACACCTTTATTATCCTTTACCACTCTACCTCCTCCTGCTTTAAAGAAGGAAGGGTGGTGTCTTGAATTGAATCTGAATACTGAAGTACTGAACCACCTTTTGGGTGGGAGGGAGAGAATCTGGATGGAAGATAAATTGGGGGAGGAGGGAGAAGGGCATAGATTTCACTACCTTTTTTTCATCAGTGTCTAATTTCATCCCTGTTTCAATAAATAACCACGAAGCAAACTGCTGAATCATTTTTATTTAATCCATGGACATGAAAGACTTTTCTATGTTTCTAACCTATGTTGGCCTTTCCACATAAAGAACAAGTGGACATTTCAATTTAGAACTAGGAGATTTTCTGCCATATAAGTAGTTTTTATAGGAGCAAATATGCTATGCTGCCAGGGAAGTAACTTGGGGGAATATCTTGGAATTATTAAGTATGAGGAAGAGGAGGCTGAGGGGAGACCTCATCACTCTCTACACCTACTTGAAAGGACACTGTAGAGAGGTTGGTGCTGGTCTCTTCTCACAGGTAATTAACGACAGAACAAGTGGGAATGGCTTCAAGCTCCAACAGAGTAAGTTTAGACTGAACATTAGGAAGGAATTTTTCACAGAAAGAGTGGTCGGGCATTGGAATAGGCTGCCCAGGGAGGTGGTTGAGTCACCATCCCTGGATGTGTTTAAGGGACGTTTAGATGGGGTACTGAGGGATATGGTGTAGGGGAGGACTCTGTAGAGTAGGGTAGATGGTTGGACTCGATGATCCCAAGGGTCTCTTCCAACCTGAATGATTCTATGATTCTATGAAAGTAAAAGAAGATAATTTATCCAGCCAGAAAAAAATAAAGAAAAAAAAATCATCAAAATGAGAAAATTAAAAGAAATGTGAAAACAAAGGCTTGATAATACATGGATAAAATAAAAATATAAACGTTTCCAGTTTGGGTGCAAATAGTAACTGCATCTTATATAGAACATCAGTTCCTGTGATAGGTTCATGTCCTCTCAATGCAAGAAGTAGATTCCATTATTCAGGTGCATGATCACAGCTGCTTAACACATTTGTTCCAGTGAAATCTATGCTATATGTTACACAGTATCCTTATTATCTTCTCAGAATACAATCAGTTCTGAAAGTTTTTACTCAGTGCCTGAATTTTTTTTAATTTATTTATGTTGGCTGAGCTTTAAGCAGTTTAGGGAAGAAGGTTGCTCATTGTCTTGGAATGCAGTGTAATGCCATCTCGGACCATGTCAGCATTTATCTTGTGTAGGAATTCCTTTGGCTATTTGAGGGAAGCAAATGAGAGGTATTTGCAAAGACAGGAATCTATAACAGGAAAGCTAGTCTCCACAGGTATCTTCTTTAATCAAAGGAGAGGAGCAGGTTCCACAAAGGAGATGTTTCATAAGAAGAGGCTCTTAATTATCACTGAAGGTGTCCTCATCCACTGAGGATGCCTAAGAAGATTCTCCTTCATAAGTAAAAGTCAGATTTTTTTACTAACTCTTCAAAGGCTTATCACACTTCATTACAAGAAGTCCCTCTTAAAATATTTCTTGGCATGGAGTGTGTTTTAGTGTTTAGGGCACTACATTTCCATTTCTTTCTTCTTAGTGGCATATTTTCCTCTATCTCCTACTCCCAGTACAGGTCATTGCTCTTATTCAAAGTATGAGTAAAAAATATTCTTTTAATATCAAGGTGAGCATCACATCACAGGAAGAAAATATTATCCCCACTTTCCTGTACCCCTGGCTGTAAGCTGCCTGGAACAGGGATTGTTTTTCGCATCTGATTCTTAGGCAAAAGTGAGCAGATTGCCCATATTTAACCAACATTAAAGAAAAAACCAAACCAAACCAAAAAAAAATCCAAACTAAAACACGTAATGGCTTAGTAACTAAATTAATTGAAGTCAATATTGTCAGTTTACTCTAGCAGAGGATATGGCCCTGAGTATTTGTTAAGTGTGAGATTAAGTGTAAATAAATCATATTGCACTGTTGGAGTGTATAGTAATTGGGTTATTTTGTTTTCTGAATTCCCTGTCTTTTGCTCTTCTGGTTTACTTTAATTAACAAACAGCATGAAGCTTTTCAAACCTGTCCTTGATGTTCATTGAGGAAGAAGGAGAGTAAATGCCAAACTTTAACCTACAATTCATCAAAAATAGTGAGATACCTTATAGGAGGTAGCAGAAAATATATTAATTCACGTTTAAATTAAGTGTTTCAAATAATGATTTAATTGAGAATTAATAAGCCTGTTATTGCAGGTTAATTAAATGCCACTTGATGATTAAAAACATATTATTTATTCAGATTAACAACTATTAGGCAGTACTGTAGCCCCACACCCTGCTGTGACTTATTACTTTAAAAGACTCTGTCAATGTATTTCTCATTTTCAGGCTCGGGTTTTTTTTTTTACTGTGTTGCCATTTATAACACCTTGAAAACACTATGAAAGAATGACACAAAATTCTTAGACTGTTTTCCTCTAACATAGACCATTTGTTTATTTTTGGTACAAGTGTTTCTAAACATTCAGCTATAGTAATTGTAAGGAAAACACCACTGAAATATTGCAAGTGTTATACACATATATGTATATATGTATATATAAAACAAAGAGGAAATTTGCAAAGGTTGTATAGAAAATGACAGAAATTAAATAAATCAAATATTGAATTTGTAGGCTTCCTTTGGCTTACCTCATGAGCCATACCTAGTTAATTTTCAGTTGAGCTATATAACCACATACGCTACCTGTGTTTGTGTAATGTGTGATGTAATGTGTGAATACTGCCTTGTGGTGGTCAGGAGAGGCTGCTGGAAAAGTAAGGAGCAGTGACTTTTGTTTGTCATCTATAGTGCAACCTTTCTTTCTTTATCCACATATTCTGTTATGAAAGCCTTTTAAACGGTGCATTAATGCTTATGTTGTGCTGTGTTGATAGGTTATTTAGAATTCCTTGTAGATGAAAGATTAGCATAATAGAGCAAACTTTTCACCCATATTAATGCACAGTATGAGCACCATTTTTTCCTGTTGGAAATCCAAAACAACATTAAATCTAAGCAACAGTACAAATCAGTTTTGCATGCACGGCAGGACAGCAGGGTTCACCTGCCTTCAATTTGGACAAGAAACTGCAGCCTGGCAGGTAGCCTGTTACAATTACTTAGTTTTGGAAAGATTGCACAACTTCCATGAGCTGAGGAAAGTGGCAGAGTCACGTATGTGTATATTGGTTCCTTGCCACTTTTGCTGAAGCGATTCTCATCTTGCTCAATAAACTACCATTGCACAAAAAGATTTTATACTGCAGAACCCAGGCAGCGAGTTTCCTCCTGCCTTTTCACAACACTTCTTAGTGTTGTTACAACACCTTTTAACCTGCAGTAAAGGGTTTGCTTCTGTTTTTCCATAGAAAACACTTGTGAGAGATTCCAGTAACAGTACATGCATCTTTATTTAAATGATTTCGGGATCCCAGTTTGATGTTAGGAATTTAGAAATTAAAGAAGTAATACTCTGTACTACCTTTAGAAAGGTAAAGTATATTGTATGTACTTGTTTTCTAGAGTTAGCTTCATGAAGATCTAGAATTTCTGTCCAGCAGCCCATACCTGAGCTTGAGAAACACTGGGCAATGTCTCCCTTATAGTCAGCTTTATTAGCATACGATTTGTTTATTCCATTTTCATACTGATCACAGCTGCTTAGCCCAGCTTAAATTTAAAAATTTAGTAAACACAGAAACCAATCAAAAGAAGAATTTACTGTTATTTATAACAAAGTTCTTCACCCAAAGTGAAGCAGACAATATCGTTCTATCAGGTTGTTTACTATTGTGTAGAGTCTCATGTCAAAAGCATAAAACACAGTTTCTTATCACCACTGTGAACAGCATTGCCATTCCTATTCTCTAAAATACGTGACTAAGTATGTAAACCCGTATCATCAAAGACAGCAGAAACAGTGTCACATTGGCTGAGGCCAGGAGGAAATGGGCACAAACTTGAACATAAGAAGTTCCATCTAAACATGAGGAGGAACTTCTTCAATTTGAGGGTGGCAGAGCACTGGAACAGGCTGCCCAGAGAGGCGATGGAATATCCGTCTCTGGAGACATTCAAAACCAGCCTGGGCATGTTCCCATACAACCTGCTCTAGGTGGACCTGCTTTGGCAGGGGGGTTGGACTAGATGATCTCCAGAGGTCCCTTCCAACCCCATATCATTCTGTGATTCTGTAACTGGAAAACATTTTAAAACAGTATACACTGCTTTTATGACTTCTGAGAGAGCAATAAAACAAAGAATCAAGTCCCCTTCAAATCTTCTCTAAAGTCAAGGATGGCTTGATGAATAGCATTTTGCTGGCACTAGTAGGTTTATAAACCATCATCTTAACAGTACAGTTGTTGAGTTTGTTGTTATTTTACAGAAACAAAATCTTTCTAATCTATCTCAGGTATTAAGGAAAAGACAAACTTAAAAAGGAAAGGGTCTTGAGAAAAGAAGCTTATGTTCCCTCAAATTCACTCACTGACTCTTAAGCTTGAAGAAGCGACAGTTAATAGGTTTGTTTTCACAGCAGTTGTGTAAGTGCTTTCTCCAGGTGTCAGAAGACGCCTTCTCCAGTCCTTCCTAAGCATAGCAGGCAATAGAGAAAGTGTGAGCTACCATGCTGAACAAGACAGAGGACATTTTCTTGATTAAAAAGTCAGCAAGAATAGAGGGAAATGATGTATCACTCACTTTGCTTTCCCTTCGGAGTGCTCTAGCAGACAGTTTCAGTAACTTCTCAGGTCCCTGGAATACTGGAGTACAATGAAAGATTGCGAGAGGATGCAAATGGAATGTGTCAATAGATGTCAGGGTTTTCATATTGTTTGGGTTAAACAGCTGAAGATATTTTAATATAAGGGTATTTAAACACTTAAGGTATGTCCATTTCTAGACATAAAAGACCAGACACTCTTATAGTGCCATTTGGTGTAGCTCTATGTTGTTGTGGATCTGACTCTCATGTTCTTCTTCAGCTTTCTAAGACTGACTGAAAACAGTAAATTGCAATCAGGTTTCCAGCAGGTTGGTATACCTCAGAGCATCCTCTGCAAACCTCAGCTTGTTCTAAAACTACCGCAACAGACATCAAAATGAAGGAGCAATTAGTACACAGATCACTTGTAAAATGCATTGTCTCAGTTTTATTAAAAATTCAGTGGATAAGGATGGGGATGGTGGTGGAAATAGAGGACAGAAGTACTCAAATAATTGAAAATAGATTATCATATTTTTTTTCTGTACTACTTTGAATCCATGTCATTAATGACTAAAATCAATGCTGTTTGAAAGCTGTGAGTTGGCGTAAAGATAAAAATAACTTTCAACCTTAAAGAAGCACATATTAAAATATACTATAACATCCATAAATTTTATTATTTTTTATTTCAAATAAAATGATTGAATTTTACATTTATTATTTACTTTATTTATGTTACCTTACCATTTTACATTTCTCTTAGGACAAAGGATAATTACCAATCAGTCACTTAGAATTTAATCATTTTTATTTCCTTGTTTTCAAAACACTTAAAAGAGATTCCAACATATTCATTTAAGCAAAATACTGACATTCAGAGGAAAAAAATCATGTGTGTTTAGAATTTTTTTCAAAACATGGATGTACTGCTGACAGCTAAAAAACAAAGGAGCACTTTTACAGACTTTGTTATTTCAAAAGTGCCCCATAACACAGTATTCATAGGGTCTTTTTGCTCTCCTTTCTTTGGTTTTTGTTTGGTTGGTTAGTTGGCTGATTTAGTTTGTGGTTTTTTAACTGTTTTCCTACAGCTTTGACTCAAATTTTCTTAAATTGTGCTACAATACAGCAAAATCAACCTGTTTTATTTATTTTCAAGAATTCTGTTTCTCTTTCTTAAGTTGATACTGTTCTAAAAAGTACTCAGATGAGAACAAAGAGGGGAAAAATGAGAAAGAATTCCATGAGATACAAAACTAAAGAATACTGGTACTTGATAGATATGTAATGCTTGGCTATTTAAGAAACCAAGATAAAGAGGAAATGATGAACTCTCAGCCCTCAAAGTAAATGCACTTCTTTATTATTATTATTATTATTATATTCAACAATAAGAGAGAACTACAGTAAAAATATTTTTTAATTGGAAAAATAAATTAAAAATTCAATATGCAACAGAAACACTTTTTCTTTTTCAAATGCTTCCATCCAAATATGCTATATACAATAATATTTTATTGAAAAAATATTTATTGGAAGACACATTCTTCAGGGAGAATGTCACCATTCAAGACATCTTTGTCAGCTTTAGTGGAACTATTTTTATTAATATTGTTTGACATTTTGTGTAATCAATGTTTCTGTTTTTTTATTTCTGAACAATTTGAATATTGTTATTTGCAACTGATTGATTAATTAAGGAGACTTAGATTCTCCACTAAGAACACTAGAACTGTATATAATACTAAATCCCTATCCATTGTTTTTCAGTCTAAAGATTTAAAATTGTTCCTGTCCTCGCACGATCATTAAGGTAGATTGATAAAGTGTCCAATAGACCTATCTATTTAGAGTATAGCTCACAGGGAGGTTACATGGTCAAACAAAAATGTCCGAAAGAGGTGACAATTAAAAACAATTGTTCAAAATGTTACTCTATTCCTACAAAAAGATCTGCTACCAGCAAAATACTTTGACGCAGAGCAACAGATAGTTTGCATATGTAGGCAAGAATACATTTTTTGTGCGAAGCAAATCCTGTGACCTGACTGACATCTTCCAGCACAAATCCCTCCTCTCATTTTCCTACTGACACAGTTTTATTCTTGAGCTTAATTGAATCTCATGTCTGCAGCCTTGGCTGCTCTTCTGATCCTTCAGACCTTTTTCTCCTGGCTCTAATTTTTCCTCTGCATACATTTTCTCAGAACTGTCTGCACTTTCTCCTTCCCCGTGGCTCACCCTTTTCTCTGTAGTTCTGCTTCTTCTCCACCAGAAGAGAAGTTCCTTAGCAGCTGTCCTTGAGTGCAGCAACACACTGTGGTGACCCCCTCTCACCATAGCAGCACTTAACCATACTGATCTTCCTTGCAGTAACATTTCAATCCACAGAAGAGCAGTTACAAAACCACCAAATTATTATTGTATTTTTCAGTGAGCTCTCCTTTCATGAAGGAAAAAATTCACTCTACAGTAAGTGTTATGCTTCAGTACTTTCGAGATGAAACATTTTCATCTTTTAAAGCATTCTTCTTTAAAGATTTCCTTTGATTTCACTTCAGGCTTACAAACAGAAAATAAATTAAAATTTTAAATTTTTGTTCTTTCTTTAATTCTTTTGTTTTAAGCCGACACTAATGCTCAAATCATTACTTTTTAGCATATTTCTGAATAGTAACCACTAATAGTTATGGTATAAAAGCAAAAGTTTACTTGTTTTTTTGTAATGGTGGACAGAAACCTGAACACTCCTATGATGGACTTATGAAGGGAAGAAGGCAGGAAAAAAGGGGTCATTAAGTCTTTTAGCAGTCTGTTTGCCATTCCTTTTCCGCAGCTGAGAAAAGCATAACTTGCCAGTACAGCTCCTGAATACTTCTGTTAACCTCAGCTATCAGACTGAAGTTTACAGAAGGGATCTGAGCTGCTGTAGTATAAACATCAATAGCTCTAGTGCTATGGCAGGGTTTGGAAAATTAATTTAAAAAGAACCCTCCCACCCAGAAGGTTATATGATACAAGAGGGTCCTTACATGGGTAGAGGGATAAGGGATAGAACATAAGCCACCCTCTGTTGGATATCCATTGAGATCTTCATGTCAAAACTAAGGCTACATTTTGCATATTGTTTTGTTTCAAGGTCTTATTTATGGCTTTTCCCATATGTGTGTGTGGCTGAGTTTGTTGTTCAGATTCACAGGTGTGTTTATCATCACAAAATCCATTTCTTTAGCCTTGACAATTATAGTCTTTCCTGCTTATACTTGGAAGTATCTCAGAGATCATTTTTGTGTCCTGTTCCTTTATCCACGAAACTAAACCCTTTCTGCTGTGGTTTTCCTGTATATCCTTTATATCCGTTTCGCGTTAGTGTTCCTTGTCTTAGCCTTTGGTTTTGAGCTTTCAGGGAAACAATCCATCTATTCGGACTGCATAGTACCAAGAAGCAGAAACTTCTCAGAAGGGCTCCCAATTTGTGAATTGTAGCAAAACAACAACTTCAAATTCTCCTTGAAGAAACAGATTACAAAATATTTTAATGCCTCCATATTAATACAGACACTGATGGCATATCATAACACTAATAATAGTATTGGGTGTTTACAGCTCATATCATTGACAGACGGAGGCAATATTCCTGAGCAACATAAAAGTTCAAATAGTTCTTTATGCATGCCTGCTAAATACTGTTAACGAAAAACAAGTTGCAAAAAGGCCTTGTTACCCTTCAGCTATAGCAGCCTGCACAAACTGGAAGACATTCTCCTATTTGTGAGATGTCTACCTACTTTTCCTCTCCCTTTCAATATTTATTTCATCTTTTTTTGCTCTTTTAGACCATCTTCTAGCTAAGGAAACTACTAGAGTATTTGTGTCTTTTAGTTTTACCCCACGCAGGTCTGACCTGTTTTACCTTGTTACGGTGATGGAGGGTTTCCACATGGCTGAACTTCAGCTTCCAAGAGTTCTGGATTAGAAACAATGTGGAATCCTCCTACTCATACTCTTTATACACATAGGTGTAAATCAGAGTGTTAGATTGCAATCAGTGCAGCCATTTGACAGTTCTAGTCAGTTTATTTTTTATTTAGTGTTTAAAATTAAAATTATCTATTCTATATCTCTATGATGAAAGGTGTCATCTGGCAAAATAGTCACAGGCTTGTAGACAGATGAATCCTTAGTTTGCATCTTCCCTTTCGACATTCCCTGTCTCAGAAAAATATTCTTAAGCTAAGGAGGACGTATTCATTTTGTGGTGGTATTTTTTTCTTTTTTTTTCCTTTTTTTTTTTTTTCCCAAGTAGCTGTAATTACTGAATATTGGCCAATATACTCACTTAATCTTTTCAACGTGTTAACTGTTGCTTTATCTATCCTCACAGATAGAAGCTGATTTTGCACTACTTGAATTTTGTAAATTGATGCTGCCAGGAACTGCTTTGCAAGTGCTATTGAACTTTCACTGGATGAGATAACTTAGATCTTTGTTAATTCCATAGAATAATTAAGATTCCCTGTAAGTGGAAATGTTGGACAGGTATATGATGCTTAGAAGTACAAAAGCTGTTCAAGAATCATTATCATATCAATGCAGTACATTGATATAATTGTAAAATAGAAATATGCCAGGTAACAGAGCAGTTATAAAACAGTTTGAGCTGCTTCAGCAAGATGCATGCTGACCTCAGACTATAGAAAATAATCTCCTGTTACTTACATGACATTTTCTTTCAGAGCACATGTTTCACTCTGTGACCCACTTTTCCTGCTTTATTAATTCAAAAAATACAATATAGTATGTGAAACAGAGCCAGTTTTGATGAATGTCACAGGCCTCTTGCTTAGGTTACCAGGGAAATTTTCACTTTGGTGAGCACGTGTTCTGAAAACATTTTATGTTTCCACTTTATAATTGCATCCATTTGCTTTGTTTCTAACTGCTAAATACACTCCACTGAAATCCAGCCTTATTTTATCTATCCTTGCCTAGCCTTTAACCACCTGAAACTTGTCTGTCCCATGCAGTCATACAACCTGACTATCTGGACACGCAGGTGCATAGATTTATTAGGATTCTCCTTCTTCCCTGGGCAGTCATTTCAACACTGCCCATAGATGCTCACAAGTGGGAATGGGTGCCTGTCTCCTGTCTACCAATCTACTGAGAATCAAGGTACCTAATGTCTTCCTCGGTCTCTAGAGCTGTCTGAAAAGTCATTGTATGGTCATGTCTGATGCTAGCTTTCTTTGAAACAGTAGATGGTTGTCGATGCTATTTGGTCTTTGTATAGTACTTCAGTTGTTTATGATAGCGGAGACAGAATTGGACTTCCAGACATGCTTTCTGTTGGATCTGGATGATCAATTTATACTTAAACTTATAAATCAGAGTAGATGAATACTGGTAATCTTCCCCCTTACCTCTTCTTTCTTTCAATTTCCACCAATAAAAAGGGTTTAATATTATTCTGTTTTCTTTATCTCTTCACAGTTTACACATTTTTGTGACATTACATTTTTTAATTACAGGACATAAAATTTTAAGTAGAGCTATAATGCAAATATTAAATGATGACAATGGCATACTACTATTCATTTTTTAGTTTTCAGATTCAAAGGAAACTCCTATAAGCATACTACTACTTATGGAACTTGTATGAGAGCAAAAGATATATTACTGTGAAAATATAGATATATATATAAGTTTTTTCCCCAGAAGTAGGACATGTAGTAACTTGATTTTTATGGTATGCTTAGTTGTCATAGGCTGCTTTGAAAACAGGTTAGATACACTCTATATGCTCTGGCTTTAGCCTATGTAATCTTAGCACAGGCTAATGTATATGATGCAGTACATACTGTAAATCAGTGCAAAACACTGTGGAGAAGATAAATCTCTGTTATAGAAGTTCTTACTGTATTCATATGATTACAAAATTTGCATTCAAAAGAGAATATTCTCATTAAAACAGAAAGGTAAAATATGGTACTGGTAAGCAATGATTTTGTGTGTATGTTTAAATGTGTGAATAGGGGAGACTAAGAAAAACAGGCAGATATAAGGTAAGGTCAAAGTACTCAAAATTATTGTGAGATTTTAAATACTTTAAAATGAAATAGCATTCACATCTGGGATTCAGTCCTGAAATTTTGTTTCAATGAAGTTAAAATCTCCCAGTGTGCTCTTGCGGCCAGGAAGGCCAATGGAATCCTGGGCTGCATAGGGAAGAGCATGGCTAGCAGGTCAAGGGAAGTCATTCTCCCCCTCTACCCTGCACTGGTGAGGCCACAACTGGAATACTGCATCCAGTTCTGAGGTCCCCAGTTCAAGAGGGACAAGGAGCTACTGGAAAGAGTCCAGCGAAGGGCAACGAAGATGATTCAACGACTGGAGCATCTCCCTTATGAGGAGAGGCTGAGAGAGCTGGGACTCTTTAGTCTGGAGAAGAGAAGGCTGAGGGGAGACCTTATCAATGTCTATAAGTACCTAAAGGGTGGTTTGAAGGAGGATGGAGCCAGACTCTTTTCAGTGGTTGCCAGTGAGAGGACGAGGAGTAACGGGCATAAGCTGGAACATAGGAGGTTCCACTCAAATATGAGAACAAACTACTTCACAGTGAGGGTGACAGAGCCCTGGAACAGGCTACCCAGTGAAGTTGTGGAGTCCCCTTCTTTGGAGATTTTCAAGACCCACCTGGATGCAGTCCTGAGTAACATGCTCTAACATGCTCTAGACAATGCTGCTTCAGCAAGGGAGTTGGACTAGATGATCTCTATGGTCCCTTCCAACTCTAAAAATTCAGTGAAATTCAGTGAAATATTTGAAATTTTAACTTTTCAGTAGCCAGAGAATTGGCAAACAATTAATGTAGTTCTTTAGTTAGTAGGGAATTAAATTCCAAAACATAACCACACAACATATTGGATATGTAATTCCAAGCATGAGAAATGAGAAATGGAATAAAGCCATATGAATTGCAAGTAAAAAGTAAAATGCATCTCTAATATCCATAGGAAGGAGTTTTATCTAGACAGCAATGTGCTGACAAGCAGATTCTTAAAGCAAGTGTCATGAAAACTTTCTTTGATTATTTCAGCTACAATTCTGGAATGCAAAGGGTCAAAGGATCCAAGAGATTTCATAATTTTTCATACATCAGCGAGAAAACCTTAGGGCTGACGCAAGCTGATGAACCATGATTTAATGTAATATGGTCACTCCATTTTGCACTGATTACAGTCCAAGCAGCTGCATCCTGCCCTATCAGTTATACTTCTCAGAATGCTGCACTATTTCTAGTGACAAGAGACATACTATCAAATGGCTGAAAATATATGCATTAGGATAGGCAAAAAGCAAGGACAAACTAGAAATATTAAAAAGAAATAAAAGGAAGAAACCCCCTTGTCTAGCCGCTTACATTTACTACCAGAGAAAATGTTTTCAAAGACTTATAGAAGCTGGATCTTCATTGAATACAACATTGTAGCTGTAAGAGCAGTTTTTAAAATTTACTATGCTTTATTTTTTTTATATATAAGACCTATAATATCAATAATGAATAGTACAGCATACTTTCAGAAGTGTATAGATGTGGTTTAACTCTGCTGCCAGTAGTCCAATGCTGAACTATTATATTTTTTAAACCTTCTAAATACATTTAAACAAAGTATTCACTGTTCATGCAGCAAAATTCTGCTGTCCATCTTGTCAGAAGATGTTATTTTACTACTTTGTAAAAGCTGGCATTTTGTGATATTTTGTCCAATACATTATCTCTTCAAAGGAATTGGAAAGCAAAACAGGGATTAATTCTCAGCAACAAAAACGTAAAGAAGTGGAGTGGAACCCTGAGGAGCAGGTAAGTTAGAATGCTTCTAAGTGATTTAAGCTGGGTCTTATGATTGTCTCCATGCAAATCTCCCCAACTGGTATCTTTTTGACTTAGATTGATAACAATACACATAACCCTTGAGTTATGGGTTCCACGCAGAGCAGATAAGGTGATACCTTCTATTGAAATAAAAAGTAGACTGTAAGAACAGCAAATAATAGGGACTCTTTGGACCCAAGAGTCTCTTTCTCTTAGGGAAACACAGAACAATAAACAGAGACTTAGGATATATAATATGGATATATATTATACATATATAATATGGATACATAGGATATATAATACTCAATGGCTCGAAGTCCAGATGGAGAGCAGTGACAAGCGGTGTCCCTCAAGGGTCTGTGCTGGGACTGATACTGTTTAACATTTTTATCAATGGTATAGACAGGGGGATTAAAGGCACCATCAGCAAGTTTGCAGACAACACCAAGCTGTGTGGTGTTGTCAATACACCAGAGCGATGGGATGTCATCCAGAAGGACCTGGACAGGCTGGAGAGGTGGGCCCAGGTGAACCTCAGGAGGTTCAACAAGAACAAGTGCAAGGTTCTGCACCTGGGCCGGAACAATCCTCACCATCAGTACAGGGGTGAGGTATTAGAAAGCAGCCCTGAGGAAAGGGACTTGTGGGTGCTGGTGGACGAGAAGCTGGACGTGAGCAAGCAGTGTGCACTTGCAGCCCAGAAGGCCAATCACATCCTGGGCTGCATCAATAGAAGTTTTGCCAGCAGGTCCAGAGAGGTGATTCTTCTGCTTTACTCTGCTCTGGTGAGACCTCATCTGGAGTAGTGTGTGCAGATCTGGAGCCCTCAGTATAGGAGGGATATGGACCTGATGGAGCGGGTCCAGAGGAGGGCCACTAAAATGATCAGGGGGTTGGAGCACCTCTGCTATGAGGACAGGCTGAGGGAGCTGGGGTTGTTCAGCCTGGAGAAGAGGAGGCTTCGGGGAGACTTAATAGCAGCCTTCCAGTACCTGAAGGGGGCCTACAGAAAGGCTGAGGAGAGCCTGTTTACAAAGGCCTGTAGTGATAGGATGAGGGTCAATGGCTTTAAACTGGAGGGGAGCAGATTTAGATTGGAGATGAGGAGAAAGTTCTTTACTGTGAGGGTGGTGGAGGACTGGAACAGGTTGTCCAGGGAGGTGGTTGAGGCCCCATCCCTGGAGATATTCAAGGTGAGGCTCGATGAGGCCCTGTGCAACCTGGTCTAGTTGGGGGTGTCCCTGCTCACTGTGGGGTGGTTGGACTAGATCACCTTTGGAGGTCCCTTCCAGCCTAGACAATTCTATGATTCTATGATTCTATGATTCTATGATTCTATGATAATAAATGAAGGAGTGATTTTGTTTTCCTGATTTAAAAAAAAAAAAATCTTCTGTTGTGTTCACTTATATTATTCCTTCAAACACAAATTTAAAATCAGTAGATTTTCTAGCCTGTTCTTACTTTTTACAAGATGGTAATGGTGCTGGATAAAGACAATCATTTAAGAAAAAAAATCAGCAAATTACCAGGTCCCTTGAGAAAACTCAACAATATTTCTTTTCTTTGCCTTTAGAACAGAATGCTCTGGTCAATTCTCAGATAAATCTTGGCTAGATTTTAAATCTGTTGCTGTTCTGAAAACATCTCTTGAAAACTGTCAAGTGCATGTATTTCAAATTCAAATAAGAAAAATAATTTTCTCTATCACTTGACTGTTCTCTGCTTGCAGAAGTTGTCAATAAAGAAGGTATACCATAAATCACTTTTTATTTTGTATTATATCCTCCGATATTTTGTGGTTAAGTCCAGGCTGTACAATCAGAGGGAATGAACATTGTTTTCAAAGGCATTCATTAAATTTGACAACTTCTTTTCTATTATTATGTATCAACTGCTCACTGGTCAAGTCAACTTGTTTCCATATGGTACCATTTGCAGTGGTTTTGAGTTTTATTGAAGAAAAGCCTTTCCCTCCAATATGAATTATGAAGTTCAACTAATGTACATTAGAGAAATAAGATCAAATTAGCTATTTTAATTTATACCGGCTGGGCCACATAAGGTTCACTTCCTTTTCAATTGTGTCAGTCTAACATGGCTGTCACTCTACACAGGTGAGGTATTATGACAGCTTTAAACTCATCAGGTACAGTATCATGTAGAGGATTTACGTCATTTGTTCTACTTCTTCATTTACTACTTTAATAACTTTGGTATGCTTAGTTTATTATTTTAACATAGATAATCTTCTGTTAAGAATCAGGAAACATTTATTATAAAATGCTATCTTCTGAAGACAGGACAATTTTATGGTCTTGACTGTGTGTGAATACAGATACACAATTTTTGTCCAGTAGACTGTATCATAATAATACATTGTACATGTCTTCTTTAAGCTAGTATAGGAACTAGTACTTTCTCATTTCTCAAGAAATGTATATATAGATTCTTTTGTCCATTCTTTCCTACAGCTTCAGTGCAAGATAATGTCCTGTTACTGTCTTCCTTTCCATTGTAAATTAACACTGCATAAAATTATTTGTTTACATACTAATAATAGATTATCACACAGAAGTAACATGATCAAAACTGAGAATGAGAAGACTCAAGTTTCATTTGATAATTTTTTAAAAAGGTAAAAATTTACAAAAAATAATTTATACTAATAAATCTTCTGACATGCTTGCTATTGGAAGACAATGTTGTTCTGCACTGTCACAGCATGGCATATACTTTAAATAAGTCAAAAGACTTAAATACTGAGACCAGGGCAAACCATCTTATAGCATCTATCCATTGATAACATCAGGATCAGATCCAGCTTCAATATGGTCAGCATAACTGCTCAACTATAAGGTTACTGCCATGTCATATTTCTACATGCTGCCTAAGGACATGTTGACGGGTTGGCTACAGCCCCAGAATCTTACCTTTACCTCAGCAAAACTGTCCTGAAGTGTCACTGAGAGTTGTACATCAATATGTCCTGCTCTCCCTAATGACCAGTCTTCTGGCTAGATCTTTACAGCGATTTTATTAAGCAATCATTGTGTGTTTTGTAAGCAGTTTTGAACTTCCCCTGGGTGAAATTGTTTTTTTTTCCTTTGTTAATTCCATAGAAATTTTTTATATTATTGCAATCCTTGAGCAGGTGCTGTGGATGAAGTTAGCAAATAAAGTTATTGAGTCATTAGTCAGCTAAATGCAGCATAACAATACAAGTAAATGTAGAAATATACTGTGTAACTAACCAAGCATAAAATAATTTGGTTTGCATCTAGGAAACTATCCACCTGACAAAGTATTCTGGCTGTACCTGCAGTGGACTGTTGATGACTTATTCACATTGTGAACAGGTTTCCCTGAGCCCACTAGGAAAAGCTGTAATGCTCATTGCTATTCCATCCCAGAATAGATAATGGCTGAAAAATAGTCAATAGTTATTAAAGTGCTACGCTTCAGGCTACTACAATGAAAACCGTGTGAAAACAAATGAACACATAGCTATTCATTCAAAAGCTTAAACAAAATAGTTGAATACTCCTATACTCTTACATGTCATTCTGCTCTCTCCCCCCTAATTCTGACATCTTGGAGACATAAACACTGTAGAAGAGGAGTTGATAAAGAAAAGCTGGATGAGATACGAAATACATCCCGACACATTTCAGAAAAAAAAAGAAAAAACTAAAAAGTGAGATGACAAAGAGAAATTAGTATTCTAAATCATGAGTTAAGACCAAGTTTTTGTGCCAAGAAAAATGGGTTTAAACTAGCAACCTGATCGAGATTTTGATAGATATTTCAGAAATAAAAATATACTAAAATATACTAAATGAGTATGCCTGTACCATAAACTCTGCCTTTGCTTTACCTTTTTTTTTTTTTCTTCCTCTATCTGTCAGAGGGGAAAAAAGTTAATTCTTTGGTCATGAAAATATCCAAATTGGTAGAGTCAAAATTTAGAACCAGAAACATGTAACCACATTTTGCGCAAAACCATGCTTAAGATGTGTATGTGATCCCACTGCTACCATGTCTTCAAGCCAGTAGCCAGTCTTCATTTCTTTTTATTCATCAGCAGCTGAGCTGGGATAAACAACAAAAGATTTCAAACTGTAGAAGTTGTGGAAACTGCTTTACAATGCTGACATCCAACATGTTCCCCCAACCCACAAATCATTGTTGAAACTTCTTGAAAAAGCAAATGAGCCTAGACTTGACTTCATTTGACTGCTGGATACTTTATGCATATAGCTATCAAACGATAACTGTTTCCACCATACAAAAAGTAAAACTACTTTTATTAAACAGGGCCAATGAAGTTATAGCAATGAGATGACATGACTTAACAATAAAATTAGCTGAACATTTTTAGAGAAAAAAAAATAGTCTTTAGCAGAAATTGTTGATTCATCAAAACCAAAATCTTAAACAACTGGATAACACTGAGTAAAAACCTCTCTGCTTTCCTCACGGGTAGTCTTCTCAACTTTCAGGTGAAAATGATTCTCTAGTGCTGTAAGGCAATTTCACAATGTGGACTTTAGGCAGATGCTTAAATCTTTTGCTATTGTGAAAAACACAGAATGAGTCATTTCCATGTAGCAGAGGGTAAAAATCTTTATAAAATTCCCCCTACACTCCAACATAGTTTGGGATAAAAATAGTAAAAGAGAAAAAAGTCATACAGATTTCATTTTGACATTTCCAAAACGGATTACTTCAAATCAATAGTGTTAAAAATCTCAACATTTTCAACTTTTCAGTCTCATGCTTTTTAACTTTTTGTTTCAAAATATCATTACTTTATTTTAAAATTGCTCCAGATAAAGAGGAAAATAGGTAAAGGTCTAAAAAAACACAAACTAAAATGTTTTGTCGCAGATCAAACAAAATGTTTCCATTTGACAAATGTGACTTTAGTGATCTTTACTGCCTCTGTGAAAACTTGAAAAAATTCTCTTTTTCAACCCAAGTCAAGTATTTTCATTTTCTTACAGTTTTCATAATTGAAAAAAAAAATTAAAATATAATTCCAGTACTTTCTTAGTACTTTGGGTATACATTGCAAGATTTGAAGGGTTTAGGAGTGGAGCTGCAGGGGCAGCCCCTGTGAAGAGAGGTCAGGGTTACCCCATCCCAGACACAGCCGTTTTGACCCAGAATCCTTCTGTTCCTATTTTCTTCCCATGCCCTGTTGAGAATGGGGAGTAAGTGAGCAGCCTGGTGGCCGTTTATCTGGTAGCTAAGGATATCTCATCACGTTCAGGCCTATTTAAAGGATTCATCACTCTTCAAGGAAGAAAAAACAATAAAATATTTTTGAAATATTACTCAAGGAACGGAAAGCTGTCCTGTAAAATATGTGTTCACACTATGTATTGTTTCTCAGGACCAGGCTGTGTACAATGCCGTGCTTTCAGTCAATGCAATTTGCACAAAGAACTAAGTGTCCTTCTTTTTCCCTCAGTACATGAATCTGGCAGCCACCTTACCAGGTATTCTTCCCTCTTTTTTCTCTATAGAGAAAGTCTTAAAAACATGGGAGGATAATGACAATGAAGAGGATTCAGTGCTCAACTGGTATACTATGAACATCCCTGGCTCTGAGCACGAGAGTCAGAAAGGCAATAAAGAGCTACATATTCTCTGCTTTTCTTTCACATTCCTTTGATTAGAAAATATGCCAGAAATTTCCATAATTATTTGATACATAAATAAATAGCTTATGCCCTCTACTGCAAAAATCCAAGGTCTACCTTTTGAGCCAGCTCACGTCTCTTCTTTGTGGGCCAGGTTCAGTGTTTGCACACGGTAACATAGCATAAATTATGCAGGGATAATGATTCAAGAACTCAGGAAGGACTTTAAAAAACTTACTGTCTGCAAGGCACACCTGTGCTTCTTTACTTATTAATATGCATTTCTTTGTTTCTACATTTATATTTAGAACACTGGAAAAGGCAGGTTGAGAGAGGATAGTTTTTGAAGATGCTACCAATAAAAGTTACAAAAATAAGTGGGGAAAGGTTTTAAAATAAGCATAAACCAAAACCTTCAAACAAGGCAATGCAAACCCAGAATTGAAAGTGGAAGTCATTACAGTTATACAGACTTTGGACTGTGCTAAACAGCTACGACTGCATCTTCCAAGGGAAGATGTGTTTGCAAGAGGGAATGATGAGATTTCTGTATCTGAAATACTTTAAGCCTGACATGCATTTTTATGCATGTGGCAAAGGAATAGTGATTGTCGTAATCTGTAAGGAGAGATTCCTGCTCCTATACTTGAGTGGTTAGCAATAACTTGGCAAATAGTTTGTAGATGTTACTGGTATGGGAGGTTAAAGTTGTCTTGCCTTAAAGCTTAGCAGCTTTTGTTAGTTTTTGATAAAAGTTAAGTCTGCTCACAGTGAGGAATTATGGAAATAAGGGGCAGGAAATGTTTAAAAAAGGGAACACATTTCCTTTTGTACATAAAAGCATTCATCCTTCCCAAAGAACTGCAGAGTGTTGCAAGTGCAAGGTAAAATGTGTTGAACACAAGAGCCTGACTCTGCACTAATGAAACTGCCAGGCTGCTGAATTACTCCTGCCTAAGAATACTCTTTTGGGCACTGTAAAAATTATAAATGATAACCACAGCAGAAGTGATACATATAAGGGGAACATTGAGCTATGCACCTCATTTGACATGCTGAGGATGCCTTGATAAACTCCCTGCTCACAGCTCTGCTTAGCTACTGCGCACATAAGGAAGCAGTAACCCGGGGAATCTGAGTGCACAGGGTGCTCAGAAGACTACCCAGGTCTTCACCCTCTCATCATAGAATCATAGAATGGTTAGGGTTGGAAGGGATCTTAGAGATCATTGAGTTCCAACCCCCCTGCCACGGGCAGGGACACCTCCCACCAGACCACGTTGCTCAAAGCCCCTTTCATCCTGGCCTTGAACACTTCCAGGGATGGGGCATCCATTACTTCCCTGGGCAACCTGTTCCAGTCACCATACATCACACTGAAATGGCATAGACCAATACATCATGCCTTGTGAAATTAAAGTAATTACAGGAAAGAGTATAGCAGTATTTTGTATTTAGATCTCCTTTATTCCAATACAGTTCAATGGCAGACAGACAAGTATACTTTACTCTGGCTATGACTCTCAAATTTGGTTCACTAAAAACCCTGATTTCCCAATTTTTCTTCACCTTATTTAATTTTAAACTTTCCATTAAAAAATACATATAAGGCAGAAAAGCACTAACAGATTCACATCAGAAATAAGATGATGTAGGCTAAAAATCTTAAATGACAATTGAAGAACTGTAGACTATGCATTCAAAACCTATTTCCTAATACTAAAAATCCCTAAATTTACATTTTAAAGCTGCTTAAGAACCTTAAATGTCTACTCAAAACTACCTAGATCTAGGGAGCACTGAACAGATAAGGCCTTGGTTTATATCTCAGCTCTGTCAGTATGTAACAACGAAATAGCTTACTTTCTTTAATGTCCATTTGAGACAGTTTCATCTGACTTCTTGAATCATGCCTATTGGGTGGAACCTCATAGAAACTACTGGTGGAAGATGTTGTGCTCCCTTTTGCCCCCTCCAATTTTTAGACAGGAATGTACTGGTTAGAGCATGAACCTATGTCCCTGAAAGACCATATCTAAGTTTTCACACTGCTGTAGGGAGCTGAACCTATATCACTAGAAACACCTGTTAACCAATAGGCTATTTGGTATTCAAACCAGGTCTTCTCAAGTTCATCTGTTTAAAAATGTTTTGCTTATATCAAACTTTCGCAGTATTTATGGAACATGGATTGGAATTTCATTCTCTCTCACTCTGGCTTACTAATTACCAACAGCCTATGACTAAATTCAGCATTTCATACTGAAGAGGCAGTTCTGCTTGTTCAGCATGTCTTAACACATCAAGCCTATGGTCTTTATTAAGCATCCAAATATCTAGAAATCTAATCATAAATCACCTAAGGTGGAATTTATGTGACCAAACATAGGCAGCTAAGCTATCTTTACTGTCAGAGAGAAATAAACACTTTTAGTGGAAGAAGCCTGCCTTTAGGTGGTCATCTATACTTGGTCAAAGGAATTTCACCGTAAAAGAACCTCTCTCTCCCTCGAATTGTAAAGAACATCTGGAGTGATCAGCTCAGCTGTAGGGGACTGGTCTGCAGGTGTCTAAAGTTTGATGAGGTAAATTCCCCCACTTTCAATATACATATTTTTTTCTGGATTTAATATTAACACCTATATGGAAAGTTTTTTCCTTAATTATTTGAACAGCTAGAAAAATTGGTCAAATAATTGTTTTCTGGAGTAGATTTTCCTTCAACAAGTGGATACAAGCTTCTTCATTATTTTTTTCTTACACAAGAAGGGAGAACAGCTGTTACTCTTTTCCTTATCAAGATTAATATATTAGTGTCTGAAATGTAAGATTTTCCACTGTATTAGGTTTATGTGCCCCTATTTTAGTACTGGAGCTGTATGTAGGGGTGGTGGCAGGGGTGGTCTATGTGAAGAGTGGCTAGGAGCTGCCCGATGTCAGATACAACCTGTTCCTGAAGGCTCCAATACACCCATTACAGGGCACAGCTGAGTCCCTCAGTCAAGATGGTGGCACCTTAGGGAAAACATATTTAAGAAAGGGCAATATGCTGCACAGTAGTGTGAGGCATAAGGAAAAACTGTGCGAAACATCCCTGCAAACACCAAGGTGAAAGGACAAGGTGCTTCAGGCACCAGAGCAGAGATTTCTCTGCAGCCCGTGGAGAACACCATGGTGGAGCAGGTTGTCCCCCTACAGCCTGTGGAGGACCACAATGGAGCAGACATGCATGCTGCAGCCCATGGAGTACCACAGCCAGGGCAGGAGGACATGCTCCAGTCTGGAGCAGGTTTTCTAGCAGGAGCTGCAGTTCATGGAGAACTCACAGATCAGTCTGTTCCTGATGGGCTGCACGCCATGGAGAGGACCTATGCTGGAGTAAGTTCTTGAAGACCTGCATTGTGTGGGAAGGACTCATGCTGGAACAGTTCATGAAGGACTGTATCCCATGGGAGGGACCCTGTGCTGGAGAAGGGGGAGAGCATGACAAGGAAGGAAAGGCAGAGGCACTGCTCAGGGTAGGGAGGAAGGACCTGAGAATAAAATAAAAGTTCTATATAAAAAAAAGAATGAAGAAGTGAGGTTGAGCCTGGAAAAAAGGCGTAAATGGTTTTAGTCTGTTCTTGCTCCTAACCTTTGTACTCTATTTTTAATTGCAAATAAGTTAAATTAATTTTCACAAAGTTGTGTCTGGTTTGCCTGTGATGGTAGTTATTGAGTGGTCTCCCTATCTCCACCCACAAGTGTTTTCATCTTATTTTGTCCCTGTCCTGATGAAGAGGGGGAATAAGAGAGTAGCTGGATGGCTGTCTGGCAGTCAGCTAAGGTCAACTCACCACATCCTCAAAAAATGCAAGGAGAGGGAATATCTTCCTGTATTGTCCCAAACAACATAATGAAATGTTTTTGTTTGATAGATGGAGCTGGGAGAGATGCATGGATATATCTACATTGAGAACCCCTTGGAATATCTTTACTGTTAGGACAGAGTTGTCTTTGCTGTTGTAGGTTGCCAGATGTTTAGAAGGGAGGCAGGTCAACCATGATCTACTGTTTAAGAGCAGCGTAGACTTAGCTAGAGAGATATAAGCCCTAATCATCAAAGTATTTAGGGCAGAGATGTGCCTCTTTTTTTTTCAGCGGAACATTAATAGCTTTCCACTAACTGCAATACCATGACAATACCTTATAGGCATGATTGGATTCTGTGGCTGTAAGCAATCCTCCAAATGTGCATTGACAGCACTGATGAATATTTATAAGGAATGATAATAAAAATAATAGTAAGGTAGACACTAGAATCTGATATAATGTTTTTCTTCTGACCGTGTGTTCATTGCTGGTTTTCCCCCTTCATTTTGATTTCTGAATTTTAAAAAATTAAAAAATAATTTGTAAGTGAATGTGGTTTCCCTTCTTTACCTTTCTTCTTTGCTTGCTTGAAAGGTGAGCTAACAGGAAAATCCTACTTAAACGTGTTTACTTCTTCACAGAACTGAACTCCCAAAGAATTGATAAATTAGCTATTTAAATACAATTTATAAGACTGCACACTTAAGTATAAAGCTTAATGACTTAACACAATTGGGAAAGAGGCCTGGCTCAGTGTCAAAATACTTACAGCCAGATCTTCAGCTGGTGGAATCAACAGTGCTGTGTTCAGTTCAGTGGAGCAATGCCAATTTTCACCAGCTGAAGCTCTAGTTCTTTATATTTACCTATAGATTTACTTTAATATGGTTCCTTTGTCACGCTCACTGGCATGCGCACACATGCCTAATGTTGGCACTGCTGCGTAAAGGATGTGTTGAGACATTCAATGAGATGTTGAAATGAACCACCTGCAGCCCATTTCTAGTTAGCAATGCAGGTGGAAGTGCAGAATCCTACAAGGAAGGCTGCGCAGCTTTTCCATCCTGCAGCTAAACAGGTTCTGTGTACCTGTTAGAAACCTAATACGTAATTTTCTGTGTAACTACTGTTGAGCTATTGCTCACACACTCACTGCACAGTCAGTGCTTCCGATAATTCAAAATTGCAAACTGCTCTGGGGGTACTTGGAGCAGATGAAGGGTGCAATATAAAAGCAAATTCTCTTCTATTCGGTTTGTGAAACTATGAGTTATACTTGACAGTGTGGTAGAAAATATTTTTGTATGTCTTCAGACTAACTCCTGTGAGCAGTTTTTGTACTGTTTCAAAGTAATTTAGCTCTGGGGAGGGAACAGAAGCAATGATCATCCGTCCAGGATAAGAATTAATAGGACCAGTATTGATCAGCCATAGCTCTTTACACAGAGCTCTGGCCAGAGTCAAATGTAGCATTTCTTCACATCTCCCTTTGATTTTTCTCTAGAGAATTTCATCTAAAGATGTGTCAGTTGCAGGATGCTAGTTATCTAATTCTATCCATCACTAACAGAAAAAAGAGGGGGAAAAAAAACAACACCCAAACAACAAAAAACAGCTAGATAACTAAAATTACTCTGGGCAAAAAGAAAACATCTGTTTACATATGAAAGTCAAAAGGGGAAGGTCTGTTACTCTCCACTCATAAATAAACTCATACTCTTTCCTGGGCACCTTTGCTGAGAATGAAAAAATTGAAGCATAAAGTACAAATTCCAAACTGGTCCATTTACCATTATTGTCACACGAAATGTTTCATAATCACACCAATGTTACTGAACAAACATTTACTTATTTATTGTTATTATATGAATAAGCGGGAAGTAGTTGTTACAAGGTACTCCTGATGTCCTGGAAATGATCTTGCATGTGCAGCATTGGAATTAATAGCCACTTAAAAGTGTATTCCCATTTCCCAGAAGTCAAATTGAGTTTTGATGATGGTTTCACTGGAGGCAGGACCAGCTCCTGAATAAACCATAAGGGAACAGAAGAAAATAAGCAGGATATATGGGGTTACAATGTCACTCTGTCTAGCCCAATATTTTGTTTTAAATGGTGAGAAATAAAAGATGCTTGTAGAAGGCAAAAAAACAGGGTCTTTTTATAGTTATATTTTTCAAAAATCCTCTCACAGTATCTAGCAACTAGAAAGGCAGGAACTCCTTACTTGAGCCAGAATTAATTTCATGGACATATTTTAAAGTGGAAACACAAACTAGATTGTGCAGAGGTCTGGATCTGTTATTCATCTCTGATTTCAACTGAAGGTTCAGGCAACTGAAAAAGATGTTTTGACCTCATTTCAAATTTGCTTGATGTCTCCTAGAAGAAGTTCTGCTCTTCAGAATGGTTTAACCTGGAGTTATGAGTAGACCAGACAGGGACAGAAAAGCTGTTGCCTTGCCTGGGTAAGAAGCCATTGGTACAGTCTGTTTAGAGGAAAATTTTATAGCAGGTTTCTGTTTGGTTAGCACTATACTCAATTGCATGGAAATATATGGGAAAACAGGCTCAACTCAGCCCAAGCTGAATAGTTTAATTATAAAATACAGGTGGAAAGATTAAAAAATATCTTGCTCACCCTTTAACTGTGCTAGGGCTCAAGGAGGCAAGACTGGTTCTCAAGAAAAATTTTAAGGGGTTGTCACACCAGGTTGAAGGGGCTAACACCACAGCTGTGGCTCAGCACAGTATGATGTGCTGCAAAATGGGCCAACAGTGCCTGACCCCCCCCGTCTAGGCGTATATTGCCAATGGCAATCCTGCCTGCTGCAGAGCTTGGGGAATCACACTGCTGTTAGACATGTAAGCTTTTTAGCCATAATCCACTAGCAGTTGAACAAAAACCAGGTAATCCTGCTTCAGCAGGGGAGTTAGACTAGATGATCTCTATGGTCCCTTCCAATTCTAAAATTCAGTGAAATTCAGTGAAAATTCAGTGAAAAAAATCCCCATGTGTAGCCTTGAGGATCTGACTTTGGACATGCATTGTGAACAACAGTGTCAGTCAGCAGAGAGATATCAATAAACATAAGTTCGTGAATAACTTCACATATGTAACTGGTTACAGTAAGTGATGGCAATAACTCTATAAAGCTAAATCCAAGAAACACTAGTTATTACCACAAGGTCAGTTAACAGGAGCTTACCAAGTAACTAAAAAAAAGATCAAAATTCTCTTTTTTAATATTGAAAAAACAAAGCAAAAAACCAAAATTACGCTATTGGCATAATGGGGAGTCTCGGTACAGAAAGCAGATATTTTATAGGAAACATTAGTATGTTAATCATTGCTATAATATATATGTTAAAAAGCAAGTAAATTCTATTTACCTACTTTTATCCAGGATTGTACTACTTGGATGACATTAATAAGTTTGAATTAGATACAGAGACAGTGTGGTCCAAAATCTCAAAACATGTTAATACTTCTTAATTCCATTGGATTTCAGGTGTTCAGCTGAGATCAGGGTCCGGTCTCTCTGGACTTCCTCTAAATTAAAGCATAGACAATCCTAGAAAATATTTCCTCATGGGAATATAAGTAGCATTAAGATATAGGAGGTTTCCTGCCTTCTTACAGACATTAATTTATGTTGATCAGAGTAGGTTAGAGCTGAGTGTTGGCCTTACACGTGGAAGCAGTGCCTTCCACCTATATAGCAGTTAGAGTTATGTTATTGGAAGAGTTAGACATATCCTTTAAAGGATCTGAGTACTGGGTGTTGTTTAAAACTCTATGTGAACTGCAGTTCTCACGCATCAGCAGATGCCCAAACATGCAGGAAAAACTGCATGCTGCTGGAGACGGTGCAGGGTGGGGGTGGTATGGGAATTGCTCTTTTAGTAATTTACTGGTTATCAAAATCAAACAATTCTAGGCAGAAAGAATAGTTTTCCCCCACTGCTTTCTTCTGAGAAAGTGATTGTAATATCTTTATTTCCATTATGATTTGTTTCTGATTGAGAATTTTCTTTGCTGAATTCCAAATACACCCAGTGAAATACACCCAAGCCTACTAATAACAGTCACCAAGGATACACAGAGATTTAATGCAGTGTTTGCAGAGCTGGGAGTAATGGCTGTCAGACTGAGCTAGTGGAGTTACAGTACTTCATTAGCACATTTGGAAGAGCTGTGATTTTAGAGCAGAAGGTATCTAAACTGTAAACACCCTCCAAATCTTTCCACCACCCCGCTCTTATTAAAGAGACAAAGGTAAAATAGAGAACATTTGCAATCAAATTAATATTGATTATGTGTAAAAGAAAAACATTCATCTTCAAATCCCTTTGAAAGAGTGTAACTGTATATACAGGGAATCTGATTGTTTCTGTATTTTACTGGTGCTTAGCACTTATGGTAGAATTAAGAAAGATCAGTGGCATTCTTTGCGTGGTAGTAGTAAGAAAAAGGAATAAAGGGAGAGCACTGCAATTTTGTAGAAGTACTGTGGTTTTCTTTCACTGAGATTTGCACATTCTTTTCCCCCTTGCTTGCAAAATCAGTTTCTGGGACATTTGTCTGCTTGCACTGTATTAGTCATTTGGTGAAACCTGTGTGGCTATGGACACAGGCTACAGCAATTTGTTGGAATGAACTAATGCAGCACTGTGTAACTCAGATGCTCTTTATAATAGAACAGGTATTTACCACCCGAACTTTTACAGTAACTAAGTAGAAAAGCCGATAGTGGGTTGTTTTACATAGCTTTTCATTTTGATTTATTGTATTTTGCTTTTCGAAGGAGACAGAAAAGTACAGAAGCAAATTAAAAATACCAGTCTTGGTAATCGCAAGGATGGGGTTGCCTCTTTTTATCTCCTAGCTAACAGCACAGAAAGAGTTTTGGGTTTTGTGTCCAGTGCAGCAGTAGCAGGGACTCACGATTGGAGTGATTTAAGCTGCCTCACCCTGCCCGTGAGCTCTCATTCTGGGTTACGGGCAGAAATGATCCTAACACCAGGGGCGGCTGAGGAATCAGAGCTCAGCAGGAGAAAACTGGATGATAAGACAGAAAAAGAAAAATAGAAGGGACTTTCAGGTTTCCTGCATAAGGAAGATTTATGGGAAACAGCTTTCCTGCCCTCTTCACAGGTCCCAATCTAAGTGTCCCCAGCCACATATAAGGATACAATGGACAGTGTATTTTCTGCAGGGGAGCAGAGAAGACAGGAATAATAGATTGTTTGTTTATAAAAGTTGGTGTTATATCCTTTCACTTACTTTCACTAATTATCATTGGGCAAAACTCAAAAGATCTGGTTAGATACTTCCACCCCTACTCCGACCATCCCCACAGCACTCTCTCATTTGTTCTCAAGTCCTGAACTCTTCTTTTCTGCCTTTTGGTGTTTGATCTCCCCAAAAGACACTAGAACTAGGGACTTTATCACTCCTGCATTTACTTTGATGGTGATACAGCTCCTAAAACACAGAGTAAGTGGGACTGAGCTCAGAGGAGGAACTTGTGTTTGTTTGATTTCAGTATAACTTATATACAGATATTCTCACCGTCCTGTTGTTCTTCCTGTCACTGGTGGCTGGCACCACTGTACTTTATTTGCTGTACAGTAAAACTGGGAATCATGCAGATTAAAAACTACTGCATTCAAGTCTTGATATCCCACTCATTTCCTGTCATTCTGCTGATATAACTGATCCAGAAGGCACTTTTCATTAAGAGCTACAGTAAGAAAATCTCTTAACACTGGATTTGACTTTTCATGCTAAACACTGGATTGGGTAACCTCCATTACATGCCACCCAGCAGGGAAAATACACTGTGGTTGTGTCTTAGCAGATGTCTGGTGACAAATATCACTCATCTCTGTGGCAATCATCTCGTGTCAGCCTTCTTGAGAACACAGAAGAGATTAGGATTTAGAACAAAACACTTTTTCAATCTACTTTGTAGACAGACTTCCACATTGGTCCTTCTAGACATTCCTTTATTCAGCTGTCTGTTGCTTTTAAGTCATTTTAAAAAGTAATGATAAGGATTTGTCTCTCCCCTCCCCTTCTTATGGTGACTTAAAGCAAAGCTTGAAAAGCCTTGATTTGAAAAAACAGATCAGGTTTTAAAATGCATAGATAGAACAGACATTTTAATTGTCATCTTGAAGAAGTTATTTGTACAAAGAATATAAAGATTGTCAGAGAAACCTCTACCAATGGTTTCTTGGGGACTTTTCAATCTAGGTCCCCAGTTCTGCTGAAGATAATTGAAAAGAGATTTCAGGACTTTACTCCTATCTTTTCATTAGATGCTACTAAATTTGGCATCCCTAGCTTGAGGGCCTTTCTCCATTATTTATAGATCTGGTAGACTTGCAGAGACTGGATGAATGGACTTCCATAAGCATAACTCTTTCATTCCCACCATCTCTTTTTCAAGCTACATTATAAAACTTTATATTTCAAAAAGGACACTTAAATATAAAGTGCCCGAATCTCAGCAGGTAAAAATGAAAATAATTCTGTATTGTGTTCATAGGCATTATCAATGCCATGAATCTTGTGTTTATTCTGTGTATGGTAAGCACAAAGAAAAAGCACAGAATTACAAAACCTAAATAGTCATGTTGTACAGTTTAGCATTAACCAATGTGAAAAACAGCTTATGGTATGAAGGTGTGGAAAATGAGGTTAATCTTATTTTCAAAGATTTTTGGCTTCATTCTTAACCAGTGCAAATTGTGATGGTTCTTTTGAATTTTTTCAACAATGTTATATTTTGACCTCATCAGCTACCACTTCTGAGATACTGGTAAGGCAAAATAAAATTGCTTGGTTTCAAATATTCTTCTTATTGTATAGGGGACATTTGACTACATGGTCCCTGTCTCATTTAACAAAGTAATGCTTAAAACTCTTTACAATGCATTAAATAATTAAAGTATTATTAGGAAGCTTTAGTAATATAGTCTATTTTTTATCAAAGCAAAAAACGAAAGCAATACTGATAGTGCTCATTGTAACATCATAAATTTTTTTTATTATTTTTTTTTCCCCAGTAATCCTCTTTATGAGCTTAAAGAAAAAAAGATAATATCAAGGTCTTTGGTGGCTCTAGGACATTGATTGCCAAACCTAACCATTCTTCCAAATATCAGTAAACTAGGAGAAGCAGACCGCTGTGAGCTATTTTTCAGCCAAAAGGATTAGATTTGTCTCTTAGACGGGTCTGACATCTAATATAGATTTCCAATGGGTTGAGTTTCGCCAGTCATAGTTGTGACTTTGTGAGAAGACTTGCAGCTTTCTGAGGGTGGAGTATGTCCCCTGCTGGGGAACTGAAGCATGCACCTAAAGCCCTAGCACAGCAAATCATCTGTATTTCCTGTTTTTAAGAAACCCTCAATTGAGCCGTAGAGAGACACCCATGTGGTCAAATCTTCAGGGCTAATTTCTGTTACAGCTACACAGTGCAGTGGCTTCTGGATTCAAATAATGAGGCAGCTATGATTATTCAGGGCTTGGAAATAAGTAGGAAAAAAAATGAGGAAAAAAAAAGGAAAAACAACGTTACATCCTCAGCTCAGTTACGTGGTTTTAGCCTTTGTTCCAGGGACACACTATGAAGACATATTGTCTCAGAGACTCGCACTGCTGCTTGTATGCAGAAGCACAGAAAAAGGACTGTAAAACAATTAAGGGAAAGTAACAAGCTGCACTTGTTAATGAAATTCAATTTTGATTTATTTTCATAAAAGTACCAGCGTTATTTATGTAAATAATACAAACTGCATCTGCTATTTAGCTTTGTGTGAGATTTTCCATATCACTGAGGTTTAGGGAATATCACTTAGGGAGAAAAGCAATTTTAAGGTTATCATGTGAGTGACAAAGACATTAATCTGACAAGATATGCTCAAGAGACTCAAGATGCAATTGTAGAATTCTTTTTGGCTCTCTCACCCATAATTTCATGGAGCTCAGTGTAATTAACACACTTCATGGGATTTAAGTAACATTTGTTACTTCTCCATCAGAATGCAAATTTGAGTATGATATGGATCTGTACAGGAGACAGCAACAACTGTTCCCTAGGTAATAACTTGTGCACTGTTTCCCACTGCAAAAAATAAGGGGGGAGAAAAAAGTGACAGAGAAAACATTGCTTAGGTTTTATTAGGAAGTTAACATATGTTTTACAGCTGCTGCAAATGCAGAAACCAGACATGTCATAAAATTAACAAAAATTAAATGGTTTATTGTCAGCTTGAAAATTTTAGGTCTCATTTTCTTAAAAGCCATATGAAATAATGAAATCTGAAGACTCGTGTGTGCCTGCATGTGTATAAACGGGTGTGCCATCAGCTAAGACAAAAATCATTAGGTCAGAAGCATCTGTAATTCCTAACCAGGAAGAAGGCATTATAACAAAAGAGAGTCAGTAATTATAGACGTACAAGTGCATGCATGTGTTCATGTATTACAGAAATACATTTGTGCATTTAAAAGAGAGGTGGTAGATGCACCATCCCTAGAAACATTCAAGGTCAGGTTGGACATGGCTCAAAGCAACCTGATCTAGTTGAATATTTCCCTGATCATTGCAGGGGGTTTGGACTAGATGACTTTTAATGTTCCCTTCCAACCCAAACTATTTTATGATTCTAAATCAAGAATCTTATTTCTTCTGTAATAGGTCAATATACAATAAAATAACAGATTTACTTCCCTGTCCTCCATTCCACATCAGAAGACGAAAGACTAACCAAATCTATACCATGTAAGGAGAGATCAAGTGGTCTCAGTTACCTATGTTTTTCATCATGACATTGAAAAAATAAAAATAAATTTCATGCCACATGCAGCCTATTAGAAAAGAAAGAGCAAAATATGCAAATAATTAATTAACCACCACTACATTTCTCTAGAAATAACCCTCTGAGACAGGAAAGATCTAGATTTTAGACTTCTTTTACTTAATCATATTTGAGTACAAAGTGAATAAATGCACAAATGCATAATGCATACAGAACATATAAGTTGAATAAATGAAGTGGGGCGTACAGTACACATTAGTTTATTAATGCTTCAGATTTTCCTTGATGTTCTTCGGGCACATTATTAGATGCCTTAAGGACAATCAGATTTATCCTCATCTGCTCTTATTTTTTTTTCCCCTACAGATGAAATAAATAAATAAACCTGTACAATGAAGTTTTCCTTAATGCATTTGGCATTGGCAGAGCACTAATCTGAGAAAACTCTTAAACTGTCAACATCACAGAATGGAAGATTCAACTAATTTCTCCCATAAGTCTCTTATTTTTATTCAACTAGAACTGAAATGTTTTTGGTTTTTTTAGGATGAATTTAAGGTATTACTACTCCTTTATGTTTGTAGTTCAAAACAAATTATAAGAAAAACAGAATTGCCAAACTGGCTAAAACTGCATGTGAAATCAAATCAAAGTCCTATTATCACACAAGGTAAAAAAAAAAAAAAAAAAAAAAAAAAAAAGTTGTAGATCCCAGAGTGCCATTGGTGCTTCTGATTTCTAAGCTCTACCATATCTTTATGTTTACAGAACACTTGATATACCTCCTAGAAAGAATGAGAAATGAACTTTAAATGTTTTAAGAAAGATTTCTTGTTCATAGGCATATGGAGGCACTCAGATGAGCAGTGAAGCATCACCACTGACATGAGCCCAGAAATAAACAGGAGAGGCAGACTAAAAGAGACTCAAGATACGAGTTTATCCCAATGGGAGACATATGACACATATGTGCTGTAAATAAAAATACTCTGTACTCAGTTCAGCCTGATTTTCATGCAATCAGACTAAGAGAGAGCACTTTCTGGTGCCTTTTTACTGATGCTCTATTTGTGCCTGGGAAGATTTTTCCTCACAACCTTTTCCTGGGCCCTGTGATTTTCCACCTCTAACCTCCTCCCCACCCTGCCCTGAATCTTACCTAAAAGTGAAATTACAGTAATTTATTTATCACACGTGTAGTTCAGCTTGTTGGCTGCAGCTAGATTCATGCAGCATGTTCCTAGTGCAATACTAAATGCCTCATCTCAGTAGATTTTCAGGCTGCGGGTTGTATTGTGCATGTATTTTGTGCATTAGTGGTCTGCTATATCATGTGAAATCACCTATTGCTAGGCTCTCAGCGTAGATAATTCTGAGATGTGTAATTTAATTGTGAGACACTTATAAGGTGGTGTCTAAGATTTAAAGCCTAGCCATATCTTTATAACCTTCTGCAACCCTCTCCTGAAGCTCTAAGCAGCTCAATTTTCATTTGCACATTTATATGGCTTTCTGACACCTGCTGCCCAATAACTGATGCCATAAGCAATTCATTCTTAATCTATGTAACTAAAACAGTGATTTCAACATCCTTAGTTTAATGCGCTGTTTTGGCAAAGCAACACTGTTCTATCTTTTTTGCACAGCCTAAGAAATGGCAAGAATTGTGTTCATATGAAACAAATGTTGTGCAGCTTGATATTCTGGTATTTGAGGGAACAACATCTTCATGAAATACACAATTTAAGTGCTTTTAAATGGATGATGTATTTTAAAAGAGATGCTGATTTAAATTATTTTCTTTATAGAAGATTGGCTCTAAGAAACTCAGTTTATCACTGCTTTTCTCAAATAGAATACATATTTTTTTAAGTTCTTATTCTGCACCTACTGTATTTTGGTAGACAACCTGTTTTTTTCTTCCTAAAATGAATGCACATTAAGTTTCTGTATCTGCTTGTCCTAGAATTAAAATGGCACAACTGCTGCTTAAGAAAGTTATACATAAGAAGTTTTAACAAAATGAAACTCAGATCCCCCAGAAATGTTAAACGTTTTTCTTGTTTATACTAGAAAAACTTAAGGCAAAGTACATAGCCTTACTCTGTGCTTCAAAGCTAAAATCAGTGGTTGTTGTACAAATGGAGAACCAAATTTCAGTATCAGCAGCCCTTAGTCCTGGGTCAATAGTCATTCTCTAAGCCCTAACACCATTTCCTAGATTCACAAATATGCTGCCAGGCATGAACTTGCTGATTTCAACTCTTTTAGTTGTGTTCACGAACAGAAGTGATGTCTAAGCTATTCAGGACTCAAATTACACAGAACTTTAAAGGTCAGCATTACCACCTTCAACTATGGCCAGAAATTAATAGGAAGTTCATGGGACTGAAACAGTTTCTTTTGTCTGGCCCTGCAAGATAACTTGTTGATAAATTTTGTATCTACTAAGGCTAGTCTTCATGCCAGTCCTAAAAATCCATTAGTGGGAATTCTTCATGTTGTGAAATCTGAATAGTGGGATTTTTAATGCATTCAAGTCTGTTAGAAATCCAAGTATTTTGAATATGATAGGTGTTTTACTATCCCTTGAAATACTTTGGAAGAGTCTTCCTGGTGTTTTCCTGGCTGTGATCTTTTAAATTCTATAAAAAGTGGTCAGTTTCACTGGTATAAATGAAAATACGACATTCTAGTAAGTATAAATCAGTTGGAGATGACATGCGTAAATGACAAAGTAAATCCCTTGTATGAAAAGACATGGATTTTCCCATCCAGAAAAAACGGGCATCCCATTAACAGAAGCTACAGGTATTGCGGCAACAAAATATGAATAACTCAGAACCTATTCACCATTTCAACGTTTGGAATTGGGCACAAGTGATTCATAGCAAGGTTTGTGTACTGTTCGGGTCCCTGGAATGTTCTTATCTTGCATATGCCCCTTGAAGGGTTGAAATATTCCCCTTAAGTATACCTCCTGAAAGGATAAAACTCTTCTCCCAACACATGAAACTAACTGAGCCAACTGAGCCCCATGCCAGAACTTCTGGTTCTTTTTTCTCCAGAGAATGAAAGCTGCTTTAGACTTCTAGTCTGTGGAGATTAGTATGAAGAGTTGTAACTTATAAACTCACTGGAAGTCTTTCACTGTTCATGAAATTCTCTCAGAAGCAAAAAATAAGCTGCTAAAAATAAATATTAACATCCTATTATCAGGTCATTTCCCTGAGCCCACCTTGTATCATGCTTCTGGGGACATTCTTCTCTAGCAGTCTGAGATTACTTTATCATTTTTTGTCAGACAAGAATGTTTTGGAAATGAGCTGGATCACAAAGAGTTCAGATTTTCCTCAATATTTGTAATTCCATAAAGTAAAAAAAAAAAAAGGATTTCTCATCTCATACAAATGCATGATAAACTTCGTCCAATAGGATGTATTTATTTCTGCCTAGTTGGCATTATTAATTGTGTTAAGCTTGCATTTACCTTCTAATTGTGCTTACGTTGCCTACAGCAACTAAAGTTTTAAAATAGGTTTCATCAGGCAAGAAAACTAAAATAAGTAATTGTTTCTAAAATTTTTCTGTTTAATTCTGGTTAAAACTTGATTTTTTCCTAGCTCAGTGGCCTAAGAAGTAGTAGTAGTAATTGGCTTATTGCTATGTAGTATTTGTAAGCATCAACACTAAACCTGCTTATGCACAGTTATTCTATGCCTACAGGGCAGAAACATGGTTTATCTGAGTTGTGTGTGGTTTCATAATTATTATTGAATCATTCCTTAGGTTCTTCATATACTTGTTTAAGTCATGGTGGGAAGCATACAAGAACTGATTAGATATATGTTTATATTTATATTTATGCTTATAATTTGTTTCTATTTATATTATTTACATGTACATTAATATTGAAATCTGTATTAATATTTATACCTGTACATCTTCTTACTGTCTGAAGTCCAAATCAAAAGCTTTGCTGTAGAAAAGTAAATGCCTCAAATAAAGAACTTCGGTCAAGTCATGTTGGGCTTAAACCAAGGTAACACACTGACTTCTTCAATACAATACTGATTTACGCTTCCTGAACAGCTGACTCCACATGTTGAAAAAATGACCATTTTTTAACATTTTGGTGTCACAGAAGCAGAATATTGGAGAACAGTGGCTCTTCTGTATTCAATCAGAGGTCCAAATCCAGTGACAGAAGATGGCTACTTAAGGTAATAATAAAATGTTTAAAATTATGTAAAAATAGAGCAAACATAGTGTGGTGTACTCCTCTGGATACTTTTCCAGCTTTATGTGTCTAATGGCTTGTATCTAGAGCTTGTATCTCAGTGTTTAACATCCCCTCATAAGCTTCCGTTTATTTGTCTAATCAGTTTTTGAACTCACTTAAAATTTTGACATCCAAGCTATCCTGTGATGATGAGTTCTGATATTTAGTCATATGCTAAATAAAAAAAAAATAAATTATTATTTTAAACCTATTTCCTTACAATTTCATCTAATAGCTTTGATAATTATTTTGTTATGTATGAGAGTTTAATGTTTTGTTTTTCTTCCCCAATAATTCTTAGGAGTTTGTGCTTGTTTAGGATATTTTTGGTTTGATTGTCAGTCAACACTGACCTAACATTTCCATAGGTGTATCCAGAATAGCTGCAATTACCTTTTCTGGATTAACAACGCCTAGTTTAGAACCTTTGACTGTTTATAGGAAGTGAGCATTTCTGTTTGTCTTCTTTCCATGTGCATAGTTTTGTATGTGTTGCCTCTGCCTCTTTAACACCCAGTTCATACTTTTAGGAGCTTTTGCAACCTTTCAGAAAGAGTGGGACTCTCATTGCTAAAACTGATTATTTATTCCTGCTACTATTTTCTGTCCTTTATATATTTATTAATCTCCTGTCCTGTAGGTATTTATAAATCTAAAGGTAGAGATTCCTTTTCATAATCCATCACAGTTTTGCTTATTTAAGGGTCTTTTATAGAGGATCTTGTCAGATGTTTTCTGAAAATCCAGGCACAGTGTATCAACCAGATACAGATCACCCTTGCTTGTATGTTCATTTATTCTTTCTAAGAGATTAAAAAACCAAAGAATTTTCTCTACAAAATTTATTTTTATCCCTCCCCATTTTATTGTATTTAACTATGTGTCTATGAATATTATTCTACCAATCTGCCTCTAAGGAATTAGACATACAACTTCCTAGTTTTCTTCATCTTCCTCACATCTCCCCTACCAAATTTCTCTAAGGATCCTTTTAAAAAAAGGGCATAAAAATTGCTAACCTCTCTTCTCATACAGAAGCTGACATATACAATAGTGTAAGATCTATGATCAAATGACAAGGTCATATTTGAGTTATTTAAAAACCCTTGGGTGTATATCATCTTGTCTTGGCAATTTGTTGCTATTCATTTATCTATTTGGTCTAAAATAACTTCTATTGACACTTTAATTTAAGATAGTTCCTACAGTTCATCCTTCGCAAAGAAAACAGCCACTGTGGGGACCTTTGTAAACTCTTCGGTGGTGAGTATCAATGTGAAGAACTCATTTAATTTTTCTACTATGGTCTTATCTTCTTTGAGTTCTCCTATTACACCTCCATCATCTATCAGCTCTGCAGACTCTGATAGGTTAGAAAAAATGTTTATTACAAGTTTTCATGCCTTTCACAAGCTTGTCATCTAAACCTTTTTTTTGGGTCTTAGCTTAGATCCTACATTACTTTTCAGAGTTCATGATATTCAGATCTTCCTTACATGGCTATAAATTCCACTTTCTAAGAGTAAGATTTTGATATGAAGAGTTTCTTCATTCTTCTGTTTATTTATGCCATCATTTTGTTAATCACCATAAACTTTACAGAATTTCCATTACACATTCAACAACTTAATCCTTTAAGATTCTCCTTTAAATTACTTGGGAGTTTTTTTAGTCTTTCTCATTTTTCTAGAGTTCCCCTCATTTATATGTATACATGTGTGTATGTGGGTAATATTTTTTTTCATTCCTATAGAGAAGAGGAATTTAAATGTACTATAGTCAAGATTTCAGAATGGCTCTTCAGTAGTAAAAATTTCAGTAAGTTCTTATGCTCTGTTCAGAATTATATAAAAAATAGCTGCTCCAAGGGCAATCATTATAGCATCTAAAATTAGTTTTTAGAACATGTCCCAGAATTACTTTTTACTAATCTTCATGGGCATAATTGAGTTGTTCATTATTACTGAGTTTTCTGCCATTGTAATCTCTCTCATCTCCCTTAACATGTCCCAGTCAATATACCTATCCTATTCAGGTGATTAATAACGCAACCTTCCTACAATATTCTCTGTATTTAGACAAGAAATATTCAAATCAGAAGGAATGTTTCTTGTTGATACAGTTAAATTTTTTACCTGTTTTGACTTTATCTACACCTATACCATTAAACAGCCTTGGGCCTCAAATCAGGATTTGCAGAGAGGACTGTGACCACATAGCTTAACGTTAGTCCTCTTTAGAGAAAAATACATGTGTTTACAAGGATTACAACTTGGTCAAGATTTCTTCTGGTCCACGTGTTCTGGTCTTAAGATGCAATTTTTATTTTTGTGCATGATTTTTCAGTTCAAAGTACCTGAGAAAGACAGATAGCTACACTACAATACATCAAAATAGGGATTGGAAGACAACATAGTGTGGGTGGACGCATCAGAGTATGCCTGGAGAACAAATGTATTCTCATACATTTGGATTTACTCTAAATCCAGATGCTACAATTCTTTTAATTTCAAAAAACAGCTGGGTAGTTGACAATCTACATGAAGAGCACATCAACTCATCAGTGAACTTCAGAACTAGGAGATTGTATGTAGCAGATATATCTCTGTACCTCAAGGTATAGTAACACCCACTTGCTAGCACAATCTGACCTATCGCTCCTATTGAATTTTTAACCTGATATTGCAGCTTTTCATATAGTATCTTCACTTCTGTCAGGCTTTTGACATGCTTATTAATTCTGAATTTGAGAGAAGAACATATATATTTGATTAGGACATGACTGGTCATTTTTAAGGTGTCCTGACTAAATACAAGTTCACTTAATTGGGGTTCTTCATTATTTTTGGCAATATCTTATGTATAAATAGCCTCCTCTCAAATACTTCACCCCCAATCACCATATTTTACTATAAAAAATGAAAATAATTTAATTCACTATTGATTAAATGTTTGAGAACTAACTCCAAACTTACCAACTTTTTCCACATAGACCTACCAGAAGCCGTCATACAATTTGTGGCAAATGACCACAGCTTGAACCTTATGTTTTCAGGTGTATTTGCAGCAGTTCTAAATACACTCTTATTTGTTATTTGTCTTTTCTTTCCAGCATAGTTTGCCATACTAGTATTAGAATATATATTTCCAGTATAAAGATGACCTTTGCTACGTGTCTAAGAATAGGATTGTTCCAATGGGAAACTTCAGCTGCTCATTAACAATCAGAGTTTCTCCCAGAGACATGAATAGCTACTTCACTGACATGTAGAAGCAGCTAAAAGACTTTCAGATAGCAGGTAAGTGTTGATTCTGACCTAGAAATCCTTAAATGATTCTATGCCTTGTTACCTGAGAAATGAACTTTCTCCTGTTGTGTTTTCACCATTAGAAAGAGCTTAAGAGTTCTGCTTCACACATGCTAAGTTCACAGGATGATAAGGCATTAGAGCCCAGTCTTCAGACCTACGTACTGAAGCATACTTTCTAAGTACTTCACTAACATCTAGATTTGCATCCTGGGTATTTAAGGAATACGCAGAAAATTATTTTCCAGCTTTTCTTGAGGCATATGGGATTCGCTGGGAGAGATGTAGGAAGGCTATATGTAAAGATCATTGTTCAATTTTGTTTCAAAAGTTCCTCTTCTCTTCTGTAATCTTTTTCCTTACTTATTTTTTTTTCCTTTTTGGTGTAGTCTCTAAGATGTGGGAAGCATACAACGACAAACATTCAGACAGAATTTGAAAAAGTATGTGAATCTAGTTTCTCACAGGAAATTTGGCTTAAAAGAAATCTGAATTTAGTTATTATGTGGCATTGGATAGAAGGAAATGAGATAAATTGGTCTTGCTTTAAAGCTGAAAAAGTTTCTTTTCTCATGTTAGGCAGCCAGCACTGTCAAAGTAATTTTTGTTTGGGAGAAACACTTTTGCTATACAGCATCTGATGAGAGTGGGTATTGTAGCAAGGATGTGGTAGCAGGTAACACATACTTGCACACATTTCCTTTGGCTGTATGAATGTTTTATATCTGTATGCTTTGTTTTATATCTGTAACCAATAATGAGTATGCACAAGAAACGAGCCTTTAATGGCATAAAACCACACGCACACAGAAAAAGCAGCCATCCTTATATTAGCTCACTGGAGAAAAGATAAGATTTTCACTTAAATTAATACAACTAATTCTGCAGAAAAGCCCAGAACTACTTCACTCACATCTGACTTCTGCACATCTCCTCATTTACTGACTTCATAACAAAGACAGTTCACTTCTAAGACTGTGAAAATGTTTCCACATGAGTTATCATTAGAAGATTACACTGTCATCTTCCTCTTACTAAAACTGTATGATTGAGAACAGAGAGGAACTTTCCTGCACTCTTTATATAGCTGGTAAAAGATGGTTCTGAAGACATATTGCTGCAGAGCTAAATAATTTAAAATAAAATTAATGACTAAAGTGAATAAAGCTCGAAAAGTAAACTGTAAATGTAGACTTACTGAAAAACACGCTTTAAAAAGTGAAAAAATGTGTCACACAAAATTATATTAAGATGCGCCCTGCTAGCAGTCTACTTTAAAAAACAATATTCAAACAGACAAATTCTGTTTTTCTCCAAAACTAGAAGGTTTGGGAGGTTTTGCTTGTTTGTTTATAAATGAACTTTGGACTAATTCTTTAGTATTAGCAATTCTGGCTTATAGCTATGTAGAATTTTAAGTCTTGTATCTGACAGAAACTTTTTCTTGTTAATATATCTGTCTGTTGTCGTACTGCATCTCCTCAAATGGCCAGTACTTTAATAAAATTTGATGGAGAGGAGCATCAGAAGGAATCTAGTGCAGCTTACAGGTTTATTTCAAAAAGAGATTTTAGAACATGTTGGTGTAAATATTTATCTTCTGCAAGCTCCCAGGACAGCCTGTGGTTTTCTCATCCACTTGACAAAAGAACTCTCTGATTCACATGAAGGCTATCCCAGCCATGCTAGACAACATCAGTGAAAACAAAATAGCAGAAGCAGCTGTGATTAAACAGTCATTGCTAGTTTAACAGCACTTAGCACTAACTTATCAGAACTATATGTAGTTTTTAACTACATGAATAAATTTGTGCTTCTTTGCAGCATTTCAATTTTTCCATTATTTCCAGTCCCTTTTTCCTTATTTCTAATATACTATTTCTTTTATCCCTTTATTCTTTCCTTACTGCCTTCTATTCCTGCTTTGATCTTTTTCTCTTTTTTCGCCCTTTCTTCATTGGAAGGCCTGCTTCTCTGTCTTTCATAGAGCATTTAATCTTCTCTCATACTTCTTTCCTAGCTCAGAAACACAGACTCATAGAATGGTTTAGGTTGAAAGGGACCTTAAAAATCATTGAGTTCTAACTCTCCTGACATAGGCAGGGACACCTCCCACTAGACCAAGTTGCTCAAATCCCCATCCAGTCTGGTATTGAACACTTCTGGGGATGGGGCATCCACAGCTTCTCTGGGCAACCTGTTCCAGTGCCTCACCACCCTCACAGTAAACAATTTCTTCCTAGTATCTAATCTGAATCTCCCCTCTTTCAGTTTAAAACCATTACCCCTTGTCCAATATCATAATATTGTCACTTCATCACCTGCACAGAAGTACATATGTTCACGGTCTTGGCTCTCTCTTTCTTCCCTATCCACCAATTCTGGCTCTAAAAAAATATAGTTGAAAGGATTCTGTGAATATTAAAATGTCTACACTCTCCTCATCTGCTTTGCAAAACAGGGCAAAATTATGACTTGTTGCTCGGTCTTCCTCACAAAATGTTTGCAAAGATCTACACTGTCTGTAAGATGACAATGCAAGGTTTAAGCACCTGTCTTAGATGTCTTAGGTAGCTGAAGATGAGTGAGTGTTATCTGGCCTGCATGTGCCAACATTTGCCCTGTAGCAGAAATACCCAAAAATCACTTGTTAATTCAGAAATGATTGACTCTTAATATCAATGGGGCTCTAATTCTCCATCCCGTAAGAGAGGCATGATGTTATTACTTTCTTACCCTAGCATGTCTGTTCAGACATCTGCTGCTTAGGTGGCACAGCACACTACCTCCTATCAGTATTTGTTCAGGAAAGAAACCTTCTGAAATCCCTACTGCTCCTCAGAGGGCAATTACTGTCTGATATTTAAAACACCTGTGTATCTGTGCAGCCCTTTGAATGTGTATGGAACTGATAAAAACATACTGCGGTTGGCCTTTCACAAATTTAGTGTTTTTTGCAACCCTGCACTATATCCATAGGCTAAATCCTTTCCTATGACACCATTCCAGACCATGGAGATTGAGGTGCTGGTAGAGTTGCATGTATATAATTGAATACTAAAAATGTGATTGTAATTGGAGCAAATTTATGTATTTGAAGAGTTGGAGAACCAAAGAACTAACTTGTATGTATTTGATAAATTTATATAATTGAAGCAAGTGATACCTTTAATTGTAAATATAATAATTGAAGCTTTGTATGTTCTATTTTGTCTAAAATTTATTCTAATCTTTCCCTGTTGATTTAGCCCACTACTTTTTATTTTATCTTTATCAATTAATAAGAATAAATGTCCCCATCATGCTAGTATTTCTTTATATAGTTTTAGATAATAATTGGTTTTCCCTCTGATTTTTTCCTTTTTTCTTTCTCAGTGTAAGCCAAATGCAAAACTTTTTCTGCGGCTTGATCAGTATGAAGCAGTTAATTGTCTAATAACTTTCTTATAGTACATACAGTGTACTACTTTACAATATTCATTGGTCTGCAAAGTTTTCAGACAGTTTAGGGGTTTTTTCACTTTTTTCTATGATTTTTCTTACCTAAACCAATTTAAATTTGACATAACTAAAGATTAAAATTGACCAATCGTCAAGAAATCAATGATTTTTTGGAATCCATATCCATTCCTAGCAGCATTAATTATATACTATAAATTCATTAGTTCAGAAAAACAAGCACATCTGTACCTTGCATTCTGCCCCAGAGAAGACTCTCAGAAGCATAAGAATGAAAGGAATAGATTCCAGTCTGGTTACATTCCAAAATCTACTCCAGCATAAAGATTATGCCTTCCCAAAAAGCCCTTTAAGTTGCCAAATCAACCCATATTTTGTATGTGAAATATTTTTGAGTAGTATGGAAGAGTCTCATGTGGGGAAATGAACCATCCTAACTAAACCCACCCAGGGAAAATCAGTTTTCCTTCTTATGACATTGCTGACAATTCAGAGTGGATAAAGCCTTTGCAGCAATTTGTGCTGATTTCAGTTTTGTTTTAAAATCTTTGTGGCATTATAAGTATCCAATGAAATGTAACTTGTTCTTATTTTATATCTTCTACTTTTTTGATTAACATGCTTTCTACTTTGTTTTCCGAGCACACAGTGAAAATATTAAGTAGAATTGGACTTATGACCCAGAGCAGACCTCTGTAGGCCACACTTGATACTTCTTCCTAACCTGACATTGAACCATTAATAATTGCTCTGTGGGTTGGTTTTTTGTTGTTGTTATTGCTTTTTTTTCTTCTCTCCAGCATTGTATTTATTTAGCAGTGATTGCATTTAATCAAAATTTCTCTAGTTTTCTTATGAGAATGTCATGTGGAACTGTATCAAATTCTTTATTAAAATCAAGACGTAGTATGTCCACAGCATTTCCTTTATCCACTAAGCTTGTTATCCTATCAGTGAAAGAAATGAGGTTAGTTCAGCATGATTTGTTTTTGATGAGCCCATGTTGCCTAGTATTTACAAGTTATTTTCCTCCAGGTGCTTACAAATTATCTGCTTTATTAATTGTTGTAGCATTTTGTCAAGTATTGAGTTTATTCTTATCAGTCAGTGAGGTTTTATCAAATAGCATAAAGATAACTGCCCATCTTGAACATATTGTAAATAGGGATTTATAAAAAATGCTCTGCTGTTTAATTCTTTGTCTAGATTAAGAGGGTTTTCCTTACTTTCAAAGTTAAGGATGATTTTAGACTAAAAAGTATATTTTTTACCAATATGTAATAATATAATAAAATAACATCTGTCACATAAACGAACACTAAGTTAAATCTTACTATAATACCTTGACCCCACCACACACCATCCACAAGAGGACCTGTCTGTATGTCAACTGCTATTTCATTGCCCTACCCTTTTACTGAAGTTTTCTACGACACCTGAGCTATGACCCATAGAAATTGCTATCAGACATCAGAGTATTCATCAGGGAAATCACTGATGTTTAAGGCTTATAGTAGATACCAGCTTCAGTCTGAGATGAATTGTTCCCTAGAATGCTCTACATCGATTATGAAGGGACCCAGCCTGATCTAGTCAGATATGAACATTTACCTTTGTTCTCTTTCTGAATTTCTAGTCACTCTGCTCAAAAATTGAATGAACTTTCACATGGGGACATTTCTTCTGTGGAACTCAGACATGAGACAGAGAGCTAGCTTTGCAGCTGGGTTTTTCTCCTTCATTGATTCCAGAATATTGGGAACCCAGATGTGTAATGGATGCACCCCTTGTTGGTAGTCAGATGGAATGCTGTAGTTTCTATCAGTAATCAAAAATCCATTATTAAAGGGAACTGGGATTATTTCCTTAATTCCACTGTTATCAACTGCTTGATGAGAATGCTAGGTTCTGATTTAAGTAACATTTAATTAGCACTGTTGCAGAGAGGTAAAACATTTCTGAAGCAAATTAAATTGCATCTGTTCAAGTTACCAGTGATTTTGTCTTTTTCTAGATTTTCTTAGTATAATTAGTCAAAGCTGGTTTTAACTGTCAGAATTAGAAGAAATGCTTCTGTAGTATTTGTAAAATAAAGTGAGTGACTTTTTCACTCCTCCCACTAGTTATTGGCAAGATTTGACAAACAAAACCTTACTCTTTCTTTATGCTAGAACTGCATAATACTTAATTGTTAAAACCAGAGATCTTCAATCTGTTGACCTACAAAGGCTTTAAAAAAATTATGAAAAAAGAAGTATTGTACTGTGCCCATTAGAAAACCAAGGCATTGATTTAGTGTAGTATAAAGAGCTTCAGCATTTTGGAAGCAAGACCTGACAGGGTGGAGAAAAATCGAGGGCTTGAGGATGAAATATCCACAGAAAACTATATCTATTTCCACTTTTTCAGGCAAAAAAGGGCACACTTTTTTTTTTTTTATTTTATTTCTTCTTCCCCTGCCCCAAAACAAGCAGACAAGAGTAATGGTAAGAAACACCTCTTTTAGATTTTAAGCAACTAACCTCAGCTAATATGACCAGCTGTCACCAGGTTGTCATATTCCTCATACAGTGAAAAAAATATTCTTCATGTAGTGAAGCCCTTGTGTCATGGTTTGGGCTGGATTGGCCACTGAGATGAACACATGGGATAGAAAAACCTCAAACCAGGACACCTTGCTAAGAAATTTTAGTCATTATTTTTATGATGAAGTACATAGAAATATTTGGAAAAGTGTCTAACAATATTTCATTGAACAAGTGCGAAGCAAATTTGTATACCTAAAAACTTAAACATCTCTTCCTGTAAAACCCAAACCAGCGCACTAATATTCACCTTCCAAATACCTAATCCTGTTTCCAAAACAAGAGCCATTATACCTTCTCAAGTAACTGGTTTAGAGATGGGTTACAGTTTGGGGTTTTTTGGGGGTTTTGTTTTGGGTTGATTTTTTTTTCATTATCATACAATTTAATAAAAGGCTTTACAGACAGAGTGTTTTTCCAATTTATTTCTTGGAAGAGTTTAAAGCATTCTTTGGTAATGGTTTCAAAAATTTTCCTGAAGCTCACCAGAAAATGTTGATTTGAACTCTTTAAAGTTTAGTAAAATTAAGGAATATGGGTTTAAAAGGAAAATGTGGTCAAAAGGTTTTGCTTCAAACAATACAGAGAAAAAAGTTGGCTTTTATCCAAGGAAAATTCCTGAAATGGTACTTGGAATATACGTCCTTAATTCCAGGATTGTAATGCTTATAGCCTATAGGTGACATCTTTTCAGCAATAAGGTTTCCTAGGTTCCTTTATCTTGAATATCCCCTGAAATGTAACTGCAACGGAAATGCATACAGACTTGGAGCCTGTCTCAAGACTATATTCAAATACTCAAATGAGACTCTTCTGACAAAATGACCTTTCACAGGTCTGATCATAAAGTCAAGATGAGGCACCTCAGGTCACACTTAGCCCAGAGGATTCAACAGTAATCTGCAAATCAAAAAAAACCACAAAAACCACACAAGTTTTCTGTGTTTTCTCAGGCAAATCAAAATGCATGGTAACCTTTCATCTCCAAGTTCTAGCTTACAGTGACAACAGTATATCACTCTGTGCCCTATGCAGTCCTATTCAGTCCTCGATTTCAATTCTTTTGCTATAATTTTAAAATGTAATTTTTGTAAAAAGTTCTGGAATCTTTGAATCTACTGTATATATATTTGCCTATAGACACACATACAGTATTTAAGCATTTGCAGTACTCCTCTGGATTTCTATTTAATATCCAGAGAGACAAAAGGATGTAGGATGTAAGACACAGGAACTAACTAGCAAAATTCTGAAAGGACAATTGACATTCTTACGAAGCCACAAAACAAGTATCCCTATTCCTCTTTTAAATAATAAAAATACAGTATTATGAATTTAAATTGAGTTGTTGCAAACTGCTGTGGTTACTATACCCCATTCATCTTATTTAAACTTTAAAAAAAATCCTATAGATTTTTTTTCAGAACTGAAGGAAGTATTTTTGCCATTACTATAAAAGAGATTTAAGCAGAACTTATTTTCTTGTGTTGGCATACATTTTCATCTTGCTCTAATGTTTGCAGCTCACCCAGGATGTGTTCATGAACTTCTCTAACTCTGGGGAAACTATGCCCATATTTATTTGGATTTTTTTCCTTTGTAATTTTTTTTTGTGTATGAGGACCATTTAGGATTGTCTCCTTCAGTATGAAAAGCTAGTAAAATACAAGTGGTGAAAAGTGCGGTTTGAATGAAAACCTAGAATGAATATTTTACCTTGGAATTTTTCATCAGGAGAGGTGAAAGTAAGCTCTTCCCAGGGCTGTCTTTTCCCTTGTTTTACTTTCTCCCTTTTGATTTGCTCCTGAGGGCAAAAGAGAGGGAGGAAAAGGTCATGGCCGCTCTGTGTACATTCCCAATCAATCTGTTTCTGACATGCATCAAAGACCAGACACGAATTCAGACACAAAGGTGTCATAAAGTTACCTTCGCTTTCCTTGGTTCTTTTACCAAGGCAAGAGCTGAGCTCAGCCTGCGGAATAGCTGTTATTTTTACTCTTGTATCCGGCTTTTGTTTGTTAGATTTCCTCTCCTTCCACTAGTAAGCATTGATATGGTCCTTTCCTTATAAAGATAAAAAGACTTTTAGTCTGTTTCTTAGGGGATCTGATTGTCTTTGCTTCTACACCACAGTTGGTAACTTCCATTGCCAGAAAGAGGACAAAAGATGCTACCAAGTGAAAATTAAGTTACTAGCAGAGTGTATCTATGACAGTTAGCATTGCAGCTCTCCAAAGATGAAATGATTGTTTAGCGAGACCGCTTCCTCAAAAAAGAAAGAAAAATAGCATAGCAAGAAATAAACTAAGGAAGAAGAAATAAAATATGAAAACCAGAAGAATATATTAATCTAATATGCAGGATCTAAGGATGACTTAAATTTTATCTAGACTCTGCAAGGTTTCACTCCCTATTACCTACTTCAGATCTACCATTAGATATGTGATCTTTCTTTCAGTCTGATGAGTAGTCTCATAACCTCAGCCAATTTATGACTTCTTATGTTGATAGATTTCTAGATACTTAAAGTCAGCAATGCATAAAATTTACCTATAGATGTTGATGCATCATAAATCCCTTAATGTATATAGTTCTCTGTAACCATTTTGAGGCTATAAAAAAGAAGAAATATTAACCTATCTCTTAGCAGAGAAAAAAATGCTAGGATGAAGAGTTGTTTACTGCTGGATACAAAACAATTAAAACACAATCAATTTTTGGCTCTAGAAACCTTACAATACTCTGGAATGGAGAGAAGGGTGCACACACTTTATTCAGACAAAAATTTAATTGGCTTCCATTGTGTAGTAAAGTGTTTAAACTTGAATTACTATTATGTCAGTCTCTAAAATGGGAAGATTAATCTGACAAAATACAGACGTATACAGTGAGATCACCTCATGAAGCCTTTACAATCAATACAGAGAACTGACAAGCTTTAAATCAACCAATAGAATCACAGAACAGTCCAAGTAGGAAGTAACCTCAAAAGATCATCTGGTGCAACCTTTGAGATGCAATTTCTTTTATCTTAAACCAGATGCCTAAAATAAATCAGTTGAATTACACCCTAAAAATGCCTCTTATTCTCCACTGCAGCACTGGATACCAGCACAACTGGTACCTACAAACTCCAAGACTCTAATACTTCCAAAAAAAGACTGTAACTGCAGAAGCTTATATTCCATTTATATTACCTTAAATTTCCATAATTAATGCATCTCCCAACTTATATGAAAAAGAGATTTGTTATTTTTCAATTTTTTTTATGTTCAGAAAAAACTTGTTTAAAGCAACAGTGAGTAGCTGTGTTGGAAGTTCTTCTGAAAACAGGAAGTCCCCATGGCAATTTTTGAAGCATTAAAACTTCATTATCCCTGTGAAAAGCCTATTTGAGCATTTTTTATTGCTATAATAAGTTTTCCCAACAGAAAATGAAGCTTTTAAGCCTTACTAAAATATTAATGGGGGCTTTCTATTCAGAGATATGGAGTCCAAACTTTAGATGGAAGAGTTTGATTCTCCATGGCCTTGAATGGTAAGCCTCACTTACAGTTCCAGTGGAGTACCTTTACACTTTTCAGATAGTGCAATTCTGTTTCATATATTCTTCAAGGCCACTTCTCACAGCCATTAAAAAAAAACAAACAACAACAACAACAACAAAAAGAGAAGTGTTTTCTGTGTAGCTGAGACCCAAGCTTTTTGCTGTAATCACTTATTGTGTAAGTCAGTATAAAATAGTACCAAGGACAAATGTACCATTTCATAGTGTCTTTGAATTTCTTTGAAAAACTACAGAAGATGCAGAGTAGAACACAATGAGGTCCTAAGCCAGTAAATTTGAATCTTGCTTTGCTTGCTTGCCTCTGCTCTGCTCTCAGCCCGCCCAAACCACAACAAGCAGAAATACTCTTTCCTTGCATAGGTGTAATCAAGAGGAAATTCACACCTTTTAATAGCAACTAGAAAAGTACCAGATCTGTGAAAGTATTGACTACTGCAGATGCACAGCCTTCTAATTATGCCAGATTAGCTAAAGAACTGTGCCAGGAAGATGAAAAAGATTATTTCATTAGTCATCCCATTCTCATTGCTGCCCTACGCTAGAATCGGTGTAGAAGGAAGTAATGATTTCAACTGTGTGTATGAGTGTTTTCTACTTGTCATCCATTATCTATGGTGGTCCTGGAGATGCTTCTAAGGGAACTAAGTCTGGGAAGACCAGTTCCACACTTTCTCTACAGTAAATAAAATATATTTCTAAAGCAATCCGTGCTATCCAGAAATCATAAGATCTTGAAAACTCCTAACATTTAGTCATGTTCAACGTGGTTATGACCAGTAGTGCCACTGTGTGCATGTCTGCAGTTTATCTCAGAATCGCAGAACTGTAGGGGTTGGAAGGGACCTTCAAAGCTCATCTAGTCCAACTCCCCTACCACTGCGGGATCACCTAGAGCAGGCTGGACAGGAACACATCCAGGTGGGTTTTGAATATTTCCAGAGACGGAGACTCTACATCCGTTCTGGTCAGCCTGTTCCAGTGCTCTGTTACCCTCAAAGTAAAAAAGTTTTTCCTCATATTTAGATGGAATTTCCTTGTCTAGCTTGTGTCCCTTGTCCTGTCACCAAGCACCACTGAGAAGAGTCTAACCCCATCCTCTTGACACCTGCCCTTTAGATATTCATAAGCATTGGTAAGATCCCCTCTCAGTCTTCTATTCTCCAGGATGAACAGACCCACATGTCTCAGTCTTTCCTCATAAGAGAGGTGTTCCTTTCCCTTTGGTCATCTTTATAAGCCTCTGCTGGACTCTCTCCAGTAGTTCCCTGTGCTTCTTGAACCATGGGGACCAGAATTGGACACAGTACTCCAGATGTGGCCTCGCCAGGGCAGTGTAGAGGGGGGGACCATTTCCCTGGACCTGTTGGCCACATTCATTTTAATGCCCTCCAGGAGACCATTTACCTTTTTGGCCGCAAGGGCACATTTCTGGCACATGATCAACTTGCTGTCCACCAGGACTCCCAGATCTCCCTCTACAGAGCTTCTTTCAAGAAAGTCAGTCCCCAACCTGTAACAGTGTGTAGGGTTATTCCTCCATAGGAACAGAACCCTACACTTGCCCTTGTTGAATTTCATTATGTTCCTCTCTGCCCAAGTCTCTAGCCTGTTCAGGCCTCAATGAATGGAAGCATAGCCTTCTGGTGTGTCAGCAACTCCTTGCAGTTTTTCATCTTCAGCAAACTTGCTGAGGGTACACTCTGTCCCCTTATCGAGACCATTGATGAAGATGTTGAACAAGACCAGACCCAGTACTGACCCCTGGGGAACACCACTAGTTACAGGCGTCCAACTAGATTCTGCACTGCTGACCACAACTCTCTGAGCTCTGCCATTCAGCCAGTTCTCAATCCACCTCACTGTCCTCTCATCTAACCCACACCACCCTAGCTTACCTATGAGGATGTTACAGAAGACTGTGCCAAAAGCCTTGCTGAAGTTAAGATAGACAACATCCACTGCTCTTCCCTCATCTCCCCAGCCAGTCATGCCATCATAGAAGGTTATCAGATTGGTCAAGCATGATTTCCCCTTGGCAAATCTGTGCTGACTGCTCCCAATGATATGGCATGCTTTCTCTTGAATTCGAGTGCTAATCAGTCACAATGCCTAATATTGGTGCACCGTCCAGCTCTTTTTTGACACTCCCATACTGTGTCTATTAATAAAGCAAAATTAAGTGTAGAGGGCATGCCAAGTAGCGCATATGATGTCCCTGGAAGATATGGCTCCACTTGCAGTGCCCCAAAGGGTCCTCATACTGCAACACTGATATTGCAAAGAGTACACTTAAGAACTCAGGTGTTCACAGTGATGGTGCATGGCACCAGCAACAAGCATGACTCAATGTACAACTGCAAAACTGGACTAACATGATGTTGGAAAAGACTTGAGCTTGCTGGGTGTAGATGTCCTTTTTTGTTCTGAATTATTTATGCAGCTAGTAGAAGTCAGAAGGTATAAGCTTAGTGTCTAGTTAAATCATTATTTGTCCAGTGCACCATCTAGGATTCAGAACACTGAGTTCTGAAAGAGACTAACATTGCCTTCAAAATTACATTTATCACATTGCACAACCATAATGACAGGTTAGCATCATTAGAAGGCAGAAGAAAACCAGCAAGAATGTAGCCTGCCTCTAGGTCAAGTAGCTCTTTTTTTTTTGAACACTTCCCATCTAAGTAATCTATCTTTCTGACCCAAAGATGTGAAGTTCCTTATGAAGACTGAGAAAAGCCAGTAGGGAGTAAGCAACTGATCAGTAAAATGACATAAAACCCATTTAAAAAAATGACTTCTGTGTTGCTTTTCATATTAGGAAACTATGCAAACTATTTTAGAGGCCATTTTTCTCTCACTGTAATAAACAGGAGAATTCACATTGACTTTGGAAAGCATAACTTTGTCTCAGCTCCTTGTTTTTTTAAGAATAAAAGAATTCATTTCTCTGCATATCTGTTGTTTTCCAGTGGGATAAGACTGTACTACAGGAAGTTTTGAAATTAGCTTCATGAGACTGGTGATGAATATCTGTATGTCTAACGGCTAACTATGAAAATGCATTTGATTCTTCACTTTACACCAAATGATAGAAATACGAAAAAATGTTGAAATAAACAGCATTGTGCCAACATAAAACTGACATCATAGTAGAGAATCATAAACTCTTGGTCTTTAATGGATAGCCATTTACTCTACTAAGGAACGGTAAATTGTAGCAATTAGGATTTATGAGCCTTTTCCACCTTGTTTCATACTGGTGCAAATGGCAAAAAAGAAAATGAAGGGCAAAGCAGAATAAGGACATGGTCTTGTGAGCAGCTCTTCTGTGTTCATTCACCTGGCCCCCTTAGTACCCTAATCTGGACTCTATTTTTTCACTTTCTCTCTTACTCTGGTAAGACAAAATTATTCCAGGTATGATCTCAAAAGGGTTGAGAAGACAAGAATAATCAATTATTACAACTTGTTTGCTGCACTAACCAGAGTGTAGTTAGACTTCATTACTATGAGAACACATTGCTGGTTGTTGTCCACAGGACATTTTTTAGTTTGTTGTTTATCGGATCCCGAGATTCCCATCTTTTGCTCCAAGTATACTTTCTAATTAATTCCACCTTGTTCAGTTGCCAGGTGTTGTTCTTTCACAAATGCAAGAATATGTATTTGCTTTTGCAGAACTTATGAGGCTTCTGTCAGCAGATTTCTACAGCCTGTCAAGATCCCTTTGAATGTTGTTCCAAGACATCTTTTTGCACTCCATATGCCTGGAATGGCTTCCAGAAGGATTTGATCCTTAAATAAATTAGGCTGGCCAGCCTGTAGCCCTCTAAATCCTCCTGGTGCCATTTTGAAGATGATGATGATGTGCATTTTTTCAAGCATCAAGACCTCTCCTCAATTACCCCAATTATGTCTGTCAACTTCCTCAGCATCCTTGAATATATCCCATCCATCCCCATGGAGTTGTGCATGTCCAGTTTGCTTAATAATCCATCACCTGGTATTATTCTTCTATTGAAGCCACTACTTCTCTTCCTTAAGCTCCCCAGCTGAGCACAGGAACCTGGGACACCTGAGAGAAAACCTTGCCAGCAAAAACTGAGGCAAAGAAAAGATCTTTTTCAAGTATACTTTTCCAATAACCCTCATTATTAAGTTGTCCATCCAGCAGAAGGCCCATAATATACCTAGTCTTCCTTTTCTGATGGCGTGTTTACATAAACCTTTGTTCTCCTTCACAGACCCTTTCCAGCCTCAACTGCAACTGAAATTTGTCTTTTCCTGCTGCCTGCATGGGCAGTGCTTCCATATTCCTCTGAGGTATCCTGTTCCAACTATCATCTTTCATAAGCTTCCTTTCTTTTGTCTGAATCTAAATAGCCTGGAATCCCTTGTTCAGCAAAGGTGGGCTTTGCTTGATTTCATATATATTGAGATGAAATATTCTTGTGTTCTGAGGAGGTTATCTATTCCAAAGACTCTTACAGTTCTGAAAATAAGAATTTGAACTTCTCGAAGAGCCATTCAAAAAGGACAACTTACAGAATTGGATACTATCCCTGCATATTATCACTACACTATCACACTGAGGGTTACAAGCTACTCTCATTTAAAAGCTAAAGTAGGAAAAAAGCCAAAACACAAGGTATTCATAAAACATGGGAGACAAAATTGAGTGCAACTTAGTTTGTGACCTAAATCAGGAGAGAATTCCTAGTCAGGATGTTTCAGGGATCTCTCTGGTTTGGAAGAATTCCATGTAGGAAAACCTAAAACCTATTTTATTCGTAACTCTTGAGCCATTTAAAGTATCAGTGAGCTGAATTCACATTTGTAATCCTGCTCTCCAAGTCCTTTCTCTAACAGACCCTTCTTTTTGTTGGACCTTATCTCCGAGTCTCTGTCTTACCTGCCACCACTGATTTCAACCTCACTGCCTCACATGCCAATTTGAGCAGAATACCTGTAGACCTCTTTTAGCAGAGTATGGAAATCCCTTTTTTTCTGCAGCACTGTAAGGTATTAGCTCAGTACAGGAACAATTGCTGTGATTATATTTTTTTTTGTGGTTAATTTTTTTTTTGATGTTACAACAGATTTCTAGCTCTAGATGAGTAACCAAATTACCTCATTGTGATGTCCTGCCCTTTCTGTGGTCTTTGCCACTTGCCTTGTTTATTATTCAGGAAGTCCCATTTCAAATCTCTGTGCAAACGCCTAAGTTCAGGGATCACTTCTATTAATTTTTATGGTGCTTTCCACAAAAAAACCCCAGAAGGATTATTTCAAAGGAAAAGCTGTGGCAGCACAAGTATATTGACAGATAATCTGTCAATAGAATCGCTGGGAGCCCTCAAATCCCTTATAGGATGGTTAAATGAATATTCACTACAGATTATTTTCTCACACTTCGCTTTGACATTTCCTCGCCTGATATGACCCAAGTGGGGTGACTCAGTATGACACTGTCTTATAGACAATTTGTCTTTTCATAAAAATACCCAAAGGAATAAAAATGGACTGGCTGGGTAAGTTTTTTGTGCTTGAGAAAAAAAGGCTTCTCCCACTCCCCAATTTCTAGGAGAGGCAGGAATTTTGAGATATGCCTTTGAAAATGTTTATCTACTACAGAACCACAGAATCACAGAATCACATGGGGTTGGAAGGGACCTCTGGAGATCATCCAGTCCACCCCCCCACCAGAGCAGGTCTCCCTAGAGCAGGTTGCACAGGTACTTGTCCAGGCGGGTTTTGAATGTCTCTGGAGAAGGGGACTCCACAACCTCCCTGGGCAGCCTATTCCAGTGCTCTGCCACCCTCAAAGTAAAGAAGCTCCTCCTCATGTTTAGACAGAACTTCTTATGTTCAAGTTTGTGCCCATGTCCTCTTGCCCTATCCCTGGGCACCACTGAAAAAGGACCGGCCCCGTCCTCCTGACACCCACCCTTTAAGTATTTATAAGCATTGATCAGATCTCCTCTCACCCTTCTCTTCTCCAGACTAAAAAGACACAAGGCCCTCAGCCTCTCCTTGTAAGGGAGATGCTCCAGCCCCCTAATCATTTTCGTAGCCCTCTCCAGCAGTTGCCTGTCCTTCTTGGACTGGGGAGCCCAAAAATGGACACGATACTCCAGATGGGACCTCACCAGGGCGGAGTAGAGGGGCAGGATAACCTCTCTTGACCTGCTGGTCACACTCTTTTTAATGCACCCCAGGATGCCATTGGTCTTCTTGGTCACAAGGGCACATTGCTGGCTCATGGTCATCCTATTGTCCACCAGGACTCCTAGGTCTTTCTCCTCAGAGGTGTTCTCTAGCAAGTCAGCCCCCAACCTGTGCTGATGCATGGGGTTATTTCTCCCCAGGTGCAGTACCCTACACTTGCCTTTATTGAATTTCATTAGGTTCCTCTCTGCCCAGCTCTCCAGCCTGTCCAGGTCTCGCTGATGGAGGGCAGCACAGCCCTCCATCGTGTCAACGACCCCTTCCAGTTTTGTATTGTCAGAAAACTTGTTGAGAGTACACTCCATCCCCTCATGCAGGTCATTGATGAATATATTGAAGAGGACTGGACCCAGTACCGACCCCTGGGGGACTCCACTTGTTACAGACCTTCAACTAGATTCTGTGCCCCTAATAACAACTCTCTGAGCTCTGTCTTTCAGCCAGTTTTCAATCTACCTCACTGTCCATTCCTCTAATCCACACTTCCTAAGCTATCTATGAGGATGCTGTGGGAGACTGGGTCAAAAGCCTTGCTGAAGTCAAGGTCGACAACATCCAGTGCCCTCCCCTCATCTGTCCAACCAGTGATGCCATCAGAGAAGGCTATTAGGTTAGTTAGATGTGACTTCCCCTTTGTGAATCCATGTTGACTACTTCTGATGGCTTTCTTTTCCTCCATATGCTTTGAGATGGCAACCAGAATGAGTTGTTCCATCATCTTTCCAGGGATGGAGGTGAGGCTGACCGGCCTGTAGTTTCCTGGGTCTTCCTTCTTGCCCTTTTTGAAGACTGGGATGACACTGGCTTTCCTCCAGTCCTCAGGCACCTCGCCTGTTCTCCAGGACCTCTATTTGAAGATGACGGAGAGCAGCTCAGCAATGACCTCTGCCAGCTCCCTCAGCACTCACAGGTGCATCCCATCAGGACCCATGGACTTGTGAGTACCCAGTTCATTTAACAGCTCCTTAACTTGGTCTTCCTGCACCAAGGGAAGGGCTTCCTTTGTCCAGACTTTCTCTGATTCTTCCAAATTCTGTGGCTCCCGAGGGCTGGTCTGAGCAAAAGATTTACCATTTTTCAGTTTTAAAAAAACAATTGTGTAAATGCAATTTCAAAGTAAGAGATCTGTGTAATAGTTACATGATGCTTGCATCCCACAGGGAGATGCTAAGAAAGAATGCCTTAATGTACTCTGTACCAGATAGATGTAACAAAAGTACTGCTATGTATTACCGATCACAGCAAGGCTAGTGTGGGTATTGTCATCATGATCATTACTGTGTTCTTCAGGATGTAACCACTTACAGGTGGTTACTTCTGTACAGGTAAATGACGGCCTAGTGTATTTGTTCAGAAAAGATAAAAAGAAATGTGCTTGGATACTAAGATCCAGCTCCCAAAATAACATTAGTAAGACAGCTGATTAGTGACTTTGCTCTTAGATGTAGTATGTAATTAAAAAAACCAACCCACACAAAGATTCTCCTTTGCCAATTAAGGCAGGAACTGCAACAGATGGACTACAATGTGTAGAAACTTCTACATAACCTCTTAGATATGCTAACAAAACCTGAAGACTTCAAAATGGGCTACAGGAGAAGCACTGATATAGTTTATGTGAAAGCCGAGGTTTCATTCTGGGCTCTTTCAGTACCCAACAGCAGAAAGAGGAATAGGGGTACCTTTTCCTCATAGCTAACAATTTAAAGAATGCATTGTAGGAACAAGGAACGCTGCAGTACAGCAATCACCACTTGCAGAGAATAAGAAAACAGGAAAATCATTGAAGAGGGAGAGAAATGAAGAACACAGCGATAGTGACCTCTTCATTAGAAAACCTTGACAAAAATACTAAGATTTAAAGAGCATTGCTTCTATTATATATTGTTCAGTGCATTAAAAATAAATGAAAAATCTGAACTACTCAAGACATTTCCTATATTTGACTGCTTATTATCAGCCTTGTCTTATTACATCTCATTTATGGTTTCTTTTTTTCATCTTAAAATAACTCAGTGGGAATATCTTGCACAAAATGTCCTTGCAGGTTTCCTCTTTTTTCTTTTTATTTTCATAGAGTTTTTTTTAATTTGATGTTTTAGTTTTTGTTTGTTCCTTAGGTTGATGACACATCAATAATTATTGCTATATTTACTTTTTAAACAAGAAATACATTGACCTGTCAATCTTTTAGGAAAATTTAAGCGATAACACAGGACAACGTAGCTCTATTCCAATGGTTTCTAAGACATAATCACTTATGATAAATGAGTGTGGTTGTATATCTTAATAATAGATCATCTTTTTTTCACAAAACAACAGAGAATCCAAAGTGTATGAAGAAAAAGTCCCATTTTTAAATCAGATTTCCATTTAAAGTAGGGCAACAATTCTAGATCATAATAGAGCTATTTTATAGTGCACCTTCTCCTGAAGACCAATTCCTTTGAGAGCTAGTAGCCACAGAGAACAAATTCTCAGACACTCACATGCTTTTTCCACTGAGTTAAATGTAAAAAATCACGTGCAATTTTGAGGGCCCTCTTGGCCCAAATAAAATAATTTTTACAATTTCCTTTTGATAATGTTTCAACATGGACCCAAAGTACAATATTTTTGAGGGCTATGGATAAAAATTATTCAAGTCTTTCACGTTACCTGTTGTTACTTTTGGGAAGTTTTCAGAGCTTATTGCTAAATCTGCTCATTGAAAGGAGAAATGCTGATGACCAGACAAAAGGTTAGGGAATTGACTTTAAGAGTGAAATTGCAATACCTATTTTTGTAGTATGGTGGAAACCAAAATCTTATACTTGTATGGTCTTGTAACTTATTTTCCCCTTTCTCCTCCTTTTTTCCACTTTACTAAAGTATTCAGAAAAGAATTATCATCAGAGGAGCCTCAAAGTTACATGATAATCTCCCGAGACCAAATTTCCCCTGAATATGATGGACAAGTATCGGTTTACAAGTGATAGAATCTACATAATCTGTTTTTTTACGTAAAACAAACCTTTCAGAATACTGAAATAAGTGAAGCTGTTATTTATAACAAGACAAGACATTTAACAAAGGAAAGACGACAATAGGATTTTAATTGGTCTGATTTAACAGAAAAAAAATCAGGTACCTTTTACTTCTCGTGATACTTAAGTTTCTATAATTTTCAAGTGTATGGATAATTTCTGCTTATCTTATTTCAGTTATCATCATCGATGTAGGAATTTCAACTTCAGACTTTTTTTTCCTTCCCTTTGTTCTGCTCATTGCTGTTGGTACACAGTATTCCTAATGAACCTCATCACTTTGCTCCATTTTTTCTGAAAGTAAGACAATTTTAAAGTATGACATGTTCCACTACAATACATGCTCTTGCCTTCTGCCATGACATTGTATGATTAGCTGATGGCTGAATTATTTCATGGTTTGACATGTTTCTGATCACCTCTCTGTGGCTTTACAATAGCTCAACTTGACTTCTGCAAATCATTCATTTTTTCTGTTAAGTTTGGCATGATATTTCTGTATGTTGACAGCTATAAATTTGATACAATAATATTTATTCTTTCTTACCTATTCTTACCTACATTTCCTTATATTGACCTCACAATGGTTTTATTGCACATCATTAATGCTTACTTACAGTCCTCCAATCTAATATTGTTGCTCGGCAGCATGGCTGGGGTTATAATGAAATTGGTTCCACAATTTAGTTACAGCCTAACTGACTATTTCTCTGAAAGCATAGCTGCAAGTATGGTTGTTGAAAGGCTGGAAGTGTTCTGTAGTGGCTTTGGATCTGCTGAAGTCATGCTGCAGATACCCTCTTCACTGGAAGTTTCTTAATCCCCAAATGTACCTCTGATTTTCAACTTAGTTTCTTTTATTGTTTATGAATGTTAGAAAAACACTGTCTTTTTTTTTTTTTTTCCTTGTCAACTTGCCTACTTTTAATAAGTTCAAGAAAATCTAACAGAAGATAACATATTTTCAAAGCTAAGATTGTTCCTATAAATATCTTAAAGATGGACTTCCCACTGAGGGACAGGCTACAACACTAATTTTATACAAAACTTGTTTGATCTATCCAGTTCACACATTTGCATCTCTGGACCAGAAAGCACATATTGACAATTAGAGACATGGGAAGAAGCTAGGGAAACTACGTTAGACACTGGTCCTGGAACATCTGAGGAAAGGAGGGTACTTTGAAACATGGGGAATACATTAAATTATTGTACTATTGACTACAGAGTTACATAGGAGGAAAATACAAAATTCCTATACTATTGATTACAAAGTTGCAGCAAAGGAAAGGAGACACTAAACAAAGTGTGATGAATATGCAGAAGAAACCTGAGTGGAATTCGGACAATTACACAGAGAATGTGAGGGGCACACAGGATCAAAAACTAGATTTCACCAGTTTAGTGCCTCCCTGAATATATTCCACTGGTCACCATGGCTGCCTTGGGTACTTGCAGTATTTGAACACAGCAGCTTTATTTCTCACTGTTCTAAAGAGAAAAAAGAATTTACTTATTTTTCCGTCCACAACTTTTTTCACAATTTAAACTTAATTCACAGTAAACTCTACATCAAGTTTTCTGCTTTCTTGTGTTTTCTATTTTTTTAGTCCTGAGTTTCCTGTTATCAATCTCTGTATTTGTCTGCATTGGTGTCCTTGTGTTGTTCTTTTACCTCTTTGGTTTAGATGCCCTTGCTATCCATATATTTTATTTAGTATTACATTCTTGTGAGAAACAGATATCTCCTGTCACAGTGGCATCAGATGTCCCACCATTAATTCTTTCTTCAGAACATACCTAAACTCTAGAATTTTAAATTGGAAAATTGAGTATTTAATTCTGGGTTGTTTCTTCATTTGAATTGAAAACAAACAAACAAACAAAAACCCATAAAGCAACACTTGAATTTCAGGGAGAGAAAAAGTCTTTAAATGCCTTTATTGGCTGCTTGAACGTTTCAGAGCTTTATTCTCACTCAATTCTTCTTTTCTCTATTCTCTTCCCATTAACATTCTATGAAGAGATTGGATTCTTGCATTCATTGCCTCCAGGCATAGGTAGAGTTTTCTTTTATGGAAAGTCAACATTGTTATTGGTACGGGTCCCTTCATCTAGTTTTTGCATCTTCTGGGTTGGGGAGGATCTCACCTGTTTAACTACTGTCACCATGTTTCATCTATGAACTGCTGCGCTACAAAATAAAAGCATACATGCTTGTAAAAATAAACTGTTTCCTTGTTGAGGGATGTTGTGTATTGTATTCTGCTATGACAACAGCCTAGCCAATTCCATGAACCATTGTAGAGTTCCCATGAGCTGGAGACTTGGATACTTGACAAGTGTCAATGTATAAAAAGTTCCATCCAAGAGTCCTTATGAAATATAATGACCTTAATAAATTGATACAGACTTTTCTCTGTCCATGCTTAAGTTCTGATTTTTGTACCCCTTTCCAAAAATTATTCTCTGTCTTGCTGAAAAATCAGTTTATAAATGCTTCTAGAGAGAATTTCGTATTTTTTATTCCCCCGCATGCCTCTGACCATCTCAGCTTGACTATTTTTAGTTTTGTTTCTCTTATAGGGGAAGAAATGACATTTTTTTCTTCCAGTGTCTTCCATTTTTTACACACTCTAAGCTTGAAATCAGAAGCTTTTAAGTTAATTGGACTGGAACACATACCTCCACTGTGGATGATCCTATCTCAGAATGTGTTCCAGTTCATATATGCTGAAGTATAAACAGAAAATACTTATCACTGCAGATGGGGAAGTTAAAGAAAAAATCACTCAGGAAAATGACTGTGTGCTCTTGAACTGAAATGATAATATTACTATTTAGTTCATACAACTCATTATGTATTTTATGTATTAATTTGAACTCTCTTTGCTCAGCTCTGATTTGTAATGCAGAAACTCCTTTGGAAAAAAACCCACCCAAAACCCCAAAACATTAAACAAAAAAAAAACCAAACCCAAACAAAATCCCACAAACCCAATTCTTAATTTTGAACAAGTGAAGGCTGTAAGAGTTGTGTTTGTGAAGACAAAGTGTGTATTTTCCCTTCAGTAAATAAGGTTTAGAGATATGAAATAATAATAAAAAAAAAAATTAAAGGAATATAGAAGATCACAAATTTCATTATTGAGAGATCTTCTTTTGTGTTTTATGCAGCAAACACTGAACAGTTTTCAAAATTACCTATTTTCAAACCTCCATTTTTCTGCTCCAAACTGATATAAGAATTCTACAAGGTAGGATATACTTTAAATTTCACCTGCAGTGTGAGAAGCTTCATCTTTTCTGTTCTGCAGTAGGAAAATAGGATAATTATCTTTCCTTACCTTGTAATTCTTTGCCATAATTAAGAACCACAACTATTAACCCATCTTTAGAGAGGTTAACTGTTCCTTAAAATGAAAGGGAAAAAAATTGAAATTAACATATGGGTATTAAGTATACAATGAGTAATACATATTTTTGTGTCCCTTTGCAGTTTCATGGTAAAAGGTTTCTAAGGATTAGTGGTGGATTAGCCATGCTGAAAGTTAGAACGTTTTTCAGCTGAAAAATACAAATAGCCATACAAAGAATGGATTATCCCTCTGGTCTAGACAGGAGAATCTGATTGATGATGGTTTTCCTTAGAAGCCTAAGCATGTTCTATGAGGAAAATAACATTGTGATGCAGTATATTAAAAAAAAAATATTAAAAAATCAATAGAAGTGTTTAACAATGAAGATGTTTTACACTTCATTCCAGAAATACCAAGGAAAGTATCAGTAATTCAGTGAAAATGAAGTCAAGAGTCAATTAACTATAGAAACCTGTTCTATTTTTTTATCTTTTTAAAACCACTAGTCTTTATTTTCTCACCTTATGAGATAAAATTGATAAAATCTGAGCATATTGTTCTCCATTGTGTAGTAGTAAGTAACCAAACAGAAGTGCTCATCCCCTGTTCTTCAGAAACTAAATTGAGTGGAGCCTGTTCCAGGATGTCACTGAAGTTACCAAGATTCCTACCGATTTCCACATGGAAAGGACAAAACCTTTTCTCGGTTCACAACAACTAGAAGCTCACTGTCATACTCCTACCCCAAGTTCAACTGTAGAGCTAACAAACAAAATTTCATCTCATGACCTGCCACATTCCTATCACTACTGAGTGCTGTACCAATGACTAGTTGTCTGACTCTTCACGTTGGAAGGGAAATGTTCTTTTAATTTCACATCTACATGTTTAAGCTTTACACATATAAAAGAGATTTCCCTGTAGCACTGTGAAAATCAGTGTTTTAACAGTCCTTCATTCCACTATATCTGACAGGCCAGGATAAAAGCTCTAGCAGTCAGAGGGGTAACATGAAGATTGGCCAAGGAGATCAGCACTGTCATAAGAATAAAAAAGTATCTGATTAGTGCATCACTCTAAGTAATAAAGTAAGCCTTTTTTAGGCTGCCTACAAGTGATACAGATTTGCTGTTCAAATGGGACTGAGGATTATAAAAAGTCTTTAGTCATAGAGCTGTGTTTTACTTTAAATATATCTCAGTGGTGACCGTGGTCAAAAACCCTGTGCAAAAGTAACTTTGGTAGTCATTGACCTTTGAAAAGCAGTTTATGCAAGCAACAGCTTCCAAAACTTAAAAAAATCTGCATTATTCCCACTTTTTCAGTAATGCCCTGGGGGACTGTAAAGAACCCCATTTTCACTAGTCTTTTACTAGAAACCTGTCTGATATAAGGAGAAAGAAAACATCTTAAATAGATCTGTAAAGAACACTTCCCCCCTAGATTTGCAATCATTTTTGTGACAACAGTGTTTATGTATTTGAGAAGCGGCCAGTGTATATAACAAGTAAAAAAAAAGAAATACTGATTTTATTCAATAAATAATGCAAGTGTCCATTGTCTTTCCTTTGAGTAGTGAGATTTAGGGAGATACCAGGTTAAAAAACCCAATCAGCATTGATGAGTGATTCCAGCTGTCTCTATTTTAGGAACTCAATCCACAGGCAGCAGCAGGTAAAATAGATGACTAGCTATCTAGTTTGGGTACATGGACAGGCTCTTGACATGGATTTAAGATGCAGCCAGATCACATTCTGCACTTCTGTTTCCAGGAAAAGGAAATCGGGTGACTGAAAGGCAGAAGGCAACTGCACAATTCTCTGAACCAGGGCTGCAGGATACACAATGTAGTAACTCTACAGTGTAGTTGGGCCATAACCCCTTGTATGCCATGGGAGTATTCACTTTGCTTTAAAAGACAGAGATTTTTAGTGCATCCAATTCATTATTTTACTTATGACATACCAAAAATGGGCTAAAGCCAACATCTTTCTTTTTTCAGAAAGAGAGAGAGAAGGTAACCCAAACTGCCAAAGTTAGCTATGGGAAGATCTAAAAAATAGGCTGCTTGATGAAGAGGAAAAAATTAGATCATCTTGTTTAGGTACCTACACGTAATAGAAAAATTAATATTTATAGTGAACTTAGGAAGTCTAATTTCAGCCATAGTTTAAATAAGAAAAAATCTTCCCTGCAAAATTCATCCTGAACTAAAAAAAAAATTCTTGAGCAAAAAAGATTTTCCCTAATAAACCTCAAACTTAGCAGTACATTCTGTTCCTTCAGACTGAAAACATTTCAATTATTATATTCATTACTTGTTATTCTATAATAATCTTTCCTTATGCAAAGATTTCTACTGTAAAAGTTTCCTTGACTTTCATACATGTACTCTAGACTTTGTTTATCATTTCACCCAGACACTGGTATTGTCTCAGAAATCAAGAGAAAGAAACAAAGCAAAATAATAAAAAAAAAAAAAAAAGAAATCAAACAAAATAAAGAGTAGAATTATAAAGATGCAAAGCCAGCAAACACACAAAATTGTAGCTTTCTATAAAGGCATGAAAAAGAAAGGCTGAAAGAATTATAATAAGGCTGAAAGTTAAAAAGAGCAAAGATGTGGGAGTGGAATCTTGAAATGAGACAAAAGAAGGAAAAAGAAAGGCCAAACAAGAAAAGTAAATTATCATAATGAAAACTAAAAGCCTCCCTTCATCTGTCTTAAAAATAGATACTAATGTTTTGCAGATTAACTTTGCTTTTGTAATTATGGACTTATGGAGAAATGAATGTTGGTGAACTAAACTACTCACTTAGGGAGTGTATCTAAATCCATGGCATAGCAGAAACAGCTGTTGCCCATTATGCTTTGCTTTTTGATGATAAGTGGTAAGAGAGGTTGGGAAAAGGTGACCATTCAGCACTTTTTATTATGAGGTAATGGCTCCAATGATGTTAGCAAAATAATTAAAAACGCCATCAGTTCTATTCTCTGTGAAGATGCTTAATGTTCTCTCCATCCCTCCCTGCTGTCCTAAAATGCATTCACATAGAGAGTAATGTTGGAGGGTAGGCTAAAAATGGAGTAAATCAGAATTAAAGAAGATTTTGTGCATTACATACAAAGTCTTAGTCCAAACTGGGTTATTCAGTGTTCCTACCACTACATATTTAAATTGAAACTATACTTTTGTTCTCATAAAAGGAACAGTAAACTTTCCTCTCTGTAATGTCTCTGACAGGAGAGCTTTTTCTGTATGTTATTAATGAAAGACACATAAATTTTCACATGAACTTCTTCAATTTCATTTGTCTTTTTAGTCATCCCATATACAAGGATAACCTAATAAGTCACCCTAATAACAAATATGCTAATATTTTTGTGGTGGATTACTTTTGGCTAGCAGCCTAACTCTCACAAGTCCCACACAGCTGCTCACCCATTCTCCTACCTCCCTGCCCCCACCCATGCAGGACCAGTAGAGAAAAAAAGAACAGGAATGAGAAAGCTCATGGTACTACATAAGGATAGGGAGATTATTTATCAATTACTGTCATGACCAAAAAAAAAAGACTTGGTCTGGGGAAAATTAATTTAATTAATTGCCAAGTAGAACAAATATTTTTGGGTAGTGGGAAACAAAAAGACATATACCAAAAAACACTGTTCCTCCCCCTTTCCCAGGGTCAACCTTAGTCCTTCGCTCCGGACTCCTTTACCTCTTCCTTCCCCAAGCAGTTCGAGGGGGATGGGAGGTGCAGTCAGTCCATACGGGTTCCTCTACACCAATCTTTCCTCCACACACTTTTCCTTTCTTCTGGCATGGGTTATTCAGGAAAATCTTCTCTGTTGTAGGGTCTCCACAGGCTGCAGGGAGCACCTGCATGCACTCTTCCTCCATGGAGCACCTCCTCCTCCTCCTCTTCCTTCTCTGGCCATGGTATCACCTCTGCTGTTTCTTACTCTTTCCTCCACCCCCACTTCTCTTGCTCTTCCTCTCCAATATTTCCTGACCTTTCTTAAACACGTTTTTGTCAAGGCATAACCATCTTGGATGAGGGATTCAGCTGTATCCTCTGGTGGGTCCTCTGGAGCTGGCTGGAACTGGCCTCTCCTCATAGATACCATCCCTACAGTCCCCTCGCTGTCAATACATTGAGACCTGCACCCAGTACAACCTTGTACTAAGCCCCCTGACATAGTTTGGGATAGTGGAAACCTTAAAAGGGAAAGTCTGTTTGCAAAGAGCTGATTTAAGGTTTTTAGTACCACAGCCATTGATCAAATGACTTGAAGAATGGCATGGAGCTCTATCCAGAATCAACAGATAGCATGGGTTCAACAAAGTGTCAGTTATTTGTGTTAAATTAACAGAACTAGTTCAAGAAAACCTTTTTCATTTTGGTTTGTCTTTTGGTTTTGGTTTTGTTTGGTTTTTTTCTCCTCATAATTAGCTGAGTTGCTTCATTCAACTTTACAATCTAGGTGATAATGGTTTTTTTCACATTTGGAGTCATGCTGGCTTTCAAGAAAAGCCTAGAAATGTCAAAACTTTGTTGTAGGGCTAGTTGTTTGGGTATGTCCCCACATTTGATATTTTGCACATTGCCCATAGAGATGCTGAACTCATGAGAGGAATGGGAGAATCAGATCTTTCCAAACCTACTGGGTGTTCTGGAAAACAAGCAAAGCATCTTGTAACAATAATTCCCTTTACATTCTTTTCTGCAGGTGGCTCTTTAACAAAAAGGCATTATGACCAGGAAGAAAATTTCCTGCTTCTTAATTTCACTTCAGAATAAGATAAATAAGCATCTTATGGGACTCACTAATACTTCAGAAAAGAATGTACTTTTTGCACCTAAAAGCAGACTGATATTTCATCAAAAATGCTTTAATTGGAACATACCATAAATTTCACAGCATAAGATAAAAGACAGAAAAATGTCCACCCCTGGGCCAGAAGGCTTCAGAAATCCTAAATGTATGAGATTTTAGAACTGAGTTTTCAGAGATTATAAAAAGGTTTTTTTTCTTTTATTCAAGATATTGGACTGGCAAATCACTTTATAGGTTTTAATGAAGAGTAAAAACATTGTTACTTGCTTGGGCAGATGGAAGAAAGAAAAACAAGGCATGTGTTCATTCATCTTTAAAAATCCAAAATCCTTTAAAACTGAAATTGTGGTTTGCTTTATCTCTTTTCTCTGATGGCTTGTTAGTATAAATGTCCCTCTTCTCTACTGGACAGATCATAGGTCCAGGACAAGAAACCAAACCAAATTGAAACAAAAAACCCAAACACCCCAACAGATGCACTAAATAAACAAATCAATGAATATTCAGTATGAAATAAGAACATTGCATAAACTGTTGTCTAAATCATTGGGTGGAAATGCAGCTTCGTGTACATTCCTTAAAATAAAGATTTAAGCACACTGAGCAGTGTCTCAACTCCCTAAACTCTGCTGTAGATGACCCAAACAACCTAGAAACATCAGTATGAGAGAAGTGAAATATTTACCTCTCAGAATTGATCAAGTTTTTGTCACTGGCATAAGTAGGCTAATTTACCAATCAGAAGCAAAGAAGATCTTTAGGTGATCAGTATGAATAGGGAGGCAAATAATTGAGGTATAATGGATCTCCCTCCTCAAGTCCTCAAAGATTTCTATGGATATTGAGCATACAGGGAATACAGGTAGGTTTTTATAGACCTACTGGATTGCATTCTCTCCTTATCACAACGCCAGAGTCATAAGCCTCAGGTATTAGTGAAGTTATTCTTGAAATCAATAGATTATATTCCAGACAGGACTGCAATGCAAACTGGCAAATCTTAACTCGCTTGTCACATTAAAATGTATGCATGATAAATCAATAAATATAAATGTGCTTAGTGAGAAATAGTTGTTCTAGACTCATTTTACAACTTATAACAGTATTAGATTGCTTATTCCCCATAGGGAAGAAATTCTATTATCTTGCTGTAGCCTGAAAGAAGACAGGTAGAGTTTTCAAGTAAACAATTTGGATGGGAAATTACTGTTTTTCATATATTAAATTTATAGCTTAAAAATGTTTGAAGCAATGAACAAACTAACCTTCTCTAAAAGAAAAAATAAAAAAAGTAATCATGAAAAACTAGACTATGATAGTGTAGCTAGACCAAAATGCTTTACACCTGAAAAAACAACTAACTAGTATTTGAAAGGTCACTATGAAAACATTAGCATTTAATCAAAAGTAAGAACATAGTTTTATTTCTAATCAAACTAAAACTAATTAGGGAAAACAGATATTCTTCCCCCAAACTTTGCTATGGGTAAGTGGAAAAGCACCATATATGTAAAGCCAAGAATTTACTATTAGTATGGATGCAGTCTTAACCTTGCAACCAAAATAGAAGTGGTAATTGTTAGTCCAATTACAATAGACAATTCTAGACCAAATTATCTAGTTACTTCCACAAGAATGATCCAGTGAAAGTGTTATACCTTAATTTTTTTTTATCCACCTGCCTTCTCTGGAACCCTCCTGAATGTTTCTCTGGGTAAGCAGTGTTAAATTTTGCTAATGAAATGTAAGGGACTATCATGAGAGGTCACCATCCCAGTGTCCAGGATGCATTAACACTGATAGTTGGGAACCCTTTTTTCTCAGTCTTGTGGTCTGCTAATGGGGTTTTTTTCTATGTTTTCTCAATGCTGTTATTCTTTTCAATGGTTCATAGATGAAGTTCAAAAATTACACACTAAGTTATAAAAAGAAATACTCTGCTGTTCTCAAAAAGGATATGGGGAAAGTTAATGATAAAGTACTAAAATGAAGTCATTACTTGTTGTACAGTGACTGCCTGGTTTTGTCAGATCTCTACAATATGTGGCATTTAAAGACTTAACCAAAAAATACATTAGCCAATAGTCAAGTTGTCACTTGACCATTAGACAATTGTTATAACAGCTAAAAACAACTTAGGCCAAAACAAGTCCAGATAACTGCTGAGACCCTGCAGTGTCAGGTCAATGCAGCTCTTGTGACCTTTTATCCATAACTGTAGAAGTTATATTTACTGGGCTACAAGTATATCCCAAAAAAGAGAGAGAATTTTTTTTTAATTAAATTTTATTAAAATAATTGTTATGCAGCCAAAAAAAATTATTTACTCAAGAAAGTTTCTGTATTTTACAGACGTACATCAATCTTTTGTCTAACCACCTGTTCACAAAAATCAAAGATTCAGCTATCTCTGTAATTCATGGAGGACTGGATAGAGCTCCATTTCATTCCAAATTATGTATCTTCCTCCATTCCCACTGTTAAGTTCAGCAATGCAGGAAGCAGGGAAACTTTTGAATACAGAAGGAAATAAAGAATTATGAACATGACTATTTTTCCAATATGGTATCCATGAATTCATGGCTGGTTTGGATAGAAAGGGAAATTTGATTGAGCTCTAGATTCTGCAGATGTTCAGTAAGAAAAGCCCAAAATATTACTCAATTTCAAGTAAACTATACATAACGATTTATTTGTTCATTGTCCGTATTCCAGGATGACACTTATTAAAATCTCAGAACAGAAAAAAAATATTAAAATTACAGGGAATATTTCTCCATAGACATCACAGAATCACAGAATGGTTGAGGTTATAAGGGATCCCTAGAGGTCATCTGGTCCAACCACCCAGCTCAAGCAGGGCCATCTAGAGCCTGTCGCTCAGAACCATGTCCATATTATTTTTGAAGATCTCAAAGAATGGAGATTAAACAGCCTCTGTGGGTTTTGACTGTCTCCAGAGATGGGAGACTCCACCCCCTCTCTGAGCAGCTTTTTCAGTGCTCTGCCACTCTCAAAGTGACTTTTCCTATTAGTGCCATTCTCCTCACAGCCTTTTCCCTCACCAGCAGGATTGTGGAAAACACCACCTGGGCCCACATGCCCTTGACTACCACCCTCAGAGTTCTGCAATCACTTTTGATACTGTCAAGGTGTCCCCTAGCAGTATCATTTGTGTCCACATGGAATAAGAGCAGGGTGTGTAGTAGTCAGAGGGCCCTGTGAGTTTTAGCGATCTCTCCACTGTGTCCTGGGTCCTGGTCCCTGGCAGGCAGCAAACCTCTGCAGATAATTGGTAGAGTTGGCAGATGAGTGCTTCTGACTCACCATTTCTTCCTGGTAGCCTTACATAGTTTGGGATTAGGTGGACCAGGTTCTTGGCTTTGTAGGCACATCTGGGTCCTCTTCAACTTGAACGTAATTTTACAGTTGTAAGCAGTTAAGCGAAGCAGCAGCCTTCCTCTTTGTGCTAGAACTCACCAAGTTCCATCCTTCCCCTTCTCCAGAGATTTCACTTACCTTGATAGTAGAGGTAGACACTGTTTGCTTCTCTACTGCAGGTTGGCACTGAGGCTGTTCAAGCTGTTGAGTCTCAAAGAACATCCTGAATGTCTCCTGTATAGATGGTTGTTTGTCTTCTGTGACACATTTTCAGGTCTAATGGATGAAAACAGCTGTATCTTGGGAAACAGGCAGCGTTCATCTCTACATACTAATCTGAGACATTCAGTGGGCAAAGGCTCTTGTTCAATGGTGGCAGGCAGTAGGTTGTGCTTTGTGTGTGCTATAACAGACATGAAGTTACAGGGGAGTTTTGTTGGAATGGAGTTCTGAGGATCTCAAAACCAGTAAAATATTTTTATATACGGTTTGTCTCTTACCTGTATCAGTGACACATTCTTCAATAAGTGACAGACAGAAAAAAACTCACCCAATTATGTTTCACTTTATATATTTTTGATTCTAACAGACTTTAATTATTCTGCCTTATTATGTAGGAAAGCACCCATTTCTTTCAGTGTACAAGAATAGTACTTATAACTTAATGAAGTGATGAAAGGCAAATATCTGAAGGGCTAGGGAAAGTGAAATCACACTGAATTTGTGCTAAAAATATATTAATTTGTTTTATACACTCTTGTTTTGGTCTGGTACTTTGGGATGAATGGAATGGATAATCTTTATCATGTATTATTCCAAATAAAATTGTCTCCCTTTTTTATTCTGCATTGTCTAGACACCCAAGTCTTAATAGAGTACACCAAATAACCCCACAAAAAACAGCTGTGATTTTGAATTCCAATTGAAATTGTTGTGTAAAGTCATTGTTTTGCAAACGTATGGTGTGAGGAGGGTAGACCACAGTCTTATTTGGGTACAGTGATTCTCGGGAGAAATATCCCACTGCATACTGATTTGGAAACTATGCAAGAACAACTCTATAAACAAGCATTTTAAAAACGAATCTGCTACTACCAAAATTTCAGCTGTGGAAGAGACAAGAACTGCTTTTAACGCTTAGATGAAGCTTGTAAGATAGCAGACAGCGTCATTTCCATAGCAGCCAAATTTTATGAAGCCCTAAGCCAATTATTTAATTAGCTAATTTGCTCAGTCACAAATAATTTGCACATAGCTCTAAATGTCAGATTTGAAAACACTGGGGAGAGTTAGTCCTAGTGGAAAGTATATTATTGAGACTAGAATTCCCTTGCAAGTTTTTTTCCAGGAAGTCTCAACATGTTTAAGGGATGAAGATCAGTTTCTCTTGGTGATTGTGTAGAGGAGGAAATAGGAGAAATAGGAGAAAACAGTAGTATGAATCTTAATAGATGATAGATGATGAGCTTTGTTGTCTAAATAATTCTTATAGAGATATTACATCTCTCTAATATCTCATTTTAACTCTGAATAATTTCTAGTCATGTACATGTTAATGAGAAAAATAGACTCATCCACCTTCCCACTGATTTTAAGAGAGGGAATTTTAGCCCTTTGGAAGAAAAGAAGGTTTACATTTTCCTTTAGGCTATATGCTTTTTATCAGCTTATTCTGTTGCAATCTCCAGATCTGTTTTGTTTTCTGGAATTCACATGTCCTCTGGTCATTAAACCTTTCTGCTTGCATAATGCCATTTTTTAAATACCTCTGCCTTCCTATGGCTTTATCTTCCCGCTTTCCAAGACATGAATAAAACAGAAGTAAAAGAGTTTTAAAACTCTTCCCCTGTCTTTTTCCCCCTTAGTGATGTACTGTAACAGCAAGAGAACTGGCAAATTCATTCACCAGTTTCTTCAGCAGCCTTTTTGCTTACCTGCTGAGCGAGATCAGTCATTCTGAAGAATTGTTCTTCTAAGACTTTCCCCATCCCTAAAATCAAGTAATTTGCAAGATTCCTAAGTCATGGCAATACTGCATCATGGGGAAGTAAGAAAGAGAAGCTTTGGAAGAATTCCAATGGGTTAGCATTGTGTTTTTCTACCCACTAATTGCTATTCCCAAGAAGATTTCCAAAATAGCTTTGAAGCAGCTCCTGTCCCCCACTTGGAACAATCTTTCCTTTATGAGTGTCTAGTTATTTCTCTTGTTTTCCTTAGAATTCCTATCATGCTTATTTTTTCCCCTAGCAGCTGTGATGCTCCACTCTTCACACAAATACTTCTGGTCTCTTCTATCAAGATTAGGGTTGCTGAGTTTTCAGGAGAAAAATAAAAATCCTATACTCGGGTAGGAAGATAAAGGTAAATCAAAGTTGTCAGCGTTCAGCATTTCTTAAATCCCAGAGTTTTAAGACACCACCATGTTTTCTGGATTGCCTGAAAACCTGATTCCTGGATACTGAGTGATTGCACAGAGATAACTACAATGTTTTTCTTTGCTTTGTGCGACCTGTCAGCTCAACAGGTACAGTCAATGAAGTACGATTTGAAGTCTTCAGCCATGAAGGATTTCATGTACTAGGGAATGTTGTGTTAGAAGTTACATATAAGCAATCTGTGTTGACTTCAATTTTGCATTTGAAAATGGTCGATAGAAACACAGCACTGTGGGGAAAGCAAGAAAGGTTTTTCTGCTGCTATTTCCTGTATGTTCAAAACAATGCCAATAATCCAGTTACATCGACACATACACATAAGCCAGACTACCTCGGCTAGTGTGTCATGTAATGATTTATTTTGTAATTTCCTCTCTCACACAAGCACACACACTCACACATCGACACACATAAATATTACTTTTCAGCCGTTATCTCAGAAATATTTGGATTCTGCTTCACAAATACAGAAAATAGACTGCAAAGCTACTGTTATTAGCTCTGTTCTCTTCTTACTATGTTTATCTCTTCTAGAGACAAAAGGATAATTAAAAGACCTCTGTTATATTGTAAAAAAAAAACTGATTAAAAAAAGTTGAAAATAATTTCAACAAATAAAAGTTTATCATAAAAACACTCAAGGCTAAACAAGCAGATGCCCAGCAATCCCTAATCTCTCAAGTTTTACACATAATTCAACTCTTATATAAATGCTAAAGGTACTATTGGCTCTGAGAACATAGATGTTTATCCCCAGGCCATCAGCAATAAAGCTGGCTTCATGTAGCATGATAAGTAAATGCAGATACATATTAAAGTTATTATTGGTTTACTACCTTATTTCCTTCACGTTGTAGGCAAAAGCTTCCATCTGTTGTTGTACAATATTAAGCTCCCCTATTTAATCTCCTTATTGTTTAATTTTTTCTTTTTTTTGTTTGTTTTTCAAAGACCGGTTTTCATTTTTTAATCATTTACTGTAACACTATTTTTTCAACATTGCCTACATTGTTTTCTTGGAGTCCTTTCATTTAAGTATGTCTGAAGCCAGTTGAAATATGGCAGGAAAAGAATGAGTCATAAATAAAACAGACCACAGTATTTTCTCTGATTATTGCATAGGTGTTCTATAGTTGAAGGAAGGAAAGACACTGGTCACAGGGAGACATTGGAAATTTATATACTAATGTTTCATATGAAATAAAGAATTGTCCTGATATATTGCTTTATCTTGATACCATGCAAATGCTCTATATTTGAATTCATCAGTTGAAAATTAAAATAAAATATTTTCTTTTTATGGGATGGTTTGGACAATAGAAAATATTTAATTTGGTTGCTGCTTTTGGTTATGTGCTAGATATTGATGATTCATTATCTTTTGTTTTTGTTTGGTTTTAATCCTGGACACTGTTATAAAATCAGAATGGTTTGACTTCTTGCCACACAAAAGTAACCTACCATTTGCACTCTTAACATCTGGGCACAGTTTGTAAAAGAATTTTTTTTACTAATTTATCACCTTGATTGAAAGAAAGACAACACTACTGTCAGTTGCATTCCAAGATTAAAAAAAATTATTTAAAATGACAGGTAGGCTTGAAAGATCTTCCAATCCAGATTTGATTAGGAAGTCCATATGACATGAGTCTAATAGGAAGTTATGGGACACAGTGAAAACTGTCTTTTTTCCTACTATGACTGAACTCTCTGATGACTAAAGTACTTTGCTCATAATGGAAGATGGCTGAATTATAATTATGACAATGGCAAGAGTACATCCATGTTGGTGTTTTTAATTTTAACTGAGGTATTGAACTGTTTTGATAGCTCTAATTAATGCTGGCGGCAAATTGCGGTGTGATATTTTGAGGTTTCCCTCTCAATATCATTTTTGCAGGAATTTATGATTCTTTGTTCTTGCTTTCCTTGATTTAACTTTAAGCTTATTTTTAATGGAAAATAAAATTAAAAGAACAATTATTAGTATTTTTTAAAGTTCTATAACCTTAATTAAGGAGAATCATAAAGTATATGGACAAGTACATAAACACCGTATTGTCTTCATTAAGGAGATTCATAAAATAAGGAGAGAAATACATAGTCAAGATCTGTCTTCCATTATTTGCCAGGGTAAACATAGATGATTTCTACTAAAATGAGACACTCAGACTTTGATATAGCTGACCAGAATTTGGTGTAAAAATAATGTTTGTCATACATATTTCTAAGCTCCAATAAGAGAACAACACCTTTTGTTGAAAGAATAAACACTCTTTACATAAATTGTATTTTTCGTAACATATTCTAATTTAGTATAAGATAATCAGTAGGTGAAGACACAATTGAAACTAGGTCCTTTCAAGGATTATTCTTCAGTAATTTATGTAGTAGGTATGTTTGTTTAAGCAGATGGAGTCTCATCATTTCAGTGTCATAAATAAAATTGCATATTAGAACTTACAAAACTCAAGTGCTGAATCAGAGGAATATTGTTATTATAGTGTTTGTGATATATTTAAATAAATGTTCCTATCAGAGTACCAGGGGAGAAGATATTTATATGCCTCAACAGAAAATATTTCACTAAATAGTGAATTTTCTGAAATGTGCATGACAGAACTTTGTAACTTCTTGCTGTATTATGAAATCACAGACAACAGTCTTTGGGAAATGTGAAGTCATATGACTTTTGGGGAGCAAAAAAGGATGTGGACTGCTCATGCAAAGTCACTGAGCTTCAGTTTGGATTCTCATCCTATGCCATGTAGTCATATTAGCGCATCGTAATTGTCACCTCAGGCACCAAAATCTATCAATTTATTAAATTAAATAATTAAAAGAAACCAGTTTGACTAGCAGAGCAGTAATGCAGCTGCATGAATACAATGAGGTTAGCTAAAGGCCAGAGGACAGAGCCTGAGGCTGGCCCCACAGTTAACACACCCGTGCCATAGCTCTCACTACTGTCATAAAGCAATCACTCTCAGCAAAGGCGTTTTCCTGAAACCTGGTAAATATTCACACAAGAGATATGGGTGAATTGCCTAGGAAATCTATTTGAATCTCATATTCATACAGACATTTTGAAAGGTGCAATCAAAAGGAAATTGTCCTACTGCAGGGGGTAGTGGATATCAAAATAAAGGGATAATAATAAAACGTCTCAGAAGCATAAAGAAGCTGTCAGCCCTCTCTGATGCAGAAAGGATGGGAAGTTTAAAGACATGTAAGCACATTAAGGTCAGCCTTTTACTCTACCTGAAACTGATTTGGACAAGTTTACTTCACAGTAAAAGTAAAATGCCTTGTGTTAAGGATATTCTCATCTTACTCATTCTAGTTTCCCTGAGGCTATAATAAACACAACTTTTTGTTTGTTTGCTCGATGTCTTCTCAGGATTGAAGATAACCCCTTAGAAGACAGGATGATGAGGAAATGTGTATGAAAACAGCAATTTGACAGCCTCATATTTTGTAAGGTGTTTTAATTAACTTCATAGAATGGGATTCATCTCACATACCTTCAGACATCTAAAAAGTAATTATCTATTTCTATGCTAGTCATCTCATTTCCCTTTCTCAGAAGAGAAATAGTTGCCTGCATTCCCTATTAAAACAAGTTACTAAAATCACTCTCGGCAATTTCAGCATCCCTCCACTGACTATATGTAAGGGCCCTCTGATTACCAGCTTAGATTTATATGACTTAATGATGCTTAAGATTAAATTAAATGAATGGCATCCATTCTTCCTTTGCAACAGTTTATTTTCCACAAAACCAAGGCAACCCTGAAATATCAGTATAGTAACACCCTATGTTACTATTTTTTCTTCTGTTAAAGCTGCAAAGTATAGCTACTTTGTAGCTATATATACTGTAGAATAGATTAGTGAATTATCAGTCTGCAGAGAATGATGTTATGAACTCTCTGAATCCTTTGGGTATTTTGTAAATACACAGATGTTCGTGACAAGAATTTTTCAAAATTCTCACAGAAGTAGAAAAGTATGCTTTCTTAGTTCTGTTGCCAATTATTCTGGACAATTGTGTACTATTCACTGCAAAGTAATATCCGGAGAATGACACTAAAAATATGTGTCATTATGATGACATAATGGTAACAAGACCTTATCTCTGCCAAATCATGGTTGTATTGATGTCAATGGGATTATCTTGTGGATTGACTTCCACAAGACTAGAATTTGGACTAATGATCTACCAGACTACGTCAGATCTGAGCAGGTTGTTTTGAACTAAACTTGGCACAAATCAACACCTCAAATGGACAGTCAAGGCTTACCTTGGTTGTATAAACTGTAGCAGGATGAACTTTTCTATCACAATGAGATTAATAAATATTCATGCTGATGTTCCTTTTAATTTCAGTGAAATTAGTGGAGTTCAGCATACAAGATAATGCATGATTGAGCTTTAGCAGGGTCTACATATACTCCAGATAGAAAAGTCTGGTGAAGATTGATTGCACTCATATATTGCTGGGAAGAACCCTCTTTCTGAAAAGGTTTTATAAGCCACATAGAATTGGCCAGGCCTTTCATTTGATCAGAATAGAGCTGTCTTCTGAACAGAGTTGATCAGACACAGTACAGATGAAGAATACACCAAATCTGGGTCCAATTGATGTCATCATCAGCTCTACTCCCACCAATTCAATGGGATCAAGATCTGACCTAAAGTCAAAAGTTGAGCAATCATGGGAAAGCAAGCAAAACAGTTGGAGAAGATTTTATCCAAAACAGTCTTCCTAGAGAGAGACAGAATCTGGAAGAAAGAAAAGACAAAGTGAGAGCTAATATGTAGCTGAAATCCATTAACAAAGGGGTTTCCGTTTCATAGTTGATTGTTTGCAGTTTAATGTGGCTTCAGGTATCTAATGATAGGCACCTGAATTTGGATGTAAGATTATTGAGTAGTCAAAAGGAAATCTTGAAAAATTATACACAATATAAGAAAGATAAAACTGTATGCTGACTTTTCGCATCCAGGTATAACTATTGAGGATTTCAATTAATAATGATTGTGCATAGTTTTAAGTTCAGAACAAACTATTTTGCGTAGGTAGATATGTGCAACCTACTTCAGAAAGTTATTAAACTGTGTTATTTTCAAGATAATGAAATCATATGAAAATAGATGTTTTTAAACTCCTACTTAGTAGAAAAAGAATGTGCATAACGATCAGTACCTAGAGGCACAGCTATTAAAATGTATCAGAAGTTATGAAATTAAGACAAAGCTAACAGATGCATGATGAAGATTCTAAAACTGAATCATAAAAACATGAAGAGCAAAGGAGAGATAATGCATTATCAACCAATAATGCCTGCCAATTTGATAATAAAAATGTTTAATAAATCCAGTAAAGCTTTAAGAGATGGAAGCTAGAATAAAAAATAATATTTTATCTTATTGGGTCAGTTTTATCATATGTATGTTGGCTGCAAATATTCTGAAAATATGGTGTCACATAATCCTTCATTCCATAAACCTGCAGAAGAGCATGGTTGCCCTTGGCTAGAATTCAGGACAAAAGAAAAAAATAAAAAACTAACCGAAAAAATCCCCATAAGGATAACTTTTACAGATCTTAACATGGCAGTGAAATGAAGATTCAGTTCCATTATTTTGTTTGCTACAATTTTCTGCAGAGACTTCCCTGCAGAGGTGATAGGCAATAACTAGCCTGTTATCTGGAGAGCAGCTTCTATTGTTGTGGCTTTTCCACTCAGAAGATGCAAAAAGAGAAGGCCAAACCCTGGGAATCTGACACTACCAGTAGCAACAGTAACCACATGCAGAGAGGAGTGTGAGGCTTGTGATGTTTCCAGGGGATGGCTGAGTGGGTTTCTGGGCTCCTGGCACCCTTGGGTTGTGTGTGTGGAGAGACCACCCAGGTCTCAGAAGCGGTGCAGGGAAGAGCTGGGCAGTGCTGTCTGTTCCCCAGTTCAGATCATGGGACACCACATATAACCAGCCTCAAGGGAACACTGCAAATGGCTGTTGTGGTTTAGGACAACAGTGTACACAAACAGAGAGCAGCAATGGCTAGGAGCTGTGTCAGCAGTTTGTGTGACAGTGCATTGGAAGGGCACATGGGAAGGATGGTGTACTCTGCCAGTTGTACGGCTCCTGTCTGCTCTGCTTGCTCACCTGCAGGATTAGGCTGCAGCCCTGACAGTCACCCCAGTTAGCTACTGTCTATGCAAGCCTACCAGCAGCTTGAGGTCTCCAGGGAATTTGAAAGCCTTATTAGGCAATGATTTGATGTTGTTGGAAGCATGGTGGTAGAGATCAGGTGAGAGCTGCATTTTGGGGCAATCAGGAATCAGCTACCTACCCAGGCTAGCCTGGGATGAGTAGAGGAGACCACCCAGTCAGAGTTTCTTATCATGAAACCTCCACCTAGGTGGAGGGCTGCAAAACCTGCACCCTGATCTTCTGCATGGGGGAGGGTGGAAGCTCCACTTGCATAAAGGTGTGTTTGGTGGAGTCACTCAGGCAGAGGGTAGAGGAGCTGCAGGAGGAAGTCAGCAGATTGTGCTATATTAGGAAAGGTGAACAAGAAATAATTTAAGATGTTGCAAGAAGAAATAGTAGGAGCAGTGACCACTAAGGACTACCAGACAAAGAGCTTCAACAGCAAACAGACAGCACGCTGGAGAAGGAGGCACCATGAACTCTAGTGATCTTGGGGAACAGGATACTGCTTCACTCCCCTTCTTTGTATGTATTAACCAGCATCAGATGTGAAGCCTTGGCAGCAGACAAAACCAGCACAGTTCACTGGGGGGGAACCACACCAACAGCACCAACAGCACATACTAAAAGCTGCAAAGGAAGCGGTGAGTGCTAGTAGTGGGTGACTCTCTGTTGAGAGGGATTAAGGCACCTGTCTGCTGGCCTGATATACTTTCAAGGAAAGTTTGCTGCTTGCCAGGAGCACAGATTCGGGAAGTCATAGAGATGCTGTTGTAATTGGTCAAAAGTATAGATTGTTAACCCTTACTTCTTAATCCCCAGGTATGTGGCAGAGTCCCCATCACTGGGGGTTTTCATGGTGTGATTGAACAGGATGTTAGATAATGTTATCTAGATGACCTTTCCCATGAAAGGTTGGACCAGATGATCTCTTGACGTCCCTTCCAACCTGAGCTGTTCCATGATTCTGTTCTACAATCCTAAAATTTCCATTCAGTATATAATATTACTGCATTTTATCCATATAAACTGGGTAGAGGTCAATCTGATGTCAGAAAAATAGTAGCCCTTTTTCACTTGCTCTTTGCACAAGCATCCATGAGCTTGTGGAACAGAGAACTATGCCTGTGGAGGACACAGGATTTAATTTCTGTAAGCTCTCTACTGCACATTGCATTTGCTTTTTCATTAGCAGTGATCTTCCACTTTATATGTTTAATTTAAACAGATTTGAGCTGTTGCCATTATCAAGTACAAGAACCTATAGAGTGGCCTCTTTAGGGCATAGTTCTGTACTTACCCTGATAGCTATGTCTGGTATACCCATTTCCATCCTACTAAGTTTAAAATCTTACTAGGTTTAAAATGGGCCTTAACTTTTGCCGTTGTTGTAGGTTAACCCCTATAGGGAGCTCACAGCTGCTCACTTGCTCACTCCTCTCTCTCCCCCATCCCACTGGAGGATGGGGGAGAGAACTGAAAGGGCAAAAGTGAGAAAATTTGTGGGCTTAGAAAAGACAGATTAATAGGTAAATGAAAAGCTGTGAGTGCAAGCAGAGCAAAACAAGGAATTCATTCACTGCTTACCATTGGCAGGCAGGTTTTCAGCCATCTCCAGGAAAGCAGGGATTCATTATACATAATGCTTACTTGGAAAAAAATATGTCATAACACCAAATGTTCCCCTTTCCTCCTTCTTCCCCCAGATTTTACTGCTGAGCACAACATCATATGGTCTGTGATATCCATTTGGTCACTTGGGGTCAGCTGTCCAACCTGTGTCCCCTCCCAACTTCTTGTGCATCCCCAGCCTACTCATTGGCACTGCTCAACAGTAATTAAAATATCAGTGTGTTATCAACACTATTTTCATCACAAATCCAAAACATAACACCATACAAGCTAGTATGAAGAAAATTAACTCTATCCCAGGCAAAACCACTACAGCAGTGAATGACTATAAAGCTTGTGATGTAAAAAAGCATGAGTTCCTGATAACAGCTAGGTTTTTCTTGCTTAAAGTAAATCTTTGAAACAAACCAGTCTCAAAAGCATTTTTACAAAACAGATAGAATCAAGTAAGAGCATGAAATTATTTGTTTATTCTACTGAGCAGGTCCTAAATAAATACTAGTGACACTGAATGGAAAAACCTGAAGTGTTGTGTGTTTTGTTCACAAAACAACTTTAACTCATCAAATTCCACAAGCCAAAGTTAATAAGTAAATATGTAATACGTAACACGTAAATAAATTCTGTATTGAAACTTGAGAAAATAAACAAGATGCAGGAAGCCAAGGAATTTGTTGTTTTTCTTTTCTTGAAGAACAAATCCACAGTTACCTGTCTGGGTGTGAGATAAATCTCATTTGACTTGTTTGGACTTGCATGACAAAGCTTGCCAGGGTGGTTGTAGGATGTCTCCCTATAGCTGTATTATTTCCTAATATTTGATTTATTGCTCTTTCAAGTGAGTTTGACTTCGAAGATGCTATCATGGAAAACATAAAGCGTACATTATTCAGAAACAGAAAGATTGTCTGGTATGCCTCCATGTTTTTAACAAGGTTAAATAGCTGAAATCTACTCGAAAGGTGATAAACTGTATTCATACTTGGTGCAATTCCTTCGCTTCTTTCCTTTCACTAGCTCTGTGTGTTGGACAGTTTTGGCCTAAGAGTTCCAGACATATTTTAAAACTATAGTTATCTGAAGACACTTCATATTTTAGAAAGTAACTGGCACTTCAACAGCCTTTTTGGCAAAGGGAAAAAAAAAGCTGGAAGAGCAGAGATTCATTTTCATTTCAAGAAGTAGCCACCTGAGGTCAAGACTAAGAAACATTGGCAAGAAGTCTGCAGAGGTACTGCTTGTTCTGTACCTATTCTGCAGATATAAAAGACTACCATTTCCAGAATTGTCATGGTAGTAGACTGCATAACCAATAAATTAATATTTTCCTGTAAGCCTCAAACTTTCATATGTATGAAATACAGTCCAGGTTGTTGTGGTAAAACTATTTTATCAGCATGCCATATTATTAACTGAGAGGGAAACCATAAAAAAAAAATTACAGTCTTCTGGGTAGTCTTCAGTAACATAACCATACTTGATACTTTGATAACATAATATCATCATGTCCTCTCCACGTGACCACTGAAAATAATTCTGAAAAATATCTTAGGGAGTTAAGGAGGTTAGCTGTAAGTAGCAATTGTTACTTACTCTTCTCTGTAAAACTCTGCATTTATTTATCTCAAGACAAAGCATATGAGGTTTAAGGGAGCCATAATACTTTAAAGATTTTTCTAGAACATAATTTCAAACCCATTATGAAAAGAGAGAAACACTGACTGCTGCCTAAAAAGTGGAAATGTCCATATCCCAGGAGTATGAAACTCCTTTTAAAATCCTTAATGGAAAGGTAAAACCTTAAATTCATGATTAATCACCAGTTTAAACTGAAACTGTGTAGAGTCAGTAGGAAGATGTATTCCGTATTTAAATAAATGAACAAAGTATTTTGGGGAGGATGTTTAAAATACCAAAAAATAATGTCAGATTTTGGAAACTTCTGAAATGTTGAAATATCATAGCTAACCCTAAGAAAAACAGTCTAGAAGGCATGGGGCAAAAAGGTTGTATAGTGTGCACTTAAAAACTGGAAGCATTCAGTAAGCATTATGAATTGCATGGTTCAGCTGTATTATGTTTCTATGATACCTTGTTACAATATATATGTCCACATATCATGCAGAGTGGGACCAGCTGTAGCTCTTAAGATCTGAGGGCTCCTTTGAGAGACAGAAGAAGGAAGCACAGGCCTTGAGCAAAGTGCCTAGATGCACTATACCTTTGAAAGCAATTTCTTTAACATTCAGCAGAATTATTGCTGTGGAGTTTCAGGTCAACATATTACCATAAGATGCCAGATCAGGGAAAATCTCTTATACTCAAGTCTGTCTACCACTTTCCTGCACTTTTGTTATTGTGTAACAGCTAATGTAAAGCAAAGACAAAAAATGAATTGATATAAAATGAAAATAATTCTATGGGTAATATCCAAGAATGAACCATCATGTATTGGACATAAAATACTGTCTTCACTCATACTAGGAATAAGTTTTGACTTTCAGGCTTCAGTGCAATTAATTTGGGGCTTACATGAACAACTACTGTCATTTGTAATGTTAACATAACTAGGAAAATCCTGTTTGTAGTTATCCATGCCCTTGGCAAACATTTAAACACACAAATTCATTTTTATGACAGTTGTAGCAAAACTAACAGAAAAGTCGCTATTCCTCTTGCCAGCCCCTCCAAAAGCCAAGCAAATAAACAACTCATATTTTAGCTGTTTACTTTTTTACCTCAATTACTCATACTCTTCAAAAAGTTTATTGACTTTAATCATCCCACTGTTATTTACTATTGTATAATGTATGCCCCACTCCACATACAATACAATACACAACACAAATTTCTAGCATTTTTAAAGTGGGCAAAGGTTCATTCTTCTGAAAATGTTTATACAAATGTATTTGATGATGATGGGGATGACAGTGATGAAGATACCAGGTCCTATAATTCCAATACTTTCCACATTTTTCTGGTGGAGATTCTAAAAGTTTATTGTGTTGAAGCTGTCAGGTTGCACTTGCAGTTCTTCTGAGTGCTGCTGTAGCAGGATTGTTATGGAAACCTGTGTGGTTTGAGAGAGTTTTTTCTTTCTTTCCTTTAAGACTGTTAGATCTGAAAGATTTTCTTTGCAGTGAATGAGTTAAGGAAGGGATGTTTCTTTAGAAACACTGTAGTATTACCTGAAGTAAATGTACAGACAAAATGGCATGCTTAAAAGTATACTGATCTGACAAAAAATAGATAAACATATTTTATGATTGTGTTGTGAAGTCCTCACAATATAAAAAATTTATTTTAGACCCAAAATCCAGAGCAGTACAGAAAAAAACACTTAGAATATTTGGACAGTATTAAATATCTAACTGTAAATTAGCCACTGTTAATATTTGATGAAACTAGCTGTAACAGTAATGCTGTCCTTTTGACTTACACAACAATGTGATATCACCATTATAATGACAACTAGAAAAAAAGAAAGGAAATCAAGCATTTCTGCAGCAGAGTTCATATTTGGTTCACAAGGAGAGGCCATATCCTTCTGAAGATACAGTGCTGAAACCAACAGTCTCTTGGGAATTCCAGATACTTTGACTAGATATGAAAAAGCTTAGATATAAGAAAGCTTAGAATATGTACATTGATGACTGGCCCCTAGCCATGCTATTTATGAAGCTTGTAATGAGATTATTGAAAGATTATACTGTTACCTGAATTTCATCTAACCTAAGGAGGTCTCAGATGCTCTGTTTTGAAACTCATTTTCACTGTTTTCAAGAGAAGTGGGCAAGGCTGGTTTAATTTTTGTTTTTTTTATTTTGGTATATGAGGTGCTGTGGAACAGCCATAAAATTTTTCATCTGGGCTTTACACAAGCAGAGTGAACATCTAACATGTCTGTTCTATATGTAGAAGGAAACTGCTGTATACTATTTCCAATATAATGTCAGTATTATGATGGTCAAAGGATTAGAAAGAATTGCAATGAGATGTAAGTCAGAATAAAGCTCAGTACAAAAACATACCAAAATATAAGCCTTTGAAATCTGAAGTTTGTGTCTGTATTTGACTGTAAAGTGAAGCCTGTCATTCATCTACCCCTTTCAATTAATCTTGTTTTCATTGGTTATCTTTGAGCCTAGTAAATTTTAAACTAATTTTTAATAAACATTTACCGTTGGCTATATTTGGTTTGTAAGCTATTAGTTTCAGACTTCATCAGGTTTTAAGCAGTTCTAACCTTCTTTCCTAATGTGCTATATAAAGAAGAAACAGGAAATAAAACTGTAATGACAAATTTCCTTTTTTTTCCGTTACCTTTTTTTATGCATCCCTTTACTTGTATAGATGACAAATACCCTCTTTAATTTGACTTGCACATGACTTCAACACTAGTTAAAGCAGCACATTGTGTGTTAAAGGTTGCACAAGGTCTCCTAAATGCTCCACAGTGAACTATTCACTTCATCTGGAGTGAAACACTGTCAAATCTTGCTGAAGTAGCCAAAAATTTGAAGTGTTTTGGTTTGGTACCTATAAGATACTTTGAGCAAATGCAAATAAAACCAATTCTCCTTCTGTTCATAATTATAATGCAATGGGAGAAAGAATTCTATAGCCTTCAGGTGAAAATCTATTCCATCTTGATTAATAGCAAAAAAGGTTTTTCTCTCCTGCTCTCATCTCTCCTCTCCCTACCACCACAATTTTAAAATGGCTATAATTGATTGTTTATTTGTTACACAAATGATGAGTTTTCCACTTTCATCTTAGGTGATTTGTTTTCATGGATACATACATAGAACCTACAGGTAAAGTGTTCACAGTAATGTCATGTTTAACACGCTGTATATCACAAATTGATGTGTTCCCTAAATTTTTTTGCCATAATTTCTATTTTACTAAAGTCTTATTTTCCAAATGATTGTGCATTTCCAGTGTGATGAGAGGACAAAAATATTTGCTCATTCCTTCGATAGTTTAGTATAATAGTTTTGTTAAGAAAACACAATATACTCTGGATACTTGGCTTCAGTCTCCTGTGTTTCTTTCATGAGTCTATCCTAGACTGATGATGCTGCATAGTAACATGGTAACACAAAGAAGCCCAAACAGGTGAAGGAGCATTTTGATAGCTGCTGCTTTTTCTCTCTATGAAGGTATATAAACACCATAATCAAACTACCTCTCCATTTTCTTTTTGATAAACTAAACAAATTAAACTCTTTTCAAAGTAAATAATTTCTTTTCTGCTCTCCAGGAATAATTTTTGCAGCCTCTCAAGATGTTCAATTGTTCTTTCAAGCAGAACCTCAACAAAACTTTACTCATTATCTTTAAGATTACACATGCCAAGCAATACTGAAAGAGACGCATTGCTGTATTACTCCTGATTACAGAAGTCTTTCCTCCATTGAAAGCTCATTTGAGTTGTCTTTGTGTTAAAATTCCTTAGTCCTTTGCAAAGTAAAAACTTCCTATGTCCCATAGGAATGCGTTCCTATTTCCTAAATAAATACATTTGTCATATCAAGATGATTATTGAAAATAAAATATACTCGTGTATATACATACATTTAGTGGGCCCAGATTAACAAATTCTTGCAATAACTCTATATAGCTGCCTTATGCTCAACGTGATTTATTGATCCAGTCATTTGCATCTGTGGTGGGTTGGCCTCGGTTGGACACCAGGTGCCATTCTATCACTCCGCCTCCTCAACTGGACAGGGGGAGAAAAAATACAGCAAGAGGTTCATGGCTGGAGATAAGGACAGGGAGAGATCACTCACCAATTACCATCATGGGCAAAACAGACCCAAATTAGGGAAACTAATTTAATTTATTACCAATCAAATCATGGGAGGATAATGAGAAATAAAAACTAAATCTTAAAACACCTTGCCCCCACCCCTCCCTTCTTCCCATGATCAGCTTCGCTCCCAAATTCTCTACCTCCTCCCCCCGAGAGGCACAGGGAGATGGGGAATGGGGGTTGTGGTCAGTTCATCTTACGTTGTCTTTGCCACTCTCTATGCCTCACACACTTGTCCTGCTGCAGCGTGGGGTCCTCCATGGGCTGCAGGTAGATATTTGGTCTATCATTAACCTACATGGGCTGCAGGAGAAGAATCTGCCTTACCATGGTCTTCACCATGGGCTGAAGGGGAATGCCTGCTCCAGCACATGGAGCACGTCCTCCCCCTCTTTCTTCACTGGCCTTGGTGTCTGCAGAGTTTTTTCTCTCTCATATTCTCAGTCCTCTCTCCCAGCTGCTGTTGTGCAGTGTTGGGTTTTTTCCCCCCTTCTTAAATCTGTTATCCAGTGATGATACCACTGTCATTGATGGGCTTGGCCTTGGCCAGCAGAAGATCCATCTTTGAGCTGTCTGCCATTGGCTATATTGGACACAGGGGAAGCTGCTAGAAGCTTCCCACAGAAGCCACCCCTGTAGCTCCCTCGCTACCACAACCTTTCTACACAAACCAAACACAGTGTCACTCATACATTTTAGAATGAATATTTATTTTGAATTAAAATTAAAAAACCCTATGAGCTTCAAAATCTTGCCACTTCCCCTTCAATGATGATTTCCCACTGACAACCACTTTTAGCTTAGTTCTTATTCTGTTGAGCTTGAACTTTACAGTGCCGGGTGGCCTCTTCTAGCTGTGAAACCTGTGACTTTCTGAAAATTGTGGTTTCCTTCCTTTTTTTTGAAGGGCTTTGAGGAACAAAACACACTCTCCCCAACATATTCCTACCACATACTGTTTTGAATACAGAAAAACTGTAGCGAAATCACACACCCCACTGTCTTCAGTCAGACATATGCTGGGGTCTGAAAGAATTCTTTATCCTTCTGCACAAAAATGGTTAGATCTGTTCATGGTGTGTTACACTTTCTTCCACACTTATGTAAAATGGACACATAAAATGGAGATCTATGTCAATTGTTCTGGGGTGCTGAAAGGGAAGTCTAATCTTAACCAAGGTCACTGAGCTCAATTTAAGAGTACTGGAAGAAATATAAGACCCTGGGGGAGGATTAATTAAATGATCGGATCATCTTTTCTGACTTCAAATTCTATGACATTTTTCATGCACCTGGTTTTGACTAGCATCTGGGAAAAAGAAGGCAATTCATCTTTCTGGTTAGAAAAGGAAGCATGACAACCCTGCTTTTGTTTTTTATTTGTAGCCATCTAAATTTTCAGTTTGTTTCCCCACCTTGCTATATTCTCACGTCTGCACTGTTCCTGCTTGGTTTTTGGCAGTCAATTTGGGGCTGCATTTCTTGAGAGTATATAAAACTAACATTGTTATGTGGCTCTTCTGACAGGCGAAGCACTCATGCAAAGCAAGACGAATGGGGTGTCAGTTTTCCCTATCATGGGATCTCCATTTAGTGACCCAGATGAGAACTGAGAGAACTTGTCACAGAGGCGAGACAGACCAGATATGGCTTTAAATGGGACTCCAAATATCATATAGTTTTGAAGATACGGCTAGAACACTGAATTTGTCATAAAAGACTTGTCAGTTCAGAGTTCATTAAGGTAAAAGATGAAAGTGTTTTGTCTGGACACTCTTGAGCCCTCCTATGGTAGGAGCATGGACTAGTTAACAGCCCTTGAAAGGAAAAAAAATGTGCTTTTGCTGTGTTCTCTTCTAGATTTTCTATAGATTGAATCTCTGTGGAATAGCTCCTCCTGGCATATATGTATTTCTTTCCTTGTTTGTCTTTTTCGCCTTCTTTGTTAAACTTGGAGGTGTGTTTGCGATGTCAATTCAAAGTCCCTTGAGACTTGGCTGAGACTTGAGGTGAGGTGTTAAACTTCACAAGGCTGAATTGGAACGGTTAAGGTGAGATACAGGGTTTTAATCACTTGCACTGTGGCTGCCACACTAGAAACTTTGTGACCTCAGCTGAGTTTTCTTTTACTCAGAGTCCAAAATCAATAGAAGTATTCATGACTGGAGAAATGACTTGTGTTTAACTTCAGCCCCAAAGCTGGGAAGCATCAAAAAGCGTATTTCTCAGATGTGCAGTTTACAAACTGTAACTCTGAAACTCTGAATTTTACTATTTTGAATTCCACTTCTGTAAACAATTCAAACTGTAGCACCATCCTTGACAGAACACTTAACCCCCCTGCTTCATAGTCGTATTTTCTTCATATCACAAAGATTTGACCTTGTACTAAGTTTACTGATGCACCTTGACACTTTTGGCAGCTAGTAAAAAATGCCATTATTATTATTATTATTATTATTATTATTATTTAAAAGATCCTGGGATTTGGGTGGATCAGCTATAGTCTTACAAAGATTTTTGTTTTAGAACACTTAACGTAATGCTAAAGCTAGTTATATAAGTTTATATAAAATATAAAAAATAAATTAAAAAAATATAAAATTATACAGATGAATAATTATACAGATGAAGTAATTCAAATTTACTAGGCAACCTTTTTTTTTTTTTAAATAAAGTCTGGTTAACAGAGTCATCAAATTCTTCACAGTATCATGTAAAACACATAGTGATGTCAAAACTATGATGACAACTAACTGGCTGTGCTAAAAACATTACTTGGTGATATATGCATCATAGTAATTTATTTCTTTTCCTTATAGCATATGTATATCTTGGTGCAGCCCAGTAAAATATTCAATATGGTGTACAAATAAACCCTTTAGATTGTATCGCATACAGTTCTGTTGCAATGACCCCAGATGTATGTGACAGCGACACTTGGAGTCTTTCGCTCAGCACCTGTGAACATCAGTATCAATAGTGGAAAAGAATTATTACTAAAAATAACACTATACACTTCCTGAAAAGGATACTAATTCTACAACTGTCATCATATGATTTAAAAGAGCTTATGAACTGTAGTACAATTGTCAGATCCTCTGTGTCTGTTCATAATTTCTGTTAACAAGCTAAGTATGTTGTAGATATACGTATCAGTAAAGAAAAAAGAAAACCACTCCTTTTTTTGGCATTTTCATGGGTTAATAATGTGAATTAAAAAGATATAGACCACTCATTATAAAGCAAATCTGTGGAACTCACTGCTTTAGAAAACAGACTCAGTGGAAGAAAAGGACAAAGTTGATATACATACAATATTGAGCAGATCTGGTCTCAGAAAATAATTTCCCACCAAAAATTAATCCATGTCCAGTATTAATTCTTCAAGTAGCTATCACTAAGGAGCACTGAATGCAACAGCTGATGATTTGCATTTGATCCAGTATAACAAGATTAAAGGGCAAGTGAAAAGCACTCCACTTATGTACAAACCATCAGCTGCACAAATATAAGACAGGAAACAACTGGCCAAATGGGGATGATCTGGGAATTATAGCGGATTGCTAACTGAGCATGAGTCAACTGTGTCATGTTGTTACAAAGAAAGCAAATATCAGACTGCTATGTACAAGCAGCGCATCCTCTCCAAAACACATCCGGTAATCCTTCTGCTTGCTCAGCACTGCTACAGCCTTAGTTGAAATGCCATGGCCAGCAAAGTCTCCAGCCAGTTAGAGATGGCCCAACTGGAGAGGCAATTGTAGGAACTAAGCTGTAGCTCAGATATATACAAATCAATTTGTAATAGTAAGTATAGTGAAGTATTAGGTTAGATTTCCTGAAGGTCTACACCCTGTCTCTGGAAGCATTCACAATCAGACTGAGGAAGTATCAATCAGGAAAGACACCGATAGCTCATCCCGCTTTGGATCGAGGAATAGGCTGAGTGACCTCTCAAAGTTTTCTAGCAACATTTTCTATGACTGATCACTACCTTAATATCCCCTTTTCCTAGAAAAGTAAAGAAAATCGGCATATGATATCTCATTAGATTTGTAGTTAGACACAAAAAGTTATTCTTTCTTCAAAAGAGCTTTAGTAAGACTCTTGAATGAAAAAGTGCTTATTTCATTCGGAATGAAAGTGAGCTTTGTTCTTCCTTTGATCTGAAAAGAAGATGCTTTCCAAAATAAGGTTTATCATAAGGCAAACTGAATTTTTCTCAAGTCGATTTAGTTTATTTTAGGTTTTGTTTGTATGTTTGATTTTATTTAACATAAATAATTTTATCTCTAAAGAACAGAAATCTACTCATAAGTGTTTGCCATGCCTTTTAGTGAACACAAAAAAAAAGTTCACTAGTTCACTTTCACAAAGTTTGCAGACATTTCTTTTGATTAGTCACTAAAACTATGTAAGTATAATCTTATAGGAAGATTTAGCGTGACTGATGGAAGTGTTTATCTACTTCATGCAATTTAACAATCAATGGAAGCAGGACAAAGATCAAGGTGAGCTTTCCCTTATAATTTGTCAGCCAGGTTTTGTTTCTCTAGTAGCTGGAACTGTTTGTTTGTTTGTTTTCAGAATGTCCAGTGGGAATTGATTGTTTAAAACACTATATATATATATATTTTTTTTTGTGCAGACTTCATCACTGACTTCTTAACTTTTTTTGTTAAGTTCCTGCAAGTGATTTTATTTTCCAAATCATGTCCTCCATTGAATCTTTGTTGAAGTTATGTCTATGGAGAGGAAAAAATATGGTTTTGTTTTTGGTTTTTTTTGAGTACTGGAAAAATACTGTAAAAGTCAATTTTAAATGATCAATTCTAACATGAAAGTCAATGGAGAAAGAACCTCAAGATACCATTTCCCTACAGCCCCTTTCTAAGCCTGCTGGATGGCTTAGAAAGGTGTAAACATTAGTCAGAGAGAATCAAGACTTTAAATCAAAACTATATGCCTTTCTAAAAGATATATTGTCCCTCAAGCAGAAGATATGAACTTGATGCCTGAATTATTGGTTCAGATTTTACGGCCTGTTACACAGGTGGTTGGAATAGATAATCATAATGCTTCTTTTCATCCATACAGTATATGAATTTGAATTCAACATGAGTACATTGAGAGGCAAAGGATAACTTAGTGAAAGCAAATAATCTAAAAAACAATAACTGCAATAATGAAAAAAAAAAAAATCCAAACCAAACCACAAAAAAATGTCCCCTAACTTTTTACTCTCTTCAAGAGAGTAAAAAAAAAAGTCATGTTGATTTCTATTTTCCCCGTTCTCAACTCCTATTTAAGTAAAACAATAATAATAATAAATTAAAGTCTGTGACTTTGAGAAGTGGCCTGACAGTTCCTACTTTCTTGCCCAGCACTGTGGCAATTGGCATATTGGCCAGCTCAGTAGAATTTCTGAGGAAAAATAAACTCAAACTGGAAACTTGCAATTATGCTTTTAGACTGAATGATATGGACTCAGTAATAAGAAAACCAGTAACAAATTTTCTGGTGGTACATGAATCAAGAAAAATTTAGTAGCATTTCTACCACCACATTTGTTCTACTGTGCTAATGGTCATGGTAAAAATTTGCTGTAGTCATTACAGTAGCAGATATAAGTGGAGAGCACACAGGGAGCAGAAACACGGAGTAAGAAGTGGCCATTAAAGTCACAATTAGAAATATAACCTTACCTTTTAACAACAGAGGTGTTAACAACACAGCAGACTGCCCTCTCAACTCACCACATTGCTGCTTCAAGAGTTCATTTAAAATAGTTCTCAGTTGGCATGCTTGGAAATGTCATCCTTTAGCAACACGAAAACATAACATGTAGAACTGGAAAGGCATTTAATGGCTATCTGTGTATTACTGGATCTGGAAGTGCTTTTAACTTAATGGCTGCAGGTACATTGCAGCTCTTTCCTTCCCCTTCAGAAACACCCCTTCTGTCCTAGTTCTTATGTAAAGAAAACTTTCAGGCCAGGCAAGGTGTATAGCTTGCTTCAAAAAGACCTGAGACTTTAAAATCTTTATTGAAGCACCTCCCAGCAGCCCATGGATCATTTAGAATCATAGAATCATCTAGGTTGGAAGGGACCTTTAAGATCATCTAGTCCAACCATCAACCTAACTCTGGTTTTAAAAAATCCAAACAAAAAACCACACACCAAAAGAAAACCATGCAAAAGAACCCCCCACATTACTAAACTATGTCTCTAAACACTATGTCAACCTGCCTTTTGAAAACCTCCAGGGATGGTGCCTCAACCAGTTCCCTGGGCAGCCCATTCTAATGCTTAATAAGCCTTTCAGCGTAAGATTTTTTTCCTAATATCCATCCTAAACCTCCCCTGGCACGACTTGAGGCCATTTCCTCTTCTCCTATCACTTGTGATGTGGGAGAAGAGACTAATGTCCACCTCTCTACAACCTTCTTTCAGGTAGTTGTAGAGAGTGATAAGGTCCCCCATCAGCCTCCTTTTCTCTAGGCTAAACAATGCCAACTCCCTCAGTCTTTCCCCATAAAGCTTACTCTCCAGACCCCTCACCAGCTTTGTTGCCCTTCTCTGGACCTGCTCCAGCACCTCAGTGTCTTTTTTGTGGTAGGGAGCCCAAAACTGGACACAGTACTCAAGGTGGGGCCTCATCAGTGCTGAGTACAGGGGGTTTGATCACCTCCCGAGTCCTACTCCCCATGCTGTTCCTGATACAGGCTAAGATGCTGTAGGCCTTCTTGGCCACCTGGGCACACTGCTGGCACATGATCAGCCAACAGTCTACCAACACGCCCTCTGATTAGCTCTAATTCCAGCTATTGTAAGCAACTGTATCACATATTTTCATCCCAAATTTTGGAAGATAGCGAAACATTCAGATATTAAAAAACTTCTTGTAATTTATGAACAATAGTTATTAACTGACAATGCATATAATTTTATTCTGGCGAACTTTATTCTTTAGATCAGAGAGAACGTTCCACTTCCATTTTATTAGACTGAAGTCTTCTCCAACGCAGAAGATTTTCCAAACCCTTGATTATATCAGTAATCAGTTTGAACTCATATTTCTTGAACATGACCAGAAATGCATGTAGTATTCCAGACAGACATCACTAGTGCCTGGTAAAATACATTAAAACGTTACTCTCTCTGCTACAAACCTCCTTCCTGACAGTTGCAAGGATTGTACTTATTTGGGGGGGGGAGACAAAACAGATGATGTTAAATAGAATTTTCTCCTTGTTTTCATTTTCATCCAAGTTTTCATTTTCAACTTGCTCAAACACCCTCCACACCTACTATGCATATTAAAATCACTTTCATGAGGATCAATACAAGATTGGCAACTTTTCACAGTTAATAGGAAAAAAGTAAAGAAAAATAAAGAGATTAACCTGATTAAAAAATTTAAAATTAACATTGTTGAATTAAAAAATAATGCTCTGATGACATAAAAAAATGACAGGTATGTTTCTAGTTTTTTGACACTTCTGAAGGAAGATATTGCATATGGCTGAAAGTCAAGATAATTTAATTTTAACTGTTGCATCTAATATGTTATGTATATTCATTACACTTAATATTTAACAGTATATTGAAGTGGCAAAATGTCACCTGAACAAAACATTTTGAAAGGTTACATATGTGTTTCCAAAGCAAAACATTTAACATCTTTGACTCCATAAAAATATTTGAAACATTAATAAGTTTGAAAAAAGATAGTCGTTGGTCTTAAATTACAACTCAGTGTGTTTTAAAGTGTGGGATTCCATACACAAGGAATTAAGGTATGGCTTAAATCAAGTGCTACAACTTCTGTAAGGCTATTAGTGACTAAGCAAGCTGCTCCTACCTAACTCATTAACTCTTAACCATGGTCTTTGTAATGTGTCCCCATGGTCTTCCTTTAAGGGGTGTAGTTCAGGACTGAAATCCAGGAAAGGATCCTGGAATCACTTTTCATCTGATTTTCACAGAAGATTTCGCAAGTATAGGACAGAAATAATAATAATGGAAAGCTATCTTGTTACCTGAAAATGCTTTTAAGCCTTTTCAAGCACATTTTAGAGATAATTTTTGGCACAATTACCAAATTAGAAATCTTCACTTCCAAAAAGCAACAGGAAGTTGCTTCGGTCCCAGAGCAGCTTTTCCTCAAAAGCAACAGAACTATTGGGACTCCACTGGGCAAAGAAATTCACATAGACAAATGTTGTGATATAGTGTAAACCTTAGTCCTCCAGAATTAGCAATGGACCTCAAAGGTGGAACTTTGCAAGTATGGAAAGGAGTCAATATGCCAGCACAGCATGACGGTGCTAAATAGAAGGCAGCTGTGTGAATGTGACCCGGTGACTGTGTCACACAGAAGATTTGAACTGACCACAGAATTTAATCTCTTATATTTCCATGTAATGTTGCTTTCCTTGGGCTTTAAGCAGGGCACGAGATTTTGGTCCCAAGAGCTTTGGAAGATACACATTGGTGTATCTCATTCAAGAAGGCCATCGGATCTCAAATTGGCTTATAGCTTAGATGTATGTTCAAGAAAATGAGGGGTGCAAAGACAAAGGAAGATTGATTCCTGATAAAGCTGCTTCTTCACAAAATCTCCTTCCAAAGATCAGAGGCCTTCATGGATTTTCTGTTATTTTCAACAAGGTTCAGACTGGGTGTCAAAGAAATCAAAACCATAAGGAGAAAAGCTTCATAATGATGTTTCCGTGTTTGTTGTGTTTTTTGCAACACCTTATCTATCATATATGACAGTCTGTGTCATTGCATGGTTGTGTGAAGGCAAGCCAAATCCAAAACAGAGGCTTCATGAAGCAATGATCAATCACCCAAGACATTTGGGTTTGATATTCAGATAAATCTGGACACAGACTATGGCTAAAATAGCATGAGAAATTATTTTCTTGCATTATTTCTGTGCTCTGTGCTTTTCATGCATGATAAGATTTGGATTTTTTCCAAACCATTTACCCAGACCTTCTTTCTAACTGTGTACTTTTAATACCCCTGAAATGAGTTTTTCTTGTGATCTCATGGAGAAACTGAAACTGTTGTGGATAAGTGGACAACACTGTTATCAGACAATTGGTAAATGCAGATGAAAAACACCACTGTGGGAAAACTCACATGATTAGGTCATTGATTAAAAATAAATTGTACCCTCAAAGTTAGTTTACATTAATATTATGCAGGGACAACAAGCAGGAACATTCCTAGAACATTCAACTTTACGTCTCATTGACTGACAAAACAGATTGTTTTACTATTCAGTATGTTTTCAACAGCAGAATTTATTTTCCTTGGTTTATATGTTTTTTAAGCCCTTCTCTTTTTTCCTGCCTATGCCAAAAAGATGAATGTTTCTCTCAATGATAATATAATCATTTATTTTCAGCATTGAAATCATTGAATTTCTGTAAAATTGAGAAAACAGATATTAGAAACTGTAATACACTGTGCACTACATGAGGTATTATACACTACTGTTTCTTCACTGATGCTTTTGAGAAGTTTCCTTTTCCTTTGATGGGAGGACTGCTGTGAGGTCCCCCTGCAGCTGTCTCTTCTCCAGACTGCCCAAGCCCCAGTCCCTTGCCCTCTCTTCACAAGGAGGGCAAGGGCTCCAGCCTGTACATTTGTGGTCACCCCCCACCAAACTTGCTATGGTTTATCAACATCTTTCTCTTCATACACTCAGAAAAAAATAATACTTTCTACACAAGCCACATTGCCATAGATCAAACATTTCAAGTTTGTGTACCAATTTCCTTCTGCAAGGTTGGCAGTGAGGTTTAGTTAGCACATACAGACAAATAAATGCTTCAGACAATTCTTGCTTACAGAAGTAAGCATTCCCAGCAGGTATAATAAAATCTCCAAAAAGAAACCTCAGTGCACCCCAGGAAATCAGTTGTATTGCCCCTGCAATGGCTCTCCTGGGCTATCAACCATGGAAATGGAGATCCACCAGGTCATAGTCCCCTCTGTCTGATAAAGCAGAGCTGCTGCAATTAAAAATTGATGTCAAAATAATTTCACCTATGGCAAAACTCTTGAATTTGCCAGTTAAAAAAGTGAGCTCATCCTATGCATTTGTATTTTCATATATTTTCATTGGAATTTGAGGATGATCAAATGCAAGGCATAATGCACAGAATATTAATCTAATTTTAAAGATTAGTATTTTAACTTAAAGGCAACTGAGATGGCTAAATTCATAAACAAGACAATTTGGGCTAATGATTTAGTCAATATCTGGGACAAAATCCTCCTGATAGTAATTTAGTGTATTTCTGAAATATAAACTGCGGGCTTTTTATTTCCTTTTTTTTTTCCCTTTTTTTCCCCCTATCTCTTTTATCAACTTTTCAAAACTTACTTTCCTGGTATGGGAATTCCTGTTACAGCTGGAATCCAAAAGAATAGACAGAAGAATAATCCTAGAAGTCTACTATTGAATCATAGAATCATAGAATGGTTAGGGTTGGAAGGGACCTCAAAGTTCATCGGGTTCCAACCCCCCTGCCATGGGCAGGGACACCTCCCACTAGAGCAGGTTGCTCAAAGCCCCATCCAGCCTGGCCTTGAACACTTCCAGGGATGGGGCATCCACAACTTCCCTGGGCAACCTGTTCCCGTGTCTCTCCACCCTCATAGTAAAAAATTTCTTCCTGAGCTCTAGTCTGAATCTTTTTTCTTCCAATTTAAAACCATTTCCCCTTGTCTTATCATTACACCTCCTGGCAAAGAGTCCCTCCCCAGATCTTCTATAGGCACCCTTCAGGTATTGAAATGCCGCTATAAGGTCTCTATATTGAAAAATATAACTTTAAAAAAAATCTATATATAACACCTGGCCCAAATAACTATTATAAATGTGTGAAATATTAGGTATGTGAAATACTTTCCTGATTTAATATTCAGAATTACGTACTATCATTACTCTTAGTAATTATCATGAAAAATATGATTATGTATTGTAGTTTGCATTAAAAGTAATCTCATTCCCCAAATTAATGTTTAATGAATAATTAATTTAAAAACAAGAAAATGCACAAACCAAAAAAACCCAGTAGGTTATTATTTATATAACAGAATCCAGGAAGAGGGATTGGATTAGGCTGCCCAGGGAGGTGGTTGAGTCACCATCCCTGGCTGTGTTTAAGAACCGTTTAGATGTGGTGTTGGGGGATATGGTATAGGGGAGAAATTTAGAGTAGAGTAGATGGTTGGACTCGATGATCCCGAGGGTCTCTTCCAGCCTAGATGATTCTGTGATTCTGTGAAACACCAATGGAATCTGCAATGGCTGGATATCTCAAAAGAAAAGAATAACAGGATAAAATAAAATGCATCTCAAACAATAGCAGATAAAAGCAATGATTTATCTGAGGTGTTGGGATTGGTTTTGGGTGCTGTAAAGTCTTCAGCTGGCAACAATGTGGACATATGCACACAGCTTCTCCTCTTGCTCTCTGCAGCATCCCTCAATTTCTTTTCCTCAGGCTTTTGTATTCAACCCCTTCCTGTCCATCTTGAGAGAAAAACTTTCAGCTAGCCCCAGCAGTCACAGATTTTCTAAATTTGTTTTTCTCTCCACTTTACAAGCGTATAATTGTTGTATCCCAGAATACTTCACTGCTGTCCATCATAATGAAAGATGAGCTGTCACCAGATACTGCTCATCTAGTAATAAGCAGGAGCAAAGTATTTGGGGTTGTATAAGCACCAGGGCAGTCATCTTCAGATACAGACTGAAGGAGTTTGCTAATGAAGATGACATATTGAAGAGACAGCTAGATAATGAGGGTTATGAATAACTAAACCCATAGAGAGAGCAGCTAGAATCTGTGGTCAGGTGAACCAGAAATGTTGTGCATGAGAGTTAAAAAAAAAAGATATTTATTTCTATGGCGTGGTTACTTAGGTACTTTACATCCCTGGTGAGGAGCACAGTATTTTTAACCAGTCAAACAGATTTTTAAATGAGAGGAATAGACAATGCAGTGGCAAAGATATTTCAGATGCAGAATCTGAGTTACTCTGTTGAGATGTGAATGGCATCAGTTGTACTCTAGAGGCAAGTCTTACTGCTGACTGTACATAGAGCCTAGACAATTAGATTAGGTAAGCGCCTAACTTAAAATGACAAAGGTTATTAAAATTATTCCCTTCCAGTTAATTCCATTAAAAAGTTTGGCAATACAAATGTCACACTGGACAAATCAAATTCTAAATAATGGACAACTATATTATACCTGCAAGTCAACTTTATCATATGTAGACTGACAGAGAATGAATTCTTCTCTTTAGACCATCATTTTAACTTTCTTTAGTTCTGCCTTTTAATTGCTCTTCAGCCAAGTATTGATTTCAGATAAGTACTATGATTTCTGAGAAACACTGGGGTTTAGATTTTATGTAATGTAGGTACTGAGTCACCTGCATAACACTGGCACTTCAGCTCATGTTAGTCATTACCTTGCTCTACAGCTTTACAGAGCAGTTCCTTAGAGACAGAGTTTTAGGGGACTTTGAAGGTTTGGACCTGGAAACTAAAGGAAGAAAAACCTAGATTGCTCCTTAAACTCTGAATTTGTTAACACAACAAACAAAAGAAAAGTGTTTCACCCATAGCCTATGAGTGTTGTCTGTGACCCAGAGACTGTCTCAGATTCTGGGTGCCAGTTCATGACTGTCAGCACCACTTTTTTCTAGTGAGTTTGATGTCTTATAATATGGAAAGAGAGTTGAAATTGAAAAGGAGATACTAAAACTAAACTAAAAATAGTTTCCTGTCTTTAAAATGAGTGGTTTATAAATATTTAGATTTATTTTAATGGATGCATTCGGAAATCATGTAAACAGGATCATGAGAACATTTTTTTTTTCAATATAGGATGTGGAAAAATAAAAATTATTCTTTAAAAAAATAAAAAGAAAAAAATAGGCAATAGGTGATCAGTGGCAGTAAGGAGACAGTCTGTCCTGTTTTGTGCAAAAATACTGAGTCAGCTAAAAAGTTCCAAACATGTAGGGCTGAAGGCAAATGATGTGTTTTCTTGCATTAGAATACTAGCTAATCTGGATTATACATTTGTGTCTTCAGTTAGAGGACAAGGTTTGACAACTACACTTGCCCACTTGCCACTGATAAGAAGAAACTTAGCACGTTGGGACTTACACACAGTTGCTGCAAGATTTAGAATTTCATTTAAAAATCAACCAACCAGACACATGTATACAAGAAAGAAGTAGTGGGAGAAATCTTTCACGTTTCTGAAGAAAATCTTCTACCTGTTTCCAGTGTTTCTCTTGGCCGCAGGTGATAAAAAAAAAAAAGGTTTGCTTTTTTTTTCATAACTACTTTTACAATATTTCAGACCCTTCCAACCTAGGCAATTCTATAATGCTATGATTCTATGAATCAATCTGTCGTGATCATGCTGTTTCCAGATGTGATTTGAGAAGTCCTGATACCACACGTCTTATTGGCTCTACCTGTCTGCACCACAATCCACCACAAATTGTAGATATGCTCTCTGATTGCTTTCTTTTTTATATTTTCCCAGGACTAAACTTCACTATCTTTCCCTGAATGTACCAATGGTGTGGGATTTTGATTTGTTGAATTGATGAACAAAATAACAAAAGGATTCAAGGGCAGATAAAGACAATCAAGATGCAGAAGATATTTTCTACAAGATTAATAATAAAATTGGTGATTGTGGTGGCCAAAAGAAAATGCAAAGTTGGAGTACTGCCCGCATACATCATGGAAGCAGAATTGCAGTGCTTCCTACTGCTTGGTGGATGGAAGTAAGAAGCCGAGTTTTTATGAATGAAAACAAAAAGGAGTAAAACAACTGGTAGGCTCGGACCATGCCTAGATTACCAGACTTAGGAATTCTTCTAATTTCTTGGTTGTCAGGTACAGTCCAGCTACATCTGAGTTTCATATTTGAGATTTGAGCATCAGGTTTCACAAATTTACCATCATCCACTTATTTCTGTAAAAAAAAAAATCTGGGCAAATGAGTTGTTTGGTAGTCATTAAACACTTCCAAAGGTCTCTGGCATGTCCAGTAGGTAAACCCACAGGCCTGTCTGGCAGGTTGAGCTTCTAGAAAAGAAGCAACTCCATATGGTGTTGCACTAATTAAAACTGTCTTGACTCCATACTCTTTCCACCATCTGCCTCCTGAATGCTTGATTATGCCTTAAGGAAACATTACCCTCTGGATCACTTGTTAGTCTTAAGCAAAGCAGACTCGTTATATCTTCCCTTCAGCCATCTGGCACTCTTCCTCATTTTCTTTGCAGGGTCACAAGACAACTTCATCAGTCCTTACCTTTTTCTGCCCGTGTAAGGTGCCCCATTATCATGGATAGCTTCACACTGAGATAGGACCCTGTAAAGGCTGACTTAGAGGAAACATTCCCCAGTAATACCTGGCAATCATGAAGAACGTTGACCTAATACCTAACAATCTCTGCCAAGTATAGCTTCCAGTCATGTAACTTTACTGAAAAGGCTGAGCCCAAACACTTTCAGGGAGCTGTCAGTCATGCTGGTCCACATGAAATGGAACTGTTCTGAAATAATTCGTTCTTATATAATGGGAGAATATACAGGGAAGCATGTAACATATGGGTGTACCACTGTCTGTTTTTTCTGTAGAAATAAAGTAAGGAAAATAAAATGAAATTCATAAAAAGAAGAAAGATAAAAGAAACCAGAGAAGGGAAAAGGGGGACAAATAATCCAAAACACAACAAACAAATGTTGCAATTATAAAATTGAAACAAAACACTTTATTTTGGTTCTTCATTTAAGGAGGACTTTTTCTAAAACAATATTTGCCCAAAGCAAATCTTCTCAATCGGCAATCTTCTCAAACATTTCATTTTTTATGAAAGAGCAATTCTTTCCCAAATACTTTGAACCAAAATCATAAGTACATAAACAACATAAACAAAAAAAAAGTTAGAAGTAAGAAAATGGTAATTTGCAGCTGAAAATCTCCATATATTTTAATGTAGATGGCATAATCATGAACATGGCAAAGGTAAAGATCTAATCCCCTCATTAAAGTATGGCTTCCAGTAACTTATTTTTCAGATGAATTAAACAGATCAGTTTCAAGCTGAATTGTCTACAATCAGTATGGATAACCCATCAGCAACATCAAAACATTTCTCATTATACTTAGACTCCAGATGGGATATCTCTGTACAAGTGTTTTATTAAATAATACAGTCATATGACAAGAAGAAATAGACATTGAATGAATGAATTGGTTTCAGAACGAATATGGTATATAAAAAATTTAAATGAGAAATGGAAAGTAAAACATGGAAGAAAATGAAGATAAGTATGTCATAAGACGAAAAAAAATGGAAAGAACATGTAACTTTAGCAATGCAGTCTCTGAAATAAAAAATGATTTATAATTTCTTGTGCATTTAGTCTACTGAACAGAAAATCCTTAAGATCTGAGACGAACTGAAGAACTGTTGGTAATAACCAGAGGACTTGAATAGAAACAAATTGAGTCCAAAGAAATAGACTATTACTTGAGTGATTTACAAGTGTGCTCTGAAAGAAAAGTATATAAAAGGAAAAGATTCAAGAAAAAAAAAAAAGAAGCTGCTGTTGATATGGAGATGGACTGCCTCACAGTATAGATACCCAGTATTTGAGAAAACAATGGTTTCTGTAAGAAAGGTGTAGTACTTTTCTGAAATGATAGACAGAGTCATTATTAGTCATCACTCTAAGCTGAAAGGCTGTTTTAATAAATATAAATGGTAGAGATCTGAAAACCCAGAAGTAAAAAACATATATGCAAAGCAAGAGAAAGCTGGTGAACAAGGCAGCTGAAATAAAACAATTTTTTCCACTTCATGCAAATAAATAGGTACATTTTCCTCCTTCTTCCTCTCTCTCTCTTTTTTCAAGAGTTAGCACATTCTAAGATAAATCATGTAAACAGACAAATAGACTCAGGAGTATCAGTAACTGCTAAAGCGAAAATAAGAATCACACTAAGGCATACAATATCAGATTTCATCCATATGGTATAAAAAAGTCCGCTAGATGAGAAACGCTTATCTGTGACTTCAAGAAAAGATAAAAACACACGAGCAACCAAAAAAAAAACCCCAACTGAACAAACCTACAAATAAAAATCCAACCACTCCCAACAGTTGTTGAAGTGTTGGTTCCAGAAAATAATTGTCTTTTTCAAGGAGATGTTGAGCAGAAAGACAGGACTGCACATAGATAAAACGGTATCTCCAGTATTACAGAAATATAGAATACTGTATCTTGGTAGATCACAGACAGAAGAAAAGCTACAGGAACACAGGCACAAAAAAGAGCCCAACTGAATCAAAACAGAAAAAAAAAGCAGGACACTGTCAAAAGGAATCACTGGGACCTATTTATACTACCAAATATTAGTCATAAATGCAAGATACTGAAAGACACTGATACCATAGAGAAAGACTGATGTATAGCAGCAATTTATATTGAATTCCGTATATTTTAAATAGAAGCAATGTTTTCTTTTATAAATGTGATATTTAGAAGTTCTAATAAAATGCGACTTGGAAATATTCAAGATCCAAAAGTTATAGAGAATAATCAGTGAGATTTTGGAAGATGTTAATTAGAGAGGTAGTTGCTGCATGAGATTTTTCTTTCAAGTGGTATTCTAGTTTATTAAAAGGTGTGTGAAATCAAAAGTTGTTCGACAAAAATATTTGAACTCTTAAATAGTCAGTTCATCACAACTGCGCATGGGTAATTATTATTTGCCACCTAAAGTTACTGGCCTTTGAGCCTGTATTTTCCTAATCCTGTCCTAAGAAAGCTCTTACAGCTGAGGATGCACAGGAACTAACCTCTGATAGGCAGCCATTTTTAGACATGAAAAGTTTGGGTGCTGGGTTTATTAAGCATTATTGTTACCAAAATGAACCTTTGAGAAATTTGACTGAATGAGACAGTATTTCAGGAGAATGAAATGTATGAGACAGCATTTCAGAATTTTAGCTGAGTGGGTCTACAAATATGTCCTTCCTCATTTTCACTCATCAGGATAAACAAAAACTGTAGATCACTACCAGCTGCACATTCAGTCAGGCTAGCAACAGCTTTAAAAGCATAGAAAGCACAAATGCATTTCATATGCAGGTTGTGTATTTGCTAAGGTAGAGCTGTAAAAAAAAAAAACCTGCAGCTTTAATTTGGAGATACATACATTTTCAAATGTAGGTCTGCAGAGCTCATTTTTTAGTACAGCTTTTCAGAAGCCCAAGCTTTGAATTTGTTATTTGAAATCTGAAGATAAAACAGCAAGGAAAAACAGAAAGATAGAGACTGAGATAACAAGATTAGGACTTTAAGATAGTACTCAAACCTGTCAAGGACAAAAATTCAGCAGATTATTTGTCTAGACAATGACTTTATAATGTAAGAAATAAACTTTGTGGAGCAGTGAACATATCAGCCACAGTGACAATGACTACAATTAAAACTAAAACACACTGTATTTGTGAGACCTATTTTCATAGTGTGGATGTGACCAATGGTGGAGTTTTTTGCAAGTTGTAAATTTTTTCCACCACCTCACTTCAGGATATGGAGTCTCTGAGGGCTCTCTTCTTGTCCGTTGTCCTTTATTTTACGAGTGCTGTATCTGCTGGCGGGGGTGTCCACTACTGCATCCTAAACAAACCCATCAAAGACCTGTTTTCTTTCAAAGTCATATATCTCAACTTAGGCAGCTCACTAAACTCTCAAAACCTGAATGACTAAACCTGACTCATAATCTTCCACTTCTGAACTGTCTAAAGCTTTCCTTTAAAATTTTCATGCTATACCTTTGGTCATCCAGAACCAGAAGTCTCCTTTGATACTCTTCCTCCCTTTCTCTTACAACTTCCATATCATAACCAAACGCTTTCATTACTTGCTCCACATTTTAGACACTCCCTGCATACATCTATCCAGTCATATGTTTGTAGTTTTCTTTTGAAATGTGTCAAACTAACTCCTCCATTTCAAACTTAAGAAAATACTTTTTACAGTGTTCCTCTAACATTAATATGTATGTTTTATATGTTTTTATATTTATTCATTTATATACATGTATACATATAAAGCATACATGGATATATCAATAAAAATTGCAAACAATATCAAAGGAAGAGTTGACAATTTGTTCCACATGTAAATTTCATGTGTAAGTCAGTTAAAAGGGCTAAGAAAGTTCATGTTGGTTGTAAATTTGGCCAGACACCTCTCCCTTTTACCTGATTAATCCACCTAATCTAAAGTCTTGCATTTTTCTTTATTCCTACACTAACATTTATGTTTCTGTTCAGTCTATTAAATAATGCCTTCTAGGGCAGAGACTAGGCCTTTTCCACACAGCATCTAGAAAACTTGCAGCTGTTACAGGCTTAAAGATATAGTTGATCTTGAAGTCTCTATTTATTGGAAATTCTCTGTAATAAAAAGAAAGAAACTAGTATAACAGAAAAGAGTAACACATCTACTCTCAAGCTAGCTCTTAAGGCAAAATGGAATGAAGATCCTGAAAAATCTGTGGAGCTGAGATGATTCACTGTCGATTGTTTGTTCACTTCTAATCTCCAGTCGTTAACCTTTTCCACAACAACAGGAAATATTTTTTTCCTATAGATGATTTTCTAACCTGTCTACAGGCTCTTATATCAAAGTAGTTGTCTAAACTCCAACTTCATGTTTTTTATTTTCATCAACATTCAGTTGCTTTCAATTTTCTTGAAAAAAAATCACTTTCCATAAGCAAATGCTGAAAAGATTTCAGGTGAATCAGCTAAACTAGACAGAAATCATATATCTAAATCCAATTCATATGGGAGCGTGAGCTGCAACTTAAGTAGCATTCAGAGGTAAACAGATATTAAATATCACCAAACAGTATACTTATCCATTAAAAAAAATTCCTTTCAAAAGGCTGAAATCCTCTCTTCCTCTTAAAAGACATGAAATTAATAATAACAGCTGTTTTGGATACAGCCCTGTTGATATTTGTATGATGTCCCATTATTGTGAATGGGGTTTGGCTTCCTGCCAGATCCTGACGTGGCCACAATCTGTTTCAAGTACCAGCTAGTACTGAACCAGTCAATCAAAATATGTTTCCTCTATCGCCACTCTGATATTTTATGAAATATCAGAATGAGACCCTGTCCTTGCATCTGCTCTAGTGTGAGACGCAGTGTATCACCCAGGTGTGGAGCCACATCCTTTTGAGCGCAGTGCCCATGGGTATGCTAACATCAGGACCGTTCTTCGGAGGCTAACTTTCCACTGGGTAATTTGGGATCTTATCAAAAGCCCATTGAAGTCAAAGGAAATATTCCCATTGATCTCAGAGGGCTTTGATCAGGCCCATGGTGAGCATGTACTTTAGCAGTCTTTTAGTGCTCCTGCAACATGCACAGACAAATGAATACACTTAATCTTTTGAGTAAAAATATCATGAAAGTCAGCACAGTCCAGCTGACTGGAGTCAAAAATCAGAAAGGGACCTAGCAAGTGGAATTTGGTGCCTGAAAGCTTTTTCAGTTGATGAAGTTAAATCTTTAGTCAATCAGGAATATTCACAATTACCTTTGTTTAGTTGCTGTTGCTGTCTTGACTACCAGTTCCAGTGCTTCTGCTGGTGAGGTCCCCAGGGCACATAAATAATTGCTGTCACATAAAGCTGTGATACAAAGCCATTTTCTGGTGCAAACATGCTTGTTCCTAGCTCGGACTTAAAACCCACTGATATTTTCTACCAAGCACAGAGCTGTGTTTTGATGTGTGTTCATGCCATGGCTAATTCCCATGCTTTCCTACACAAGATCAGTGCACTTCACATGTGCAAATTCTTCTCCATTGGAGAATCTTTATGTGTGGGCCCTCCCAGTCACTGTTTTAAATCCTGTCATTTAACGAAAGAGGGATTTAAATGCCGCCCACTCTTCTTTGAGGTTTTAATTTAGTTCTAATTATTGGATTATTGTGAAGAATAGGCATAGGCATTCCTTTCCTGGCGATGCTTCACAGAGGACATACTGTTCATCCCCCAGACATCCCAAGGGAGTTTTCCTCCCAGCGGAATGCTGTTTACTTGAGTGAATACTTTTGAGCTCTCTCAAAAGTATTTCAGGGAATGCCTAACTCAGATTGCTGATCTCTGTGAATCTCTTTTCAAAGATGAAATTACATGTGTGGGAAGCTATGAATTTGGCAGTAAGGTGCAAGGAATATGCTGCAGATTATGTCAGCTTTGTAGGTTTATGTTATGTTTACCTCTGGGCTTGCTTCAGCTCCTGGAGTTTTAAAGCTGCAGTCTCCCCCAGGAAAGTGGTGGACTCCCCATCACTGGACACTTAAGATTCAGATTGTCAGGGTGCTGCCTCATCTTCTCTAAACTGTACTTTTGCAAAGAAAGGTTGGACCAGATGAACCTTGAGGTCCCTTCCAACCTGGTATTCTAAGATTCCATGATATAACTATGATTCCTTGGGAAAACTCCTTTACATTAAATTCAAGGACTACAAAAGTTAGAGTATGTGACCCGTTGCAGACCCAGAAGAGACACTTGGTCTCCCAACAAATATGTTTAACACTGCTTTTATAAATAAAATTATTTCAGAATTGCACCAATATCAGACTTCTCTAAAAACAGAAATGGGAATTCATGCCTCTAGCTGGAGTAGACTTTAATCTTTTTTTAATGAAGTGACCTAGTAAGGAAAATCTAAATGAATACTAGGAATTTACTGGTAAAATACAATAGCACTGCTTCCCTACTGAAGCATTTTGCAAGGTAATGCCCAAAGATGCATCAATTCAGTAATATTACCAGGATATCTAAAGTGGAAACAAACTCATATTCTTTGTATGTATGCATCTGAAAGACAATTTTTATTTTCTCTTCAAGACTACATCTCTATAACTAGCTACTGACTTCATACTTAGAAGCTGCAAAATGAAGCCTGCCTTCCAGAACAAAAATCATTGGTGTACACCACTCCAAAAATCAACTCAGTAGCACGTTATGTCTGAATACTAATAATGTGCATAGCTCACTGTTACAGAGTTGTCACAAAAATAGATAAAACTGTGGGGCAAAATAACTGATGGGTCTTTGTCATCACAAGCAAAACCTTAATTTCTACCACATTTCATTGCTCACATAATGTAATTAGACATGCACACAAGCCCCTATGATTTTTGATCTTTTTTTGCTAGTCCTGTATCCATGCAGATGAAGGAGAAACATTTCAAAACCATCAAAGTGACTTAGGGGTCTGAAGTAGGCACTTCAAAAGTGGTTCATGCATATTGGGTTTTTAAGGTCCCTAAAGTGACAGACAAGCATCACACAGAACTTTAAGAAGTGCTCAGACCCTATCAAGAAACCTGGGATTATGAGGGTAATTTTGGCTACTACATAATATTTTAAAATGCGTCTAGAGCTCCTAATTCACTCTGGTGAATTTTAAAGGCTACCTGCAATCTTTTTCCTCTAAAATTAAAGTTGTGTCTGTGTGTGGTGAACTTTGAAGAGCTTACTGTTTAGGAAATAACTCTCACTTCAAAGATTGGTGAAAGATTTGACAAGGGCTGTGATTAGGAGGAAAAAAGCTTTGAAGAGGGCCATACATAAAAAAAAAACAAACCACACAACTTAAAAGAAGCCTGTGATTTGGAGAAAAAGCTTTAAAACAATCTGTTATGGTGGAAGAGAACTTTAATTGGTTCTGCTTTCTCAGACCGCCGCTTATTTTTCCATGTTTTTATGACCAGGTATTTTGGCTCCAGTTTGGTTAGTGTTTTGGCTGGTGTCCTGCGTGTGGGTTTTTTTTTTCATAGATCATGGGCTGTGACATCTTAGTAGCTTCTACAAAAATTTTAGCAGTTAGAATTTTTGGAATCTGTGACAGAGTCAGAAGATGGGCATAAGACAGTGGAGCACTACCTACTGGTCCTTCACCGTGGAAACAGAGGGATAGACAGCTGTGTCAATGTTGCCATGGTGAATAAGGTGGGAGTACTTTATGTCTGGCAAACAAGACCAGGCATATTCTAGACTGGTAATGCTGTACTTACTTCTTACCTGAAGGAATACGCTTGTATTATACAGTAAAACATTTGTCCTCGTAGCAGTAGAAACACATTTGTACACCACTTGTGACTCACTGTGCACCACTGAAAAATCTGCAGATGAAATTTCTGAGTATTACAGTTCCATAGATTGGATTTTGCCCTTGATAAGTCTGGGGCCAGTGCGGTTTTGAGGTTTTTGTTGTTCTTTAATTGGGGGAAGGGACTGTATTGATGCTGTGAGAATAGAAGGTGATAAAATATTTGCCAGAGTGACTAGCTGCACTCAATCTGACATAGGATTTTACTATCCACTTCACAATCAACATTTCATCCACAATTCTTGTATTGAATTTGTAGTAAGAAATTGTGTACTTTCAGTTCTGATGATCATCAAGAAGAGAACTTTCCTGCCCCGGCTTCTGTAAAGAGAGTCACTAACAGTCAGACATGCTTCCATAAAAATCCCTTTGTTCCAGCACAGAAAAATTTATTCCATAAAGATGGACTTCTGACGCTCTGTTACAGCTGATCAGATATAGCAGTATATTCATTAGTCATGGAGTCTAACCCACAGTCACAAAACAAAATAGAAATCATTTTATCCCCCAAGTGGTGAAATGCTATTCAATGTTAGACTGTGTTATTTATCTATCTATCTGGAATTGTGTCATTCTTTACTGCTACAGCTCAGTGGCTTTGTGAGAGGAGGATATGTGTCTTTAAAAAATCTGGTAATGGATCATGCATTGGAGTACAAGGGCATCCTAGGGGAGCCAGAATTTGTATGTAGGATTGTTCTTTTCTCAAGAAAAAATGTTACATCTTGTCTAGAAAATTGTCAGCTAATTTTGCTGCCATCCACATCAGCAATCATTTTAGGCTATACCTATTCTTTCCTCAGATTACTACATTCAGTATCAATGAATACTAAGAAGACAATGACGTACCACAGTGAAATCCAGGGCTGAAGTGGCAGCAGGGTATTTTTCCAAGAAAGCAATCAACAGAAGACAGAGCTGCTCAGCGATACTAAGGTTAAGTCACTGATTCAAATGCCTGAAGTATGTATTTGGGTGCCTAACCTTAAAATGTCATTTCATATTGTGCATTTCACAAATGCACATTTAATAAAGTATCACTTTAAAATACTGTAGCTTCAAGTTCTGAAAAAAATATTCCTGTTCATGAACACTACTGTGTAAAAAATACAGAAATTCTCCAACATTTTAAAGCTGATGAAAAGTATGAATTATCTACACAGTAGTTCTATATACCATTGTACTGCATAAGTCCATTAAATCATAAAAATTATGTCCTTTTAAAGCTGAGCATTAAGAAAGACCATGCAACTTAATAATCTCTTGAACTAGCATAATTTAGTCTGGGCACTGAGTTTGCATTTTGAGCTGAGAAATATAGGTTTCTGAAAATCAACAGACCTACAAATGCATATCAGGGTTCTTGCATGTTTTTCTTTTTTGTCACCACAGATGGTGCAGTTCACCTCATTAGAACTTTGATTTAAATCTCTGAAAGTGATACAGTCAATATTGAATTCAAGTACTCATTTGCATCATACAAAAATGAGAATTTTTTTAATGATAAATGTAAAGTTTCTTAAATAAAAAGTGAAAATGAGAAACTAACAATTGCCAGCAGAAATAACATTGGTAGCAATTGAGTAATCTATTCCTACATGCCTGATATGTTTCCTTACCTTCTGCCTTGTGTCCACAGATTCAGACAGCAAATGGTGAAATTTCTTGTTAAATTGATTGTATCAAAATAACATTGAAAACAGAACTTAACATGTTCTGTTCCAAAAAAAATAAATAAAATTATTCTACAGCCCTCTAAACTAGACACTTTACAAAGCCAATCTTTGCTGAGGGAAGCCTACAGTGCTAATACCAGATGATGTAAGCAGATATGTAAAAACCCTTTATATTATGTTGTCTTACTACATTCCTCTTTGGCTACCACCTTGAGGCACAGTCACATTTGCCCTTTTCTTGATTTTACTGTGAACTTAATGAATTGCTGTTTCTTCTCCTCCTCTTCTCACTTTTATTCCAGCACTGGTCTCTTAGCCGTATTTCCATATAATTGTTTGTATGGACATGCTGTGAGGAAGCATAAAGACCTAATCCACAATCAGAGAAACACTATTAAGTATAATTGCATTTGTGTTTTATTTTTTATATTTTAATCCAAACTTCTGAGCATTTCTCAGATCAGTCCTACAGCCATTTTTTGCCAGCACAACTAAGAGAATGGTATACCATATTTGACAAAGGGTAAGATAGGGAGAAATGGTAGGAAAGAAAAAAATCTTAAGCCAGCTTTGCTTCTAGACTGTCCGGAAATGAAAATCTTGGTGCCAATTTTCATCTCAGATGGTACAGGACATCACACTATTTTTTCACATTATTTTACCAAGATTTTACATATCCACAGAGCATAGAAAACTTTTTGAAAGCTTATTAATGGTTCCCAATCAGTTATGGGGAAAAAATACTAATATGGGGAATTTAGGTCTTTTATTAAACATTAAAATAGAATTATTTCAACTACAAGCCTATGCCAGGGTTAGAAATAGAAGCCTGAAACAAAAAGGGAACCATTATGCTTTTTTGTTAAATAAAAACTGAATGAAGACAGAATTTCTTGCAAGTAATATGAAATAAATTAAACATTTCTGAACTTTGTGGGAAATTTTTAAAAAGTTATTACTCATGCAGCTTGCTTCCTTTCATTGGTGCTTTATCTGTTCACATATAGCCTTCAGCAAGATAAGAGCTATACCTAAATATGTTCGCACATGTCTATAGAGGTTCATATGTAGAAGTGTCTATAAAATGACAATAAATGGTGATGTTACATCTCTTGGATTGCCCAGTGTTCAGACATATGGTATCTGAATCTTTTCAAATCACTTCAGAATGTTATTGAACACACATACATTTTTGAGTGTCCTGCATTTCAGCCTTTGGGTTAATAGCAGATTTTTCTGCCCAGTTCCTCCAAAAGTCTGTAGTCCACATCCAAAACGATAGAGGTTTGGAGATCGTCACTGATAAAATCTTTTCATTGGCTCTCTGTGAGTTTGTCATTCTGTAGGATACTGTCTTTCCCCTTAAGCCAAGCTTAGTCAGATATCTACGTACACTATGGTATCTATACAGACTTTCACATCAATAAGTTAAGCTCCTGCTGCTTTCCGTCTGAGAAAAAGTTCCACTTTAAAGCACAGCTGTAAATCTGTTATTTTAAATTACATAGGCTCTGGAGCTGACAAGCGTGGCCCTCCATGGATAGTATGCAGTATATCAACCTGGAGTACTCTAGACAGATAGAAGTCCTACTCCTGAGAGACCCCAGCCACGCTCTGTGCAGCACACAAGCAGCACCAGGGTTCAGATGACCAGGATTTCAGTGTGTTCTGCCCCACTTTATCATCTGTGTGTGCAAAAGCATTTTGCTGACTTAGCCAGAGACCACTGAGTTGTCCTAACTTCTGTGCTTATATTCCTCCCTTAGTAAACCAAATTTTCCTAGACATTCAAGGGGCAGGGGAGGAATGCATTGCTAAATGCATTACCCACAATGAAAGCTTTGTATTTGACATCAGAAACTATGGTTGAGCATATCCAGTAACTGATTTGTCAATGGCTAAAATACACTGTTTTCTCCTTTTCTACAAAAAATGTTGAATTCTACAATGTAAAATGTGAATGTTATGAGAACGGGTAAATAGTATAGAAGTAGTAAGGTGATAGGAGGATGAAAGATAATATTGTAATAACATCTTCATCTATATCTTTTTCTTTTCCTTTCTTTTTTTTAACTTTTTTTTTCACAATTTGTTGTTTTGCTTAACTTTTGTTAAACATCTGAATAGAAGAGGGATGAGTTTTAATGGTCTAATTGACAACATTTTAATTCCACTTGATTCCTGGTATTTGTTTATATAGTAACATTAAATATACTCTCTAATCATTTGGAGATTTGTACATGTGTACTTGCCAAGACTTTGACCCAGTAGTCCAAATATTGACTGCAAAAATAGTCAATTTGTTGCATTATCAATTGGAGCGCTCTACACTCACAATTTAGAATTCAGCTACAAGAAGGTAAAATACAACACATGACATAACACACCTTCAAATATATAAACATGTCACCCTTAAAGATACGTACCAAAGACTATTACAAAAAGTAATAGAGGTTACTAAGGAAACGTATTAAATTTTCAAGGGAAATGATTTAATAATTTTTGATGGAAGTCCTGGAAAGACCAATTTGCTGAACTTGACTACAATTCAAGGATAATTTCTATTTAAAGTTTGTTTGCTTTAAAACTAAAACATGGTCTTTGAAGTCCTGCCCTGTAGGACCCGTAAAATCTACCTTATTATTACTAAGTTGCTGTTTCTTCGTAAGACAGTTTCAGAACTACAGCGCTTAGCTGGGACTTGAGAATTCTGTGTTCAGTTTTCACAGGTTTCATGTCTGCTCCAATTTATGCACTTCTTCATTTTCCTCATCTAATTTTAAAGTTAGAAGATTTATCTGAATTTTCTATATAGATTCCTGTAATGATGGCCATATCCCATCGTAATATTGTAGGAACTGCCCTCTGGAAGTGCTTCTCCTCCTTTCTATAATAACGAAGATTAGAAAGATTGATTTTGTAACTTAGACACCTAAGATGAAGACCCAAATTTAGGCAATATGAGTGCATTCCTCAAAATGTATTATTTACTGAGGAAAAGTAGTTTCTAACCTAGGCAAGGCATCTAAATTTTTAAAATCTAAAACTAGCTGAGAAGAGTAAAAATCATATCTTTGTGGCCTAGTTTTCAATTTGTAAATGCTTTTCTTCCAGCTATGTATATTTTTTCTTATTTAGCATTATTATTTACATATATCATATATGTGAGTATTATTTAGATGTGTATTCCTTGTGTTGGTATTATTTATATTATTGGTAATTGTTTGTATTAATTTTTTGCTCAACACCATCTGTCAGTCAATATCCATCTGCTGTCTTTCATTTTAGGCTTAGACTGCAGGCTTTTGGAGCACGACTACTCCTTTTTTTTCCTGACCCATTACAAGTTACTCTTGGGTACTACAGTGCCTAGGAAGCCTAGTTTTGAAAGAGAACCCCACTGCAAAAGGTGTTTTACAAACAAAAAATAAAACAATAATCCATGCTCCAATGAGAAGGGTTAACAAGTAAGCAGAAACAGCCAGATGACAGTACAAGAAGGCAATGAGACATTGTTAGTCAGCATGATAGACATTGTATTACAATGATAACAGACTTCTCATTTTCCATGTCTTTTGTAGACATTATGAGAAAAAAAAAAAAAGATATTATAGGAAACTCCGCTCAGTGATAGGCATGTCTCAGGACTAGAAAAAAGGATGGTTACTCAAAAATTCAGTGAGCTGGGAAGTGAACTTGAGATAAAAGATGGGAATAAGAACATTACTGAAAATGGTAAAGGTTATGGAAAGCTTGTAAAATTGAAATAAGTAACTTAATTTGATACCATAAAGGATCATCAAGAAAATAATGCAAAGCTGAGGAAGGAGATGACCAAAGCAATGTGATAGGAAAATTGTATTTGCAGCAAAATTTCAAATGGCTGTGAGTAGGGCAAACCAACAGGGACTGCAGTCAAAGAGGTAGAAGGTACAGTCACAGAGGAGGACTTTTAACTATTTTCTTAATACACAGAACAAACTGCAATTGCTGAAATGACAAGCACATGCAAGCAGTAGGCAAGATGAGAATCTTGAAAATGCACATTATTGGTCTCATTGGTAATCAAAGAAAATAATTATTTATGAAAAATTCTTTAAATGCAGGGTTTTGTTGCAGAAGCACATGGTGAGATACACAGCCCCTGCGTGTCCCCAGCAGCCTGATGACCGTGTCTTGATTCTAATTCTCTCATGGGCAGACCAGACAAAAGTGTCAGTCTGAATTTCTCAGATTATTTTAGCTGTCCCAGTGTCTTCGGTAATTTATAACATTTTCCATCACTGACATGCATTATTTAAATCTGTGAATCATTTTGAGATAAAGACAGAAAATGAGTAAGAGGTTGGACAGAGACTTGGTAAAAAATACAGCTTCACTGTACTTACCTGACATATCTGTTCTTCCTCACTACATTTATTTATGATAGAGAACATATGAGTATTGTTTCTGTAGGTCATAGATTCACTTATTCATGGCTCCCTTGTTCGCATTCACTTTGCTCCCTGAATAACTGCATCTGCAAATGACAGAGTTCATAGTAAGTTTACAACACTTATATGTAGACATTCATTAAGCAAAAATGAATGCCTACACTTATCACATTCTAACTAGAATCTCATAATCCCAAAAACTTTTTTTTTAACTGAAATTAGTCAGATTCCTAATGAAAAATGTAGCCAAGTTTACCCTAAAGGGCTTGGATTGAGGAATATATGTTGGGTTTTATCTGTGTTTATCTGTTTTTTCTCTAGTCTCTGGGTTCTGGGATTCCTGAAGGCCAGTCAACCTAGCAAAGACTGAGGCAAAGGCAACCTTCAGTACCCCAGCCTTTTCTATGTCCTGTGTAACCAGGTTCCCCACCTGATTGAGCAATGGGCTCACATTTTCCCTAGTCTCTCTCTTGTCACCTCTGTACTTATAGAAGTCCTTCTTGTTGCCTTTGACATCCCTGGACAGAGTTTATTCCATTTAGGCTTTAGCTTTCCTAACTTCATCCCTGGATGCTTGGACAATGTTTCGGTATTCCTCACAAATTACCCATCCTTGCTTCCACCTTCTGTATGTTTCCTTTTTGTGTTTGAGTTTGGCCAGGATGTCCTTGCTCATCCATGCAGACCTCTTGGCATTTTCATCTGACTTCTTATTGATTAGCATTGAGCTCCCTTGACCTTGGAGGATGTGGCTATTAACTAGTTTTCTTGGGCCCTTCTTCCCTCCAGGACCTGATCTAATTTGACTCTTCCAAGTAGTTCTTTGAAGACACCGAAGCCTTCAATTCTATAGTCCAGGGTTGTGAGCTTGAATTTGACCCTTCTCCCTGCCCTCAGGATCCTGAACTCCACCATCTCATGATCACTGCAGTCAAGGCTGCTTTTGATCTTCATGTCACCAATGAGCCCCTCCTTTTTGGTAAGTATAAGGTCCAGCAGATCATTTCTCCTTATTGGCTCTTTTATCATTTGGTGGAGGAAGCCATCACCAATGTGATTCAGGAACTTCCTGGATTGCTTATGTCCTGTAGTGTTGTCCCTCCAGCACATATCAGGGTGCTTGAAGTTCCCCCTGAGGACCAGGGCCTGTGAACATGAGGCTGTTTATAGCTTTCTGTAGAGGGCCTCATGCACTTGTTCTTCTGGTTTAGTGGCCTATAGCAGCACCCACTGTAACATCACCTTTGTTTGTCCCCTCTCTGCAACCCCTAAAGACTAAATTGGCTCCTCCTTCATCCCCAGGCAGACCTCTATGCACTCCAGCTGGTCTCTCACAGAAAAGACAAGTCCCCTCTACATTTTCCCTTCCTGTCCTTCCTAAAGAGCCCATATCCCACCATTGCAGCACTCCAGTCATGAAAGCCATCCCACCACATCTCCATGATCCTAGCAAGATCGTAGCCCTGCAACTGCACACAAGTCTCTAACTCTGGTGTTTATTCCCATTACTGTTTTTTCTGAGTATACAGACACTTTAGAGATGCACATCAATGCACGTTTTGTTCCTGGAGAGGTTTTGGGAGATTTCTCCATAATGGTTCCTTGTAGGCACTTCCTAGCTCACATGTGAGTGATAGAAGTAACCGCGCTCAAGACCCATTTTGTTGACTTTGTGATCCTTTCCCATCGGACCACCCCATGCCCTTTACTCAGAAATTGTCTTCATCACTCCTTTACAAGACTGCTGGTCTCCCTCTCTGTCCCCCATCATTCTCAGTTTGAAGACCTTCTTAGGATGCCAGCCATCATAAGGATGAACATAGCTTTGTCCCCTTTTGTGAGGAGGATTGCACCTGACCCAAGCAGATGCTGATCTGCAAACAGGGTCCCAAGGTCATAGAACGCAAAACACTGTCACCAATAGTCAATTATTGCAGTTCTGCAGTCAATTATTGACTTTTCCTTTTAGTGCCATTCTCCTCACAGCCCTTCCCCTCACCAGTAGGATTGAAAAGAACACCACCTTGGCCCACATGCCTTTGATTATCAACCTCAGAGTTCTGCAAACACTTTTGATACTGTCCAGATTTTCCCTGGCAGTATCATTTGTGCCTACATGGAATAAGAGTAAAATGTGTAGTAGTCAGAGGGCCAGGTGAGTTTTGGCAGTCCCTCCACAATGTCCTTGATCCTGATCCCTGGCAGGCAGCAAACCTCTGCAGATGATTGGTTGGATTGACAGGTGGGTGCCTCCATCTGCTGCAGTAGGGATTCACCCATTCTGATAACTTGCCATTTCTTCCTCATAGTCTTGCATAGTTTGCTGTTAGATGGATCAGGTTCTTTGCTTGTAGGCGTATTTGCCTCCTCTCCAGTTTTGAGGATGGTGACCCTATTCTGCAGTTGTAAGCAGTTAGGTGATGCAGAAGCCTTCCTCTTTGTACCAGAAGTCACCAGCTTCCATCCTTCCATTTTTCCAGAATGATTACTTACATTGATGATGGAGGCAGACACTGTCTGCTTCTCTTCTACAGGTGGGGTGTAAGGCTGTTCAGGCTGCTGAGTCTCAGAGAATATCTTATCCCCCTTTCAACTTCTCTGATGCTCATTTGTTCCTTTAGCTCCTCTACTTGGAGGCACAGCTCCTCCATGTTGGTGCACCTCCTGTAAACCAGAGGTACATCTCTCCTAGCCTCAGAAACAGGTCTCTGGTGCTCCCTCCAGCCTGGGACTTGTATGGTGGCATCTGCTGCCTCAAGCTCAGTCTGAGTTGAAGTCTCTAACTTTGCAGGGACAGCTGCTCCAACATCTGCTGAGGAAACTGCTTTGTGGCATATCAACACGTATGAGACTATTACAGCAGCACAATTTCACTTAACGTCCCCTTAAACATCCCCTCTTCACACCCTTCTGTGCAATCAGCAGTGCTTGTTGGCTGCCTCTGTTAGATGTGCTCACAGCACCTTAAACCTATATATTCCAAATTTGAGGGCATCAAGGGATACAGTTGCTCCAAGCATAACTCAGACTATAATTTTATATTCTTGGAAACATTAAAGAAACCCTTGCTGCTTAGCTTCACATAGGTCTCTTTTTGTTTCCATTACTTGGCCTTGTAAAAGGAAAGAGTCCCTTCTTCATGACTGTATGTCTGAAAGTCTACTGAGAAGGTGCTTAATTATTTTAGTGCTTAAAACATGGGTAAGAGTGCGTTTTCACACTCATAAATCATTAAGTTAGCAGGAAAGGTGAGAATTCCTATATTCCAGTCTTTTTTAAGCCCATTTCAAAAAATGCACAAAGGAAAACCTCAAATAGAAATTTTGTTAAGGTGGAATTGAATTAGAGGATACAGGAAAAGGGACAGTAAGAGGGACAGTAAAGAACAGTAAAAGAGGATACTAAGGATAGTAAAAAAAATGCAAATTAAGGCAAAATAAAATGTCTTAAGAAACTGAATTATGATAAAACCTACAAGAAAGCTGAACATCTGGAAGAGATTTTTCACCCAAACTAAGATATCTTTGTTTCTGTAGATTTATAACTCTCTCATTTTATTTGCTGCCAAATACAATGTAAAGCATATTTACCAAATAATACAAACTGTATGATTGTTAATTCATTTTTAAATCAAGTGATATTTTACTCTATATAGCTAATAAAGGATACATATTGGTTTCTTCACTTAAAGTGGGGGGGTACCCATGAATTCTTCAGCATTACCTCAAGATATGATAAGACAGCAGCTTCCAGATCTTTTTCTTCCAACAGAATATTCATCATGCAGGTGATCTCCAGCTTCAGTGCTGAAGGACTGGCAGTGTTACACTTGTAAAACTTCGGCATGGATCCTTGGGGTCCCTCTGACTTCCTCCAGCCCTCTGTTTGGAGCATGGTGATGAGGACAACCCTCCCTGTGGTACAGAGTTGACAGCTGTCATCATCATCATCATGAATCCCATCATTACCTCCACTTCTGAGAAGACCAGTTGTCTGGGTGACTTATACAGCTGTTGCCAAAAAGGGAGAATAAGGAGACAGAAAGGCTTTTGGAGACATGGCTGAGGAAACACAGGCTTCCTCCTCCTAAGCAAGGGCATTGCCATTTTTCTTCACCTCACTCCCACCAAGAACAGGTTACTGGCCCCAAAGACCATAACAGAAGACATGTTCTAAAACATTGCATAAGATTTCTTAGACTCTTTTACTTTTAATTTTGCTTCTATTTTCTTTGTATTTTTCCAATAAAATGTCTGCTACTGATATTATCTACCACATTCTAATGTTTTAATGAGAATCTATGCTCCTTAGAGGAGAAAACAGGAGGTTCGCATTTCCCCAGATGTACAACTGTGTGGTGGTTTTCATCTTGACACCACATAGGATCTGGAAAGTCCACACATGGAAATAATTATAAAATAGGCTCCACAGGAGATTTACACCTTTCTGGACTGTCAACTGGAAGATAATCAAGTTAATTTGAAATAACTCAAATAGCACTAGATGCCAATGTTCAAATAACTGAATTAAGCTGTAAAGCAGGAGAGAATTCAGCTGTGGCTGTAGGTTCTTACTGGTGGGGGTTTGCATATGACACAGGTAGGTTTCGTAAGTTCTCATCATGATTCATCAAGAGAAAGATTCATCTTCACCATAAAGTGAGGCAACTATCTCTGTCTTGTTGCCACTGAGCATCATAAATTGAGCTCCTACCTAGTGAGATGAACATGCATCTCAGCTCTCAGTTCAATCCCACTTACTTTTAAGAATCTATTTAACTCATGCACCAGAAAAGTAAAAGATAAAGATGAGGCATACGCAACTGGAATTCTGGGAAAACAGTAATATAGAAAAACAGTGATTAGGTAGCCTTGTGTATTGCCAAATAGGTGTAATTTGCTACCCTAAGGTAAGGGCTTACAGTTACAGGGACAAATCAATGTCTTTATTGTGAACCTGGATAATGATTGTCATATGGAATTGTGAAACTAAATCCTCTGGTAGACTGTGGGTATCTCTGTGTCAATTATGTTGTTTCCATCATGTCTTCAACACAGTTGCAATTGGTTCTGCTTCCAGTCTTGCTTTTACAAAGTTCTCTAACAAATCGTGTGATTCACAGGGGAACCAGGCTGGTTACCTTCATGACATGAAATTACATGACATGGAGTCTTATGGTCACCCTCATGCGGGATTTATTATAGCACAGAACCTCATTGCTGTAGGAGATTAATTTAATTGCTGTCATGAAACACCTTTATCACACCAGGGAAAATAGTATTAATAAATTGATGTCTTTCTGTTGAGTATAGAATAATGATTGTTGCAATATATTATCTAACACTTATCAAACCAGAACAAACTGATCTTGTAACTTTATTTCCTATTGTTTTATTGGGAAGAATGGCATGAAATCTGCAGTTCCCTCAGGTGCAGAAACTGAAAGAAGACAGTGTGAAGGTAAAAACTAGAGTTCAATTGTGGCACATAATGGGAGGTGAAATCTAAAGCAACAAAGATTAAGAACCACTGTTAGCTTGCAGAGAGAAATTATGTGGTTAGTGGGACAAACCCCTTAATAATCCATTTTGTTTGTTGTTTCCTCCACTAAAGGGACATTTTCTGGCATATGGATGCACACTAAAAGCACACATGTAGTATTTTCCATAAAAATAAGGAAAGTACTTGTCTGTGTGTGTGCATGCACATGTGCATGCTTGTTTATATTTTATACATAAACATAATAATACAACATAATTACGTCTAAATGAATTATTTATACATTTATAACTTAATGTATTTAAATTTATGTTATAAGCATATGTGTATTTGTGTGTTATATAATGAAAAGATATTGTGATGTCTCTTGACTAAGTATTTATAATATATAAAATTTAGTTTCATAGCACTGATGGATCTCAACATGGCCCTATGGGAGTATAGACTACATAACATAAAAAGAGTAGAACCCCTCTTGAAAGACTTATGATCTCAATAGTCAAGGCAGATAAAGAAAAATGGTGGCAAGCTAATAAGAATTTTTAAAGAAAAAATAAAAAGAAATAGTGTACAGTGTGTCCTTATTTACTTTTCACATGGTAACCTCACTGCCCACTCTCCTTTGTCTTGCTGCCTCACCAAGTCTGCTACACAGCCTTGATTTATGACAAGTTCTCTCCTGTTTTATTACCAGCCATGAAGAAACACTGCCTCTCTTTGAACACAGGGTGCTCTGAAAGAGTCAAAAATAAGCAACTTACTATATTTGCCCTGCACTAAGTTCCCAGCCCTTTTTACCCCCTAACAGTGGGAGAATTTCTCTTGTGCCCCTTATATACAACTGCAGATTTTTTATACCTCTGTGCTAGGCCACAGTATTATTATTCTGCACAAATGGTAAGCCTACACATCACATGATCCCAGTATGTTTTGCTATAAAATAGATTTATTAAATACAGACTATCCTCTTCTTTTCATTACTAGACATTTAGCCTGTGAAGCAGTCCTTGAAGGAGAAGAGAAAACATATGACAACTAGTAATTTGCAAGAGCTGGATCTGCTTCAGTGAACAATAGCATTACCTGAGATAGTCTCAAAGTCCAATAGTGAGCTCATAGGTCAGACAATACCAGACCTCCTTCAAATAAGAGAATGGCTTCTCTCAGGCACTTTGTATTTCTGTAAAAGTCTGTGTGTCATCTTGCTCAAATAAGTAGAGAGAAGGCAGGAAATATAAAGAATGAGAAACCTGTGGAAAAATACAATAGAAGGAAAAGAAATCATTTAAATCTCTCTGGACCTAACTAATTATGAAGAGAGAAAGACTGATGGCTCCAGTTTAAGTAAATCATTAGTAATTTTCTGCACTAAAAGAAATAGCTGAGTTCACAGAGATGTGATAAAGATTTAAGATCATAAGTGCCTAAGTGAAATGTAAGATATAGTGGGAAACACTCTTAAAAGGCAAATGCAGTGACAAAAACTCCCTATTGCATTTAATAGATTATAAATGGAATTCCTCTGAGTTAACCTTTCACCTGCAGATTTCAGGGAAATGGCAAGGATTTTTTTTCAGAAGACTTGGGTAGGAAGGGATAAGAACTAGAAGAATGATAAGTTCAAAGTATTCTGCAAGGTATGACATGGATATAATGAAATACTGCAGAGGGTTCTAACTTCACCACGCAACTATTGTGTGTATGTAACACAAAAAGTCAAGGGTCCTTTAACATTAAAAATAGGAAAAGACGAAGCAGACAGACTTGAAATGTGGCTCTTATAGTGAAAATGCTCCTAATATACCTCTATTAGTTCCAAATGCAGTGTCATTGTTAATAAATTAATGATAGAAAAAATATAGACAACAATAAATGGAATTATGTTAAATAGGTAGGTTGAAACCAACTAGCTTCTATCACACTTGAAGCATTTCCTGCAAACATCTGAAAGCTAACATGAGCACTCCTGAAAACCAATTCTTCTAAAAAGAAAATATTTACTGAAAATTAATTTCAAATACTAGATCTCTTTGTGCTATTTACAATATTTTTGTTGTTTGTTTCTTGCCATTTTTTTCTTCTATTAAGTCAAGGCAGAGAAGAATTCTACATGTTTTATGGACTTTATCACCAGAGCACTAACTGGGTGTTTACATGTCAAAATATTGCAGCAATTTGCAGATCAGATTTCATCAAAAATCATATGGATATATTTCAATTTCCCAAAATGCTCTTGGACATCCTTGAACCCAAACAAACAAACTAAAAAATTGACATATCTGTAAGATTTTTTTTTTATAGTTTTTTTTCTTAGCAAGAAGGAAAACATCCCATTCCTCCAGTGTGGAGCATATGACAACAAGTATTTCCATCTCCAGATGGAAAGGACAGGATTTCAACAGCTTATAATTCCAGCCTGTTGCCTTATAATTTTGTAGTCCCTGATTCGGGCATGCACGTAAATTTATCTTTAAGCATCTGCTTTCATCTCGTTAAGCACATTTTAAATCTTTTCTTGAAAAGGAATGCTTTCCGGAAAAGAGATCTTGAGTGATGCTATTCTCTGCTTCTGACACTGAATTTAGTCAATAAGTCTTGCAAGCTGCAATTTAGAAAAAAAAAAAAATTCTTACTTTCAAATTAGCTTACTACATCTGGTGAATTTTCTCTTTTTTTTTTTTTTTAAGGGATGAAAGGAATTAATGATACTTGCAACTGTATGTCACATGCTTCCTTCTCTATTCTCCTTCTCTTCTATTGTTCTAATACTTCCTTCACTGTTCTCACATGAGATTTGAATGTTATTGATCGCCTGAGATTTTAAAAATGCAAATATGAGTTTAGTGAGAACAGCTAGTTTTCTTTCTCATGTTACACATTCCCAGAACTTCTGTTGCTTTTTATCGCAATTGTTGGAGTCATAACACCACCTCTTTTGTTGGAAGGAAAAGAGGTGATGTTATGGTAAACATCAGATTATTTGCGGCTGCTAAAGGATTTAGTAAGGTAGGAGCTCACAGGAAACATTATGGACAAAGACCTGCTCCAGTCTATATGTAAATTGATGGCAGAATTGCAGCTTATAAGACTTCATTGACTAAATTCACTACTAGAAACACAACTGCCTGTAAATCTTAAAGGGATCTTTGGAACTAAAGGCCACTTGATGAGAAAAGGACAAAATGTTGGCAAATTTTATATGGCATAAATTTGAGAAGCATTAAGATGAATAAGAAAGACTACAGGTATGTTATTTAAGGTAAGTGTGACCCAAAAGGCTATTTTTCATAGAAGAAAGGGGTTGCTATATTATTTATCGTTGTAGGAGAAGATAAGGTTTGAGATCACCTGAGGAACCTGAGTATACATAAGTCCATGGGACCTGATGGGGTGCACTCCTGTGTCCTGAGGGAATTGTCTGATGTAGTTTCCAAGCCATTGTCCATATCTGAAAAGCCATGGCACTCAGGCAAAGTCCCCAGTGACTGGGTAAAGGGCAAGATCATATCCACATTTTAAAAGTGTTAAAAAAGGGCCTTGAGAACTATCGATTAGTCAATCTGTGACCAGTAAGATCACGGAGTAAAATCCTCCTGGAAGATGTCAGAATATATGGAAGACACAGAGGTGATTAGAGACAGACAACATGGCTTCACCAAGGGCAAATCATGCCTGACAAATCTGATGGCCTTCTACAATGGAGAGGCTGTACTGGTGGATGAGGCAAGAGCTGGAGATGTCATCTACACAGATGTCTGTAAGACCTTTGATATGATCCCTGATAACAGTCTTGCCACTAAATTGGAGAGATTTGAGTTTGACTGATGAACAGTTAGGTAGGTAAGGAAATGGCTGGATGGCCACATCCAAAAAGTTATCGTCAATGGCTCAATGTCCAAGTGGAAACCATGAATGAATTATGTCCCTCAAGGGCCCATACTGGGACAAATACTATTTTATATCTTCATCAATGACTTGGACAGTGGGATTGAGTGCACTCTGAGCAAGTTTGCAGATGACACTGATCTGAGTGGTGAAGATGATTTGCTAGAGAAAATGGATGCCATCCAGAGGTACCTTGACAATCTTGAGGAGTGGGCCTATGTGAACCTCATGAAGTTCAACATGGTCACGCTCAAGGTCCTGTGCCTTGGTTGGAACAACGTCCAGTACTAGAACAGACTGGGAGACGAATGGATTAAAAGCAGTCCTGCAAGGAACAACTTGGGGATAATGACGGATTGAAAATTGGACATGAGCTGGCAATGTGCCCAGAAAGGCACCAGTAGCATGGAGTGCATAAAACGAAGCATGGCCACCAGGTCAAAGGAACTGATTATCCCCTCACTGCTCCTCTCTCATGATACCCACCTGGAGTACTGAATCTAGTTCTGGGGATATGGACCAGTTAGAGTAGGTCTAGAGGAGAGCCATCAAAATGGTCAAAGGGCTGGAACACCTCTCCTATGTAGAAAGCCTAAGACATTTGGGGTTGTTCATCCTGGAGAAAAGAAACTTCTGGGGAGACCATATTGCAGCCTTTCAATATGTAAAGGGGGCTTATGAGAAAGATGAAGAATTTTTACCAAGGCCTGTGGTGACACGAGAAGAGGTACCAGTTTTAAACTCAAAGAGGGCAGGTTTAGATTGAACATGAGGAAGAATGTTTATGATGAATGTGGTGAGACACTGGAACAGATTGCCCAGAGTAGTTGTGGATGTCCCATGGCTGGAAGTGTTTAAGATCAGGTTGGATAGGGCTTTGGGCAACCTGATCTAGTGATAGATGTCCCTGTCCATGACAGAGCAGTTGGACTAGGAGATCTTTAAAGGTTTCTTCCAACTCAAACCATTCTATGGTTTTATGATTCTATTAGAAGGAAAAAAAAATATTCTAAGAACCCACTCTTACCAGTTCCATACTTATTTCTGATATTGAATGTGAGTCTAAAGCATAAATGTGATACCATGAACAAATCTCTTAATCCTTATTGATAAAGAGCAACTTGAATCTTGGCAGCACTAGCAATATCACCGGTTTTCAGAAGCACTGCATGCATCGGTGCTACCTTTCAAAGTACTAATTCCTCTTCTTCCTTACTCTTGAAGGTATATTGTGCAGTAAAAGTAACATCATCTGCTAAAAAGCAGCTCACCTGTATGAAACCGTAATACATTAAAATAAAATTAATCCAAGCCCTGTAACTCTGTAAAATAGTTAAAACACCTGGAAGATTAGCTACAATGGTGGGGTAGGATATGAACCTGGTTTCAGCTAAAGGCCACACACAAATGGAGCTCTAATCCTTATTTCACAAATCACACTTTAACACTCTTACTCATTTATTTACTTGCATTATCAATAATCTGTCTTAGTATTTTATCACTCTACTGCATTCCCTTTCAAGTCGATTACTTTAACAGTCTCATTAGGCAGTATGACACCTGATAGCACACACATACTTCGTCAATAGAAAGAGAAGATGATGTCACTCTAAAGTCAGGCTCTCCTCTTTATAGTCTCTGCAGCTGGCAGTCTCAGACCACTCAGGTGAGCTACTGATCTGTGTGGAGCTTTCTCCCTGACTGAAGCATGCATCATAATATTTGAAGTCCTCTGATTTTCTGGAAAGTTTAGTTTGAGGTTTGACTATGAACCAATACGACTGTCTGAAATACAATGTGTGAAGATCAAACGATCACACTAAGATTAGATTTGTGACCTTCTTCAAACAATGCTGATCCTGTGCTAATGTTGACATATTTGAAGAGGTTTGGTCCTGAATGGTTCTGTTCATTGCATAGGCTACAAGTCAAAAATATGTATACCAACCTTCAAAATGTTAATTCCTTCAAAAGTGGGCACTGCAAGGCCGCATTTTCTTTTTTATTCTTTTAGTAAAATGGATACACAAGTTTTTTATGGGAACCATTCAGGAAATGCAACCTACAATACCTTCATTCCGCATAAACACAGACCATTATCAACTACCTGGAAGGTGTTGTTCTTTATAACCTGTTCTTTATTGCACCTATGAAGCACCAATGGGGTCTACACAGTTTGAAAGAAATACAGTTACATACATCAATGAAATAATTTGATTATTGACTGGATGTTTCCTTTTATAAATCACTTATGGATGGTTAACAAACACTTAACAGAGGTTATGCATACGTGCACTTAATAAAATTTATCTCCTATAATTCGTGTACTCTATATATGTAAATATTTCGACCTTAATTAACACCCTTCACTCTTGTATTTGAACATCTTTGTGTACACTGAATAGAAACAGAAGGCTTCATGAATTTGCTGGTGCACTGATATTTCTGAGGTCAAAATCCTGCTACTCTACTGTATTGCTAAGTGCAATTTGTTACTGGCTCAGGAAAAAATATTTTTGCTACTTGTGAAATGAATTTTATAATTCAGGGTTATTTACCTTTTGGATGATGTAGCAAGAATTACTCATTGATTAGAACATTCTTAATCATTTCTTAACCCCCCTGACTGCAAAGGAGTAATAAATATGCCTGCATACACCAAGTGTTTGTAAGCCAGGTCAAATGCTTTAACAGCAACTTGGTTTATATCAGCAACTGACTATGCATTAACCCTTTAAATTATTCATGTCTACAAAAAATAAGCTTTTGTGCATAGTTTCCTTCTTAAAGCTGACCTGTAGAAATCCTTACTGATGAGCTGTCTCAGTCCGCAATTAAGTATTTCCACAGATTAGATTTTAGGGAATCTTCTGTTAAGCAGAGGGTGTAATGTCAAGTGTTCATCATCACACATTTTTCCATGAGTCTGACTTTATTTCATTTCCTAGAGCTTGCTTAATACAATTCTTAATGTGTCAATTTTTTTTTATTTGGCGTTTTTTTTTTTTTTCTGATTTCATCTCAAAGTAATATAAAACAATTCTGCAATAAGGAAATTTCTCTCCAAATTTAAAGTAGACTTAAATCCCAGATGGACTAATATTGGAAGAGCAAATTTACCTGTAGCCACAATGTTGTAAAAGAATATTCTTTATTTTAGATCAGTCCATAATGAATTCATTCAAACCAGTGGTTAAATGCCTGGCTAGTGTTAACTTACACAAATATAAAACTTAGGCTTTATTAGGTTATTGTAGCCTTAAAACAATATGGAGCTGGATACAAGACTATGTTCATGTTCACATAGAGATAAACACATATGCACTGCAGAACTAAATATTTAACTGTATTGTATAAATTAATTTCCTGTGTATCTGTTACTCATGTGTTCTGCTCCTGATGTCCCATCAAACCCAAGTTTTATTTCAACATTCTTAATCTTTAAATTGCTTCAAACTGATTCTTTGTTGTTCTTCTTCTTGTTGTCAAATCAAATTGCCATAAAAATGTTTCCTCCTTCTCCTTAAAGATTTGGCAGTACTTCTCTGAAGCAATTGGGCTAGAGGCCAAAGCTGTAGAAGAATCAGTCCTGGATCAGGAACAAGTTTTTATACACAAGCACACTGCGATTTTAAAGTCTATTATCACATTTCTCTATGGAGCTAGAAATGGGAGCTTCCTTTCTTGAAAATGAGAAATTCCTGTTTTCCCACTGGGGTGCCTGGTCCCTCTTTCATATTCTGAAAACATATAAGAAAAACAGATGCTTAAAGATATTATGTCTTTTTTATGAACAAAAATGGGCTTCATAACATGAAAAAAATTGAAACAACAACTTCTGTTATATTTATAAGCCAAAATGTTTACATTTATCTTCAACACATAAATATTTTTACTCAAAATCCCATCACAAAACCCCATAATATTCATGTTCTACAGCTTCCATCTCTTTAAAGACTAAAATGTCTAGTTAGATTCCTTTAAATAGTTTTCCAATTTTGTGGAAGAAGTGCAGATTTCAGGACAATTACTAATGCAACACAATTTGACTAGGTATTTTTGCCCACAGAGAAGAAAAATTGAATGGTGTTTCTGAAGTACAACTTCCATGAGGCACAAATAGCACATTTCCTTTAAAAACATGTAGTCTTTCATCAGAATATTTTGAATCTAGACATAACAATTGGGCTAGAAAATTTCAATTTTTTGTAGAAAATTGAACAATTTTTTTGGTGATAACTTTCAGTTAGCAGACAGCTCAATATTCCAGTAAGGATTTCGGTGGTAATCCATAAAACCATTTTAACCAACCCTCATAATTATTCAGTTATTTTTATTTTTATTAGCGATTTCAGTAGTGACCGTGGACCTGAGAACTTCAATCTCTTGAAGCCTGAGAAAGGACAGCTACAGTTTTCCAGAACTGATTATGGTGTGCTATGGGTTTATGTCATTTATGTTTTCGTTTTGTTTTGCTATGAAAAAATGGTTTTATATGGAAAACATATGTATGTTTATGTTGCTATAAAGCAGGCATGATTTGCAGTATAGCTGACAATATTGGTACAGAAAATAGATACTTTGCTTTTCCTAACTTTCTCAGCCAAGCTATACTACTTTACATTACATTAACATAGCTTTTCATGTTTAATATCCTTGCGGGGGAAGCTGAATGAAAAGGAAGAAAAATTGCCCATGCTTAATAATATTAGCATTTAAGTTGTCCCACTAGGCTTTCAAATTTGCACCTTATTAAAGCAAAGATTGTGCTTGAAGGACAGATAGTAAGGGGGCAGGAACAGGAGAAGCAACAAACACACCTTATTGAGGTAAATGGGGTAAGAGCTGAATTTTGCTTTTCAGGGAGTGATTTTTGAAACATATTTGTTTGGTTTGTTTTTATATAGCAAATCAAGAATGAGCTGAAACCTTATTAAAAATAACAGTATTTAAGTGCCTAGTTTGAGGCTAGTGGTTTTGGGTTTCCTGCATGGTTGAATTAATAGGGCACCAGTATTTTTATTAATAGTTTGAGGGTTCTATCTTAGTTCAGATATTAATAAAATAAAGAAAATATAGTTTGTATTTAACTGAAGCAACTTGAATTCCCTTTGATAACTAATCTGAATGCTTTTATGGGCATTCCCTCTAAAAAACCTTACAGTAAGACTTAGCATTTCCACATCATTTTCACAGTCAGCTGTAAGTAGTTAGCACCTGAAAGCCTTATAATTTCTAGCGAGAGATCTAACTACAGAGTTTTGAACATAAAATGAGCACAGAGAAATAGTTTGGGTTTCTTTCAGATGTGCACTTGAATTACTTGCCTAGGCATAGACATCTGAGGTGCCCTAAGGCATCTAGGAGACTCACATGAGTCAGCCAGAATCAAGCCTTCTCTGCATGAACTGGTAAAAAACGCCAACTGACACTAGATTCCTGTGTGTAACCAACTGAAGCAAATCCTTAGTGTCTTCCAGTAAAGCCAGTTAAGTTTTTTACAATGTCTATTATTGTCTCCACACCAATAAGGATTCATGTTCATCCCTGAGGTAGGTATGAACTAATGGTCAGATGAGTAGCGCTCACTTCAGACAAAGTCTCAAAAATGTGTAAGCTGACTGTACATCAGTCAACTGATCATCACTGTGCCCGTGTAGGATTGTCTTCACCTTTCTCCCTTCATTTAGTAAATACAACTCCACTGAAGTGATTTGGGTGGCTATTACATTTTTCCTTTTATAACATCCATCACTTCATTCTCTAAAATGGTCTGAGCTTTCACAGAATCACAGAATGGTTGGAGTTGGAAGGAACATTTAAAGATCTCCTAATCCAATCCCCTTGCAGAGGCCAGGGACACCTCCCACTACATCAGGTTGCTCAAAGCCCTATCCAGCCTGGCCTTGAACACCTCCAGGTATGGGACATCCACAGCTTCTCCAGGCAACCTGTTCAGTGTCTCACTACCCACACAATAAAGAATTTCTTCCTCATATCTAATCTAAATCTACCCGCTTTCAGTTTAAAACCATTATCCCTTGTCCTGTCACTACACTTCCTGATAAAGAGCCCCTCTTTTAGGTACTGGAAGGCTGCTATAAGGTCTCCCCGCAGCCTTGTCTTCTCCAGAATGAGCAATCCCAGCTCTCTCAGCCTGTCTTCATAGGAGAAGTGCTGCAGCCCTCTGATCTTTTTTGTGGCCCTCTGCTGGACCTGTCCCAACAAGTCCATGTCCTTCCTGTGTCAAGGACTCCAAAGCTGGACACAGTACTCCAGGTGGGGCCTCACAAGAGCAGAGTAGAGGGGCAGAATCACCTTCTGTGACCTGCTGGCCACAATTGTTTTGATGCAGCCCAGGATGTTGGGCTGCTGGCACACATTGCTGGGTCACATTGAGATTCTCACCAACCAGCTCCTCCAAGTGCTACCCCTCAGGGCTGCTTTCAATCCATTCGCTTGCAGCCCGTATTTGTGCTTTTGACTCCTTGCTAACTATACTATTGATTTATCTATCTATCTGCTACAGCCTTGTTACAGGAAGGGAATAGGCAAATGGAGAACCAGCTGGCATATTGTCTTTCTATTCCAAACAGACAGAATGCAGATAAATACTTAGCAGTTAATACTACTTCTAACCCTGAGACATGGTTCAAGGCCAAGTTTTCATCCACTAATTGTGCTGTTTCAGAAAAGCTTACCTCCTGGAAGCCACTTTTTGTTCACTGGAGTGGCTAAATAAACACAGTCTGTATGATTTGGCTCCCTGGACTAAATTATCACTTTTGGATGCTTTGACTACTCGACCAATCCAGAATTTTTTAAAGAAAATAAACATGACAGTAAGGACTGTGTTCAGGCAGAGAAAAGGGTCCACTTTAGAATGAAATTCTTGGAATACCAAAGTTGAAAGAAGGCTTGGTCCTGTGTCATTTTTCTACCTTGTGGTAGCTATTTGAGAAAAACAGCTGTTTGCAGGTTATCCTTTCAGCAATACCATTGGAAGGGGATGGATGAATGGAGGTGAGAAACAGTAAAGAAACTCTGGGTTTTGTTACTGGGAAAAAAAGGTAACAGAGGGAGGAATGAATTTAACTTCTTCTCACTGATGGATTGGGTATGTTTCAGGTTTTTTTTTTACTTCATGGTGAGGAGATAAAGAGGGTCTTTAAAGGTCTTCTAAACTGGAGATTTGGGGACATAAATGTTTTCTGCAAGTTAATATTCATAAATTTTCACTTTTGATTCATGTGCTTTATCAGGTTTGAGTATTCTTATTATGATTGTGCAATAATGCTGGATCTGTGTTGTACCTAGCAGAGTAATTCTATGAAAGCTTCCCTAGAAGTACTTTGTAACTCCCAGGACAAACTGAGAGGTACTGCCAGAAGTTCATTGTGCCTTTCAGATGACCGTTATTTAAGTCCTCTAGCTATGTTTCCCATCAGGCAATAATGGGGGGTTGGTATTGGGCAAAGGATTTAGCAATACTGCAGATAACTAGTCCTTGAGGGAAATTCTACCTGCCTGTCTACTCTGACTATTTTTTGTTGGCAAAATTTCCAAGCAGTTCAGAGCCAGCCCCAAAAACACTTTTAGAGATAAAAAATATGTATAGTGGCTCTTTTATCCTTTGAATCATTGCTGCAGTTCAGTTTACACAGCAGCATAGGAGCAGCCAACATGCAGATTTAAAACAAGATGTACACAAGTGTTCTGAAAATGCCTTTTCTGTATTATATTTTTCAATTATAGCATTTTGAAAATCAGAAGGGATAAAATAATCTCTCATTAAAGGACTCAATGAATTGACGTTAGTCTAATTATATAACAATTATTTCACATGACCACCAGAATACATGGATCTCTCATGTTCTCTTTCATTATGTTTTTGGCAAACTAGACACTCACTAAGAAAATGTCACATAAGAATGCATAAACTCTGGATTCAGGTGCATTTATTCTGTTAAAAATATGTCAGAACTTCATTTTAACTTTCTGGTATGTGACCCTTGGAAAACTGAATAATGCATTCCCTCTGGGCTGGAATTAATACTGGAAGAAATGTGAAAATAAGCATTTTCTTTGAAGACATTCAGTATGATTAGAGCAAAGAAGTTATCTCAATTATTAGGACACATGACACATATTCATATTCCCTCATTTCTGGAAATAACTATTCCGGAAAAGAAGTATGGAACCCTAGTCACCTGTATGGTTAAACTTAAGTGGTTCCTCTTCTTTTGCCTGGAATGATGGCCACATTTAAATTTTGGGAGAGCAATGAACTCCTTTCTCAAGGGCTGATATGAAATGACTGAGTTCCCTGTAGTTATATAAAATCTATCAGGTACTAACACAGATCAGACAACAGAAGAAAATGTGTTATGAAGGCATTCTTAGTATATTTTGCTCATTGGTTTTCTAGTGACTGACCTAGCTAAATCAATATTCACTTCTGTAGGCAAGCCTTTGTCATTTCTTACTGTCTTTGGACCACATCCTACCTTCATTTTTGTCTGTGTGGCAGTGCAAGGACAATAGATCAACACACATACAGACAAAAGAGGAATCTTATCCAGTAGGACCTAGTGAATGCCTATAGTGTGACATCTTTTTAGCAATATTCGACTGATTACCTTTAGGGAGAAGAAGAGGAGAAAAAAGATTTTGGGGAATGACAAATACTGGGTTTTATTTCCTGTAGTAAATCAGAATAAGGCCAGAGAAAAACACTCAATGACTAATACTTTATCTGGCAGGAATTGGGGCAAAAGAAGCAATGTTAAAGGCAACTGCTGCACAGAAACTGCACAGGAAAAAAAAAAAAAAAAGAGAAAATGTTTGAGTAGCAAACGTAAAGAAAACAGTAAGAACAATAACCCAATCTTAACTTGTCAAAGAAACCGAAAAAAAAAAAAAAAAAGTGAAAATGTTTGAGTAGCAAACGTAAAGAAAACAGTAAGAACAATAACCCAATCTTAACTTGTCAAAGAAACCCTACCTATAATATCCACAGGGAACTCAGGTTTAAAACGGACATTCTTGCAGAAAGAAGGAAACTTCCCAATGACTGTCTTTCAAAGGGAGAGTAGGAGGAGCAGGATTCCCTTCCCAGTGTTTTTTGCTCCTTAGACATAAAAAGTAAAGGAGATCTATGTCCTCTGAGGAGTTGTGCATTATTAAATAAGCTTCCTTAAATAAATATACCACTTACCTTTAAATTTCTCTGCAGAATTACTATGGTATCTCTACCCTTTTTTTTTATTTTATTGTTTTATTTGGAAAAAATATCATAGTATCCCTGGACTTATGATCAATGTATATTCAAGCATCATCTTCTTCAAGTCAATGGAAATCTTCAACACACAAGAAATATGAGATTAGACTCACTGGTTGGTTAGTTTTCTAATTATTAAAAAACTCCTCAACTCAGACTATATCACTATTGTAATCTTGAATGTGCCAAAAGTTAATTTCTGAAAACAAATTGCCATTAGAAAAAACTTCATTCGGAAGAGATTATCGAGCGCTTTGTTCTTTTAGCACATTTTGTCATGGTTGATGTATCTTTTTAGAATGATCTGCCTTCGAATTATCAGGGGAAGAAATCCTTCCCCCCCACCCCGCCACCAGCTGATTGCTGTATAGGTGGTCCTTTCATGAATTTTTATTTGACACGTTTTCCATTTTTCCATCATGTTCTTACTGTGTAAAGAGAAAGGCTTTTACAGCTCAGAGAAAAGTTTCAATGACAAGTACAAAAGACTAACAAGAGGAAAAAATCCTGCATATAACAATGCAAAGAAACCCCTCATAGCATAATGTCCACAGTGATGTCAGCTTCAAAATATCCTCTGTTCTGATGAAAAGAAAAAGCCAATTAGAGAAGTTATCCCAAAGCAATGTCAAAAGCCTACAAATTACAGTAGCTATAAAACCCAATCCCAACAGAATTCTACAAACATGTAAATTAATGCCATTGAAAAGCAATGTAATCAGGTCTCATTTATCATTATAATATCTTCTGATATTATAATATCTGCTGAGACCTGATAGCAATCTATGTACCTCATAGGCAGTTTATTTAAAGAGGTAACAACTGCTACTTGAGCTGCTCTAAAAACCACTGTTTTAATTGCCCCAAAAGTAAGCAGGGAAACTGAAATTCAAGAAGTGACCTATTGCACTATTTGTTCAGGCTAAACTATAATCAACTGCATTCATTTCCAAGGTGTATGGGATAGAATAAAGATCAAGAAGCTTTGGGTTTCCAAAATTACAACAGGTTTTAAATCTCTTCTGAATCTAACTTAATACTGGTAACACCTGAAAACTCACAGATACCGTGTTTCAAATATTTTTGAGGCCAGACATAGTAAATTTAAGATTACTCTACATGTCAGTGTGGGCAGTCCTGCACTATACTAAAGCCATTACTTCCAATTGTAGTCAAAGGATATGCTCTTTCTGAACCATTTGTGATAGATAAAGAAGTAATGGTTGAGATTTTTGGCTGTAACAATCTCTAAGTCCTAGAAGCTCTCTAAGGGTGAAACAATATTATGTTGTTTCAACACTGTTTCAAAATAGCCATTGAAAGAAAAGCCTGAACTATCCGAATGAATTCAAAAAGACTGAGATGTCAGAATCTTTAACATGTTTTTTCTGCTAATTCCCTACTTCCCTGTGTATAAGTTTCAAAACCAGACAACACTGTCTTACTGCAAGTCTGTCAGTGAACAGCACAGAGTAAGGCAGAGGAGAAATAAGAATGACTCATTTTAGTGCTTTCTCCAGTAGACTTTGCTTCCTTACTGGTAAACAAAACAAAATCAATCTCATCTTTGCCTTTAAAGCATTCAGAAACTATTTTTCCTTACCAAACATTTGGATCTGCAGGTTTTTCTTCTGTGGAAACACTTGGTGGCAAAAATATGTGGTTTAACTCTCAGGACTCCGTCAGATAAGCCCTCAATATAGCACATCCATGCTTCCTGTAGAGATTTCCACCCTGTATGCATAGGTACCTGTGCCTAAAACTCTGTGAAGTTTGCTGAGTGGCACGTTAAATCAAACCCATTTTCACTGGTAAGTCAAGCTTGAATACTGGATCAGAAACTGAAGTATTTGATGTGCCAGAGCAGAGAGCAGTAAGGAGGACAGCTGGGGGCAATTCCAGTGTTGAATAAACCTGGATTTGACAGAGACATCTTTGAGAGTATTGGTCAAAATTATAATTATTACATTATTCCAGACTAAATATATATACACATCTTAAAGTAAGTTCTCATAAGAAGTATGAGAAATAGATAGATTAACACTGTTTTACATAAACATAAAACATTGACAATTTGATTTCTAAAAGCTGGATCCTGCAAATACAGGATATTCAAAAATCTGTAGAGATTTATTTTAAAGACAGATAAGACATTTGGGATTCATATCATGCTGCTGTTTTGAAAAGAAAAAAAAAGAAAGGTTGGAAACTTTTCTCCAGAACATTATCTGGTCTGTTTTAATTCAGTGCCAGTTGATGGAAGTAAACAGGAATCAGACTGGTGATTTCAACTTTTCCTGTTCCAAATCCAAACTTGCCTTGCAGATTTGGTATTCAAAATTTTATCTTAATGTAGTTTTCTTAGGATTATCTGATTGGAATGTTAAGCCTTGGCACAAATATTCTCTGAGAGCAGTGAAGAGGTGGGACATATGCTTCCAAAAATACCTTAGGAATAGACAGAACATGTTAACAGGCCGTAATTACTCACAGCCAGAAATCTTTGCCTCTGGGGAAAATAGGCCTCCTGAATTTCATTCGGTGACAAATATTGACAAGCGCTGTGCCACACTGTGTTTTTCTGACACGGTTTTGTCTAGAAGGTAGAACATAGTAACTTCAAATCAAGGGCAGCTTGGATAATGCTGTGGTTCAGGGAGGAAAATCTTTCATTAAGTTCCCAGTAAATGAGGGACAAGTGCAACATACGTAATCCTGTGGACAGCTTGATCAGCCCCTGTCAGTGCACCTGGTGCTCTCTTCCACCAGTCTAAAATATAGTTCATAAAAGAAGCAGGAGCACATCCTATGGTTGCAATTTGTATTGTTTCTTTGTGCGAGATAACAGTGGTGCAAGGCTTTCTGCACCCTCCTCTTGGCCCATCCCTCACCATCTTTCACACTCTCTCCTCCCTTTTGTGCTTGGTTAGTCTTTTTGAAAGACATCCTGCTTGGTCAGGGCTCACATCTGGTGTGTGCAGAGAGGAAAAGAGAGACAACAGAGAGAGTGAGGAAGAGAGGGCAATGGGCCATCAGCTGTGGGGAAGGAAATGATCCTGGTTCTTGGTAGGCAAAGCGGAAAAACATGCTGGGATCTGAAGCTTTCTGAAAGACATTTTCCCCCATTTAAAGCTAGGAATATCTGTCCCTTTGGAATTAAAACATATTAGCAGCGCTGGACTAAGGCTTGACTTTTCTGATGATTCACTATTATTTTTAGGTTGGATAAATTGGATATCCCTGTTTTTTTAATCAAACTAGGCACCCCAAGACAGATGGGGTAATTTTGGAAAAGTCATTTAATCTTTCTGAGCCTCTATTTCCTTGTTTCTCTTGTCCAGACAGAGTCTGGATATACACATATCAGGCTTCCTCACATTATCAGAGTGTAATACTCATCATTATTTCTACAAACTAGCCAAATACAAATAATTCCTGACAGCTTATTTCCTAAATTTCTGCCTGAGACCAAAGGTCTTCGGGTCTTTTTTCAATTCATCCTTAAAGATAATTTTATTAAGTTTTCATACTTATTTTACTTGTGTTAAGCTGCCGAGTGGTCCAAGAATTAGAGGCTTCTGATTTTGTTTTTCTTTATTCAGCAGAGATGGCTTTGCTATTCCCAGGTGCCAGCACAATCTTACTCCATCAAAAAGAACTATGTTTGTCCACCTACCTGTATATCTGGCTATATAAAACCTTGCTAAAATTTACAGCCTCTATCAACCTGTGAATATTCCTGGCAATGTGTCAGCTGCAAATAAAATCACCTTGATATGGATGAATTAAACCACTTTCTCTAATCTGGCATTTTGCATTTTTCTTGTTGGGGCAACCTCCACACATTAAGGTACAATATGTGGTTTTCATTAAGGTCCAAAGCTTTCGATACTTTTTTCTCCCTCAAAGCATATTAAAATCTTATTCAGAAACAGGATATTTATGAATCACATATCAGAAATAGCTATTTTTTTATTAATAAAGAAATAACAGCAAATCCTATGCAATTTGGAAGAGCTTAATTCTTGAGTCATGGTTATAAGTAATCAGTAAGATAAAATATAAAATGTCTTTAAATATTTTATAATATTTGGCTGAAAATCCATCTGATCCTGGTTCCCACCTTAAGCTCAAGGATGCAATTTCTTCTATTTCTGATATGAAAATGACTGTATGTAGACTCTGTACTTTCAACTGAGTGTTTGTGTGTGTGCATGTTTGCAAGCAAGACAGACACTAACAGAGAAGAAGAGATTTAAAGGTACGGGATATATATGTTATATTTGTGTATGTGTATGCACTTTAAGATATACAGTACTAGTGCAATTCTGATTCAAAATATGAGGATCAGGAATATTGGCTCACATTGATAACTATCCATTCTTCTCAATCTGTGCCTCTCTATACGAAACAGATGGTTTGATATTTTGTAGTGATATAGTAAGCATTCCCTCATCCCAAGCCAAATCTGCCATCGGCAAATTCATTCCTGCTGTAAATTATAACTCAGTTGTCAAATTAAGAACGTGACGTTATAAAAGACCTTGTAGCACAAAGCAATAATTTACTCATCTCTCTGATTGTATCCTACTAATTTCTGGTGTGTCCTTCAGACAGATGCCTTTCCCATGCTGCGAGGTTAAGAGACATACTTCTCTCTGCTCCCATTTCTTCCTTGTCACTAAGTTGATTTACTCCTCCCTGGATTTATCTGTTCTCTAGGCATGTTTGCTCAACCCCACTGAGAGTAACATCTTTCTGCCCTTGGAGCTAAGAAAAGCCACTGAACTTCTACTTCACAAGAAAAAGAAGAGAAATACATGATCTGCTAAGATATCCAAATGGTTCTAATAGATTATTCTTTATCTTTCAAAGACTGTTGCTTATTGCTATGCATAAAAATGAGACATCTTTTTTCTAACAACAGCTATTAAACTGAAAGAATATAGTAGGTACAACATTTAAATGTTATCCTACAGCTGCAGATGGGAGAATACAGATATGTGGTTATACCTTGTGAGAAAGAAGGGACTGTGGCATTCTCTTTCTCCTCGTTTACATTCTCAAAAATAAATAAATGTGGAATTTACAAATGGTCAGTGTGTTCAAGATGGAAAATTCCTTACTCGTTCTCTGCTTTCCCCATAATCTATAAAAAATATGAACTCTGCTATCATCAGAATCAGGGAGTCAGAAAAAAAAAAAGGATTCAAAATCTGTAAGGTAAAATGAGAACAAAACATGTAAAGTAGAATGATAAATTCTTGCCAGTAAACTGTTCAAACATTCAGAAACAACTTTGCAGTTCTAATGCTAAAAAATTCTCCATCTTTAGTAGTAATATTACATAGGCATAAAAATTACGCTTTACAGTAATAGTAAAAACTTCTGATGAAGTCCCACTTTCAAATAAAGCAATGAGAATTTGGTATTAGGGGATTATTACTCATGGTTCCTTATCAAAAGATATTAAAATACACAAATTGTATTTCCAAAGATGGAAAATACACAAATAACAACAACATTTCTATGATACACTTGCCAGTAGTGTTAATATTTCCCATGGTTACCTGTGTTTATATACAGTGGGGAAAGTCTATCCTGAACTTTTCTTATACAAGGCAAGAGAATATGGATAAAAGGTACACAGTTTTCAAACTCAAACTCACTTAGCAGCAAACATTACCTCACAACCACAATAACACCATTTTAGAAGCTCATATTGAATTTTTATTTCTGCTCTGACCTTTCATCCTCCATCCACTTTTCACAATGAATACTTTCTATTTCCCTTCCGATCAGGAGCAGCCTTTCCCCAGTCTCTTGTGGGGCTGTTCATATTAGATCCCACTCCCAGAAGGCAGTGTGGATAAGGTACGCTGAAGTCAGTTTCTCTACCCTACTGTGTTAAACACCTACTCAAAAGACTGGCTTCTCAAGCACCCATATGTTATATCACATGGGGTACTTATCCTCAGTTACACACTATAAAATCTCCCTGCAACAGACCCACACATTACTTCAAAAAAATGGAAATAATTGTGTTTCTTATGATTCATGAGAGCCTCAAGGAACTCCAGTACTAAGTGTGACGTAGCCTGCACAGTTTGCACATGACTAGTTTGCTCCAGAGAGGGCTAATGTTAAGCAGTGTGAATATGTTGTTACACTATGACACCTCTCTTCAAAGTCATAGGTCAATGCCTTGCTTTCTTTCATGAGCAATATAGAAGTAGCTTCCATAGTCACATAATTGTGTGGCCCCACAACAAAGATGCTAAATGAAGGGGAGGTGCCTATCAGTGCCAAAAACCTCTCCTACAGCTCTCACTCTGAAACGCCTTCTGTTCCATACATCACATTCTCTTTTCTTCCTACTTTTCGCCAATTCCTCTTTCCCAAATGCATAAGTTTCCCTCATTTTTCCCTCAGCAGTGAGTTTTGGGACAGGGATGATGCTCCTTTATGGTTGTGCCAGCTGAAGCACTCAAAACACAGGAAACATCGAGAAAGACCCAAACATGGATACGGTCTTGCATTTTAATGCTTAGGAAACTGGTTGAGAAGATGTCTTCTTCCAGTAGGAAGACTGCCCTTTGCTTGCAGATCACTTTTTGTACATTCTGTTTGGCAGTGTCTTTCACAGGTTTCATTTTTGTATGGAGCATGATATGCTTCAGCTATCAACCTATGGTAGAGACAGGTTTGGGAGTCCAGTTAGTTTGGAGACCCAGAAATGAAAGATTTGTCTGAGTGGTATCTGACCCCTGAGGCATCCATTTCCCTGACAGCTTTTTATCCCTAACTACTGGAACAAAACAGGAGGGAAAACAGGGTCAAAAGCAAAGACACAACACGGAGTGTAGTTCTGCAATATTTTCATCATAGGTTAAGCAGCAGAATGGTAATACTATGGTGATATGTTTGAGTTTTATGAAACCTTTACACCTTTTTTTTTTGTGTGTGTGTGTGTGCGTGGTTTTTTTATTTTATTTTAGTTTTGGACTTAACAAAACTACTGGGAATTTCATGAGACTTTTTGTTTCTCCTCAATTTAAACCATTGATTTTTCAAGGGAATTGTATTAAAAAATGTGCATTTCTAACTAAATGAAAGCCTATGCTATGCAAATAGTAATGATTCTACCTTGAAAGTAATTCTTGCCGTGCTTTTATGATTACCAGGGGAATAAAATTTAAAAAGAAACAAAGGCGGGGGGGGGAAAGGAAAAAAAAGAAAAGAAAGATCCATGAGTACCAGCCAGCTGAGAACTCAAATTTTTAAGTTAAAATAGATCTATTACATTGGAAGTTTTGGGTTCTGAGTCTAGGAATATTTAAGGTTGAGTAATAAAATAGTGTATTTCACTATTCATCCAGCAATAGTCCTGGACTACTGAACTGAAAGCAGTATTTATCAACCATCTCTTTCACAGAAGTGCTGCATTTAGCTTGCTATGACTAAAATGAAGCTATTTCTTTCCTTATTTGTAGTGTTAGAGTCACTCTTTTATCATTTTGTAACAGAAAGATGTTAATTTGGGAGGGTTTTTTCATCAAAATTAAATTGCTTTTTTTTTTTATTATTTCATGCCATTTGAAATAATTACTAAACAAAACCCAGTTGCTTGGAGTGTGTTTTTCACAGTGTGGAGGACAGACAGAGGAGGCCAAATAACATCTTAAAACCATGGGCATGGAAAGGAAGTACCAGAGACCTAAAGCAGAGTAGCAGCTACAGCTCATAGTCTGAATTAGACATGGATAATGCATGGGCTGTGTTGCAATAGAATAAGCAAAAACAGCTAAGGTGATGGACAGACAAAACCAGCTCAAGTGTGGGTTTCCTCACCTTAAGCACTCTCACAGGACAAAGTGCTTGACCATTTGAAAGATTTCTGTCTTCCCACTGACAGCTGAGACAATCCAGGTGACCTTCTTAGGCTCAATTTTACTTTTTAATAGTTAGGTAAATAAAGTAAATCCCATTTTATTTTAAAAGAATTTTCTGGATTCCATCTGTTATCCACAATGTAAACATTTCAGCATGCTTGGAATAGGAACTGCTGACAGGGAGTTCAACAGGACATTTTGGAAGCTCAAATTTTATTTGCGTTCCAAAGTCAGGCATAGAAAGAGCTATCCCTGAAGTAAAACACAGCATGGAAACCGTCATTTTGCTTTCCAACCTTCTTTTCATGTTGACGATAAGTAGCAGATGTAATGTGCTGATTATGATCTATGAAGATTGGCAGAGAGAGTGTAGATTGAAGCTTTACAAAATGGCCTCCATCTTGCCTCATTTCAGTGTATTATCTCCCATTACATGAAGCTATACTTTTAAAACAACTGTTGACGTCGTCCATATGGGAAAAAATGGTGTGTTTGAAGGGATCATCCCAGAGAGTGACTTTGTTTGCCTTTTTTTAGGTGTTTCCAACTTCAGGGAAGTAACGATCATCATCATCAATTGTTAGAGAAACATCAAACGGAATAGCCCTTGGCTTCTGAAGTAGGAACTGTTTAGCCCTGGCTTTAGCAAAGAATATAAAATCAGATGTTGATTCCTAAGTAGCTTGTTTCAGTTCAAATGTACTTATCACTGTTACAAGCTCTGCCACTCGTGCTGAAGTCTAATAATAAAGAACAAGCAAACCTAAAGACCTTGGTGTCTGCCAGAGGTAGATGCAATACATCAAACACCTACTCATGATAAGACTTTTCTGAAGTACTGCTGTGACCATGATAACAGTTGGAGACAAAATACTCCCATTTTCCTTTCAGATAGAAAAGGCTGCACTTTCCCCTCCTCCCTGTCTTAAATACCACAGCCTTATGGCACATCATTTTTGCAGTGCATAAACGATGTCCTGTCTCATTTGCTGCTTCTAATCTTCTGAAAAGCTCATGTGATTTTCAGCTTTGTCCAAGCATTTTCTGAAAGTGTCTAATTTTGTCTTGATGGAAATGTAATTTCTTAGTTCACTAATACAACCATTCACTTTAGCCATTCCTTCGCTAATTTTAAAGATTATGTCTTCTTCTGATCTCATTATTATTACACATGTCATTCAAAATGAGAGGAGGACGGAAGGAATTGGAATTATGGCTCCCGGATGAATTCCATCTGTGCTTATGGAAATCAGGGATGTGATGTTCATGTTGGAGGTGTCATCACAGAAAAAATAGAAGTCAAGAGCAATAAAATACTCAAGTTTGGAAGGCCAGCACCGTGATAATGAGAGGCATTTTATTTTTTTTTTTATTATTATCAACAAGTGGTACCATAACACTTAAGAATCATAGTCACAGCAAAACCATAGGGGAAGATAAAATAAAAACCCACAAAAAAAAAACCAAACCCAGACACTTATCCCTGTCTCTTCTTTCTTTCACAAAACTGTATATAATTTTCACTGTCAGTTACACCATTTTTAAATTATTATGTATTCATAGATCCCATCTGTGCTGCGGAATAGGATTTTGCACCAAATACAATACAGCTAACTCTCCAAACAATAAGAATTTACACCATAGTTAAGTCATATCAAGACGGACAGTTTTTAATTAGTTCTCAGAGCAAGGGGAATTCAGAAAACCAATCTGTCTCTCCCATGTCTTCTGAGTTGGGAAGTTTAATCCATGTACATAGAAGGTTTTGGTTCTTACCATGGTAATTGAAGACCAAAAGCAAACTCTGTCAGTAACCAATCCACTTGGTATCCTCCAGCCAGGAAAAAGCTTTGATTTCTGCAGTAAATTAATTCACTGAGAGAAAAGGGATTTTTAGCTTATTTTTAAGCTTTTTTTAGCTTTTTTTTTAGCTTTTTTTTTTTTACGCTTTCCTGTCCTAGGAACTCACTCAGACGTGCACACACACATATATACACATGAAAGACAAGTGTAGCAATAAAAAATATGGCCCATATGTCCCAATAGCTATATGCCTAAGGCCTTGAGGATAGATTTTCTCTAGCCCATTTCTTCTTTGAATAGGTATTTACAAATAATTAAATACAAAAACAGACTTTAAAAAAAAAAAAAAAAATACTGGAAGTTGTCTGCTTAGTACTGTGAGATTGAGGTCCAGCAAAAATGGAAGAATAGTCACTTTAATCTTCCATTTAGAAAAGGCAGAAAGTCAATACTGGATCCAGCTTTATGTTCATGAACGTACAAGAACATAGTCATAACACTCATAGCAAAACAAGGTTTGGTGGAACTGCAGAGATCTCTTCTGACCCCAGTTCAGATATAAATTCTAGGTCAATAATACTATCAGCCATAGCTCTTTAGCCAGTTGGACCATAAAATTTCTTAATGTTGAATTTTACTGCCTATCATTGGAAAAAAAACAGAGCAGTTATCTAAATAGAAGTGTTTTACAATAAGCAATGAAGGAAGCGTAGTAGGGCCAAGTGAATAGAAATGTCAGAAAAGGATCACTACCATGAGGCTTATGATAACATATAACCTGAACTGCTATTTCCTTCTAATTTACGATGTGTGACACCAATTTCTATCTTTGACTTTGACTTGGCCCCCTTTGCTTTCGGGACAATGCACACATAGAGCCCTTTCCTTTTGAATTTTCCTAAAGAAAAGTCTATCTTAAAGACTTGGCTAATAAGGCTACAGGTAGAATGAAAATCTGTAAAGGGCTGTTTGCATCTCCATGACATGACAAGATCTATATTTCACATATCACTTAGGACAGACAATTACTTTGCATGTAGAAATGGCAGAACTGGCCTTTTTTAGCTACCAGTAACAGAAAAGACTCAGAAACACAGGCAATCATGGTGGGCAAGACAAACACGGAAGGCCTATGCCATTGCAAATTCACCATTTCCCAAGTCAAAATTACTTTGGAGCATGTCAAGGCATATACTGCAAATTCATTTTTGCCTGCTCAATGAACATGCCTGTGTTCACATTTTGAAAGTCAGGTTCAGCAATCTAAGGAATTTTTTGGAAGAAGCAGATGTCAGAAAAATAATTTGGAAAAGTAAACGACCATATATATGATATAAAGTGTATATATTAAAAATACCTTCCCTGTGTCACCATTATATTAGGATATTGGAGTTGAAAGGACGTTATTTAAGTTGCTTGTTGATTTTCTGCCTTATCCTCAGCACAGACAAAGAAAATAGACTACTCAGTTGCAGTTTTGTTTATAGGCACTTACTTGCATTCAATGAGACTGCAATCATTCACTAAGATATCACACTTCTCTTTTTCTCTTGTTTTGGAATGACTTTTCTTTTTGTTATGTAAATAACTGCAAGGTAGATATATCAAATAAATGGCTTTTGTAATCTCACAGGTACACAAGATGCAAAGTGCACCTCTGTAAACTTTTCAGTCTTCTTACGATAATGAAGAATGCCAGTGTGTTACGTAACACAAAAAAATGCCAACAAAAACCCTATGTTGTTGGACTAGGGAATGAGCACTGCTGAGAGACTTAACTCAAACTGCCTTAATCTATTGGTAATATTTAAAAACACTGTTCTATCCAGTTTGACAGGCTAACCACAGGAAAGGAGCAAAACAAGTTATTGCTCTTCCATACAGAAATTTTCATCTTAAAAAACCCCCAAAAACACTGTTGTTTGTTTGCATGGTTGCTTCGCCATACAGTAACTCCTCTGGTTAGAAGTACAAGGCACTACTTCAGCAAAATAGGAAAACCCAAGCATCTGCATCACCACTCCAGCATGTCAAAATGGACAGGTGAAGAACAGCCAGAGAAAGCCACACACAAATATGAAGACCCAAACCATTCCTTAGGAAATGATGAGGAAAGTTTTTAAACCTGTACTTCACATTTACCAGCATTTGAATGTCATTGGCTGTAATTAATGCATGTGCATATTTAACAAGCACATATTTCAAAGACATTCCAAAATAAGAATAGTTTCATCTAATGGGTGTTGTTACAGCCCTGAAGACTACGGCATATGAACGAAGCAAGGTTTTCAGGGAGAGATAGTACCTGAAAAAAAATCCCCCAAAAAACCCCAAAAAATCAGTCTTTTGTTATAGAAGCTTCCTCCACTTTGGAACCAACTCTGAAAGATTATCTGTTTTGTCTAACTGTATCAACTTTTTTTATGAGAGATATTATCTTTCTACAAGCTATTCTGTAATGGGACTTCAGAGTTTCATTCTGTTATGAAAAGTGACTCTGTACAAAAACATTTGCACTCCAGAAATCTCTACCTTGTGTGTAGACAATCATTTCTACCAAGAGGATGTTTATCCTTCAAGAGCAAGTACATCTGGAGCTCCTGTTGTTGTTTTTCCCTTGACATGGGTAAAAGAACATTGCACTTTGTAAAGATGATGAGAGTTTAACTGTGTACATTGTACTAAAGTTTTAGTAAGGTTCAACAGCAATGCTGGTCGTTCGGAGGTATAAAAACATCAATGGGAGAGTGAGCTGGGTTCTACTCCCACTTGTGCACTGAGCTAAATGACTAGCTGCATTTCTATTGCGACAGCAAATTCTACTTTCAAGCCTTTATTATTATTTTTTTTATCAAATTCACTCTCAAGATGATATTTTACACAGCAGTAGTGATAATTAGGGAGAATTCAAATGAAAGAGCAAGGCTGCAGGGGAAGTCTTTATATCAGTTTTATATAACCTTCATCTTAATATCATAAATTAATGCAGTTACGTCTTAAACAGTTAAACAACATTGCACATGTGGCTTTTGAGGAGCATTAACACAAAACCCTGTTAAAGTGAAAAAATGTTACTGTGGATACATAATTGAAACAATTACAGTGTCACAAGCTCCCATGCAATGTGGATTTCAGCGTAAAAGCCTCTCCTCTTTGAATAGCATACTTCAAAGATTAGGAGTCCATTCAATGAACTTTGGGAAGCTCTTAATCCTTTTGGTTCATTTTCTTTTTTCCTTCTTTTTGCCTTTGCTTCCCTTGAAACATTTGTGAGCAGAGTTTTGCAATACGCAGATAGTGATTATTAATTGTTAATGTTCAATGTAACAATTTCAATGTGGCTTGTGTATATACATATATATAGATATATAAAATTACAGAAAAATACTCATAAGGTTTATCTTTAAATCATGTTATTTCAACACAGAAATGGACTGATTTACACCTATTCAACCTTGACTCCATCCGTTATGCACCTCACATGCACGTGTGGACAGAGTGACACCCCTCATATAATGAAACAAACCTTGTTTTATCTTAATATTTCTCATTTTATAACCTTTGTTTCCTTGGTATGCATAATCACATGGAGTTTCACAAATCTGCAGACAACCTGGAGTAATAACTGCTTTCTGATACTTTACTTCTTCCCCTCTACCTTATCAAAATATAAAGTGTGAGTTCAGAAAAGACTTGTATGATATAGTGCCTATCTAAAACTACTAATCACAGAGAGCTAGAAATGTATGCCAACAAAACAACATTGGAAAAGCTGCTCTCAAATTAAAATAATATTAATAAAATAAATATAAATCCAAATGTGTATAATAGCACTGTAACTCCATCAGTCATAAATCAGGAAAGCAAATAATGAATGATTTAATGTTGCCACAGGAGACTAAAATCTCAACCAGTAATTAATTATAGGTATACTAGTGACTGATTTAGAAAGCCAGGTTGTACATTTATTTTTCCTATATTTTGTCAATTGGGCTTTCCATTTGCAAAACCATGGGATGGCATGAAGCCAGGTTCATTGTAAATTTGGAGAGAATCCCTTGGGCTATTTCCAGTTCTACTGGAAGAGGTGAACTGAAGCGTATTCAGTTTTACAAAGCTGTAAGAGTCATATTTTGGTGTTGCAGGCAAACATGGTGTTCTTAGCTACAGCATGCTTCTAGTCTCTACCCCTAAATTTAGGCCTCTGTTGCTGTGGCCACATAGCCAAATAAAGAGGAACAGAGTTCAATCACTGTCCACAAGGCCAAGTGACTTGTACCAGGTCAAGGCTCATGCTCTCCACTGAAGGCTCATTCTGGAGAGAAAGATGGTTTCAGGGGACGAGGGAGGGAGCTGACAGTTCAGTAGTGTGGGTAAGCAGGAGTGTAGTGCTTGTGTTTGTTTCCTGGCCTTCTCTGCAGACGCGGAGTCATGGAGTCGTAGGGTGGATGCAAGGGGACCTGCCTCCATTCTTGTAAGAAACAGAAGAACCATATCCAGCTTCTTAACATTTTTCACCAGACTTCCATTACTGAAAAACCCCAAACAAACGGCTGCCTTCTCCTCTCCTGTAGGAGAGATCAGTCTCCCCTGCACTGAGTGCTACTTCCAACATCAATTTCCTGCTTTCTGAATGACGACTCTGTCCACTAGAACGCACAGCAAAATTTGATACTGAAACCCCCATCAGACACTCAGGAAAGAGCTTAGGCAATCAAATTCTGAATGGAAGGAGCACCCATTATTTTCTAACAGTTCCCTATACTTTGCATGAAAGTGGTTTATACCTGATTCAAGTAGATTGGAGGTGTCATTTTCAATTCATAGAACTTCAGAGATTTCCAATGAGATATTTACATTCATGCAATTGACCAAGAATTCCTCTACAGTCACGGCCAGTTCTAGGATATGATTCAATGATGCTTAAGTAGCTGTTTATGATTGGAAAAATGTTTATGCTTCTTCTAGAATTAGTGGGAAGAAGGATAATGCTTAATTAAGGAGATGGTCCTCTTTGCTTTCATCTTTCATTTAACAAGAAATTTAGGTAATCGTCTAATCACAGAGTTGTGTAGACTGGAAGGGACCTACAGAGGTTTCTGGCCTAATCTCTGGCTCAAAGTAGGTCCAAATAGACCAGGCTGCCCAGGGCTACCTCTGGATGAATTTTGAATAAGGAGGCACAGAGACTCCACAACCTCTCTAGACAACCTGATGCATATGATACACATGGTATAAAAAACCTGTCTTCACATTTTTGTTTCACTACAGCTAATACAGCACGCTGTGGATATTGAATGGGTTTCATTAACAGGAGTTTCATGTGTGTGCTGTGACCATGAAGTGTAGCATAGTACCCACAGAATACCTATAGTACTCTGAAAATGTACCTGCATACACCTGAGACTGTACCATTATGAAATATTTTGATTCAATATGCAAGGAAGTCAGTATGCCCAGAGTTGTGCTCTTTCAAGCCATGATTCAACTGACAGCTACAAATGATATTTAACTATGCAGTAAAAGCTAAATATGTTCACAAGTGCTTCCAGGACCGGTATAGCAAGCAAATGGTTGATAGTAGAGGCTTCGGGAATACAGACTAAGGCTGACAGCAGAAGGATCACAGGCATAAAACAACACCCGAATGGTGACTGAAAGAATATGCAGCCTTGTGAGCAGAGAGAATCAGTTTTAGAGTACAAGAAGGAAATGACGGAGCACATACACACAAGAAGTAAAACATCCTATACAGAATGAAAATACAAAGTAATCGCCACTGCTTATTTACAGATAGTTCCTCTGCCTCTGGTAGAGAAAGAGCATAGCTTTTAGCTTTGCTCTTCACCATGTTTTGCTTCTGTGATTAAGCAATGACACATGAAATGTTAAGCTTTATTTTGCCATTGGGTTAAGCATGTTAATATTTTAAAGAGCTGTTTGTGTTTGTGTTTGTGTCTGCATGTCTGTGTTCTCTGCTCCAACCTTCCCATACAAGAAGGTGGCTGATAGCTCAGTATGAGTCAGAGTCAACTCAGATGGCAGGTGTTTGCACACATAGGGACTGCAACATACTAAAATATTCTATAGTGCATTGCACGGCAGTGCATTGTACTATAAAAAATTACCTTGAGAAATTATGATGAGTAGTGAGCTGACATGGAGTAGTGGAGTGACATCTGTCCATACAGCAACAACATGTTTGCTATTCTTTCTAACATTAACAGGGAACCTGGGCAGCCTGTTGCCATGAATGAATTTGCTCTCAATAACCTTTTTTAGAGCAGCTATATTCCCAATAACAACAGATCCATAAAACAGACAGCTGGACAGAGAGATGAAGAGAGGTGAATTTAGGTGTTTAGATTTTGCCTGAGGTGACCTACCCTTGTTTCTGCAGAAAATCTGCAGTATGAAAAATACTGGTACATTACCCAACCCCACCC
>NW_015094510.1:9215370-9232396 GCF_001431845.1 Calidris pugnax | reverse complement strand
CCGCCCCCCCCTCCCTCCTCCCAAAAAAAATCAAACAAAAAACCAGAACAACAAAACAAAAAAAACCAAAAAACCAAACTAAAGCCCAAAATGCATTTGAAGCGAGAATGGAGGTTCAAGATAGTGAATCAAAATCTAATGCCTCTACATAGCTAGTATTGGTCATTAGTGCTTATTTTAACCAGGGGACAGGGGTGGGTGTGGTACGTTCTATTTTTATGCTATGGGAAAGTCCACAGAAGAGATCACTTCTTGTCTGGGCTCGAGTGGTTCCTGAATTTAGACTCGGAAAGTGTGGTGTCCCCATGCCTGAGGACACAAAACACAATGAAAATATTTACACATTACACAAAAGAATACCAGTTGCAGGACCTCTGTACACAAAATCTAGTCCTGATCTGAGGACACTGACTTCAAATGTCTCCATTAAAAAAAAAGAGAGGCTTATTTAAACAGAATTTAGAGAAAAAAACACAACCCTGGCTTTGCTTTGATTTTCCCTAATGGAGGACACCTTTCCTTTCTGAATATAGGGTAGACAGCCTCTCTATTTTTATATCAGCTATTGTGAATACCACCTTAAATCTCCTTTTAAATATTGCCATAAATCCATTAGACCACCTTTATGAAAGAGGAACTGGTAAGAACTTAGCTAACATGTTTCTATGTGTAAATCCTGATTTAAAGTTGCTTTCCAGATTTCTGAAATCTTTTTGTTTCGCTAGAACATTCTTCCCCTCTTCCTCACATTACTTTTAAATTGTAGTTGTTGTCTGAAGCTTTCCATAGTACTTATTCATGACTGTGCTGGCTTTCAACTTTCCCTTGATATTGAAATGGCTAAATTGTGAGTTTATAATGTATGATTTAGATTTAGATTTTTTTTTCTTTCTTAAATGGAGAGTCAAGCTTAAAGGAGAGCACAGCTGCAGGAAGTATTATTGAAACCCTGAGTACTTTGTCATTTTGAAATCACCCTCCAATTGCCACACATATACATAATAAAATCTGGTGCTATGCTGTCATATTTATTGTTTGACTGAATTTTTAACATCATTCTCATTACTGATGTCATTACTGAGTAAGAGAATCACAGTAATCTGTAACTAAAGTGATAAACTCTCCTGAGCACAATAAATAAAAATAAAGATAACCATCCTATGAGTAAGAAAGGAAAAGTGATAGGAATAGAGGCAGCTAGAAATGTGAGCTATGAGGGTGGGAGTGCTACAGGCTGTTATTCATATTTATTATCTTTCATGAAGCCCCCGCATGCATTAGGCACTTAAAGGTGAGAATGCTCAAGGTATGTGAGATGAAAATAGATTAGCAGAAGGTAGGAATATTTGCAGTGCCTTCCTCACACATTTTAATTTCCTCCTCTCCAACCTATCCTTACAGATAGGTTGTACAGATAGGTAGATGTTAGTACTGATGCTAGTTTCGAAGGCTCTGTGATGGAAGAGTCAGGATTACCCTCATCCGTTGTTAAGCAACAGTTGTTAAGCAACAGTACATAATAAAGCTGCTCTGCTGCAGAAACGTAGTATGCCAGACATACTGTCTGGTGTTAAATGGCTTCTTAATATTGGAAGGAACATCAGGCTTGATTCTATGTTCTGCTCAATTGGTATAATTCTAGTGAATTGGTACACTCCTGTTAAAACTGTGAAGTGCACTGACAGGAGACTCAAGTCTCAAAATTATAGAAAGTAAAATATACCGTGTAATAAACAGGTAAGCAATGACTTTGTAAAAGTATATGTTTTTTTACTTTTGCAGGGTTTTTTAGTAATTTCCCAACATAAATTCATACTTCATGTTACTCACATTTGCTAAAACTCCCAATTTTTTAATATCTTGGATGCCTCCCTCCAAATCCAGTTTCTGGCTAGGAGACAAAAAATAATCAAATTCATAATTTTGAATTTAATATTTAATAAAAAAGGATCCTATGCCAGCAGATGGGGCATAGTACAACATTTTTTTTTGTCTCCAGTGCCTAACCTTTTTTCTCCCACTCTGGGAATTCTGGCTAATGATAGGCTATTATGGAGAAAATTCAGTAAACACTCTATATCAATTCACACTGCATATAAATAAGCCATTTCAATCCATAAATCAACTTATTATAAATGATTTTGTATGCAGTATGCTGAAAAATAGTTCATAGGAAAAACGCACTGCAGGATATTTTAGAACAACCTACTCAATAGCGTTCGGGTTGTTCAAGATTAAAATTAAAACAATAAACTTCACTCTGGATGTGTCTTCATTACCAAAGCCCTGGATCATTTACTTTAACAATGTCAACCTGCTCTCACTATCACATTCAATTTAATTAGGAAAGGAAGTAATATGCAAGAGCACACCTCATGGTGTTCCATTACCTTGGAGGAAAGTGCTATCAACTTCCAGAAATAAAAGACAGCCTTGCCCTCTTCTCGCCCTCCTTCCCTCTGTGTTGTGGGAACTATATTCTGGACTGGGGAGAGGGAAACCACAACATGTCAGAAAACCATCTAAAAATGGAGCCTTCAGATGGGAAGCTGTGTTTGGGGAAATAAAAGGAGCTCCAGCAGTGCTTGGCTATGCCCTCTTTAGGGTCAGCAAGAATTTGATGCTGACATCTGTGGGAATGAAAGTGGGGCTCAGCTCATGTTCTTCTCTTTTCTGAAGGCAGGAAGAAAAGATAAGGGCCCTTTGTCTCTAAGACTGGCCATGCAGTAGCATTGATGCATGCTGTCTTTTCACCTGCCAGTGGTCTACGATCCACTCTGCAGCAGATGGAGCCAAAAGTTCTCTCTCACAACAATATCTTTGCGTTCAATTTTTTTCTAGCCAATTAGTTAGAGAAGGAGGTAGATAAATTGCTTAATGTGCTGTCAAGTCAACATAGCTTAAAAGAAAAGACCCTTAGTTTCCAAAAAAATTTTCTATTATAAATTGTTTCCATTAAGAATAGCAGACCGTCCATCCCACAGTCATTCCCTTTCTCTCTCTCTCCCTCTCTTTCCTGTAGCTCAAGGATGGAGTCCTTACTCAGCTTATATTTCATCCTTATTCATACAACACTTCTGCTGACTCTGAACTGATCAAGGGAGGAAAACCTGAGTCAGGAATTCGCTGCAAATTAGGGAAGATGAGGCAGCTACTTCCTAGTTTAATGGCTAAAAGCACAACAATAAATCTCTATGCCTCCCCATTTAGAGAGCTAATCAGTACATTTACACAGCTGGTGTTAGCTTTCTGTGGTTGTTTTTCAGTGTTTTTGTTTGTTTGCTTGTTTTATGTTGCATTTAGCTGTAGTGAAAAAGGTGTATGTATGCATATTTGTCTTAAACACTTCACAAATCTCTGAGGGGAGGGGTAGCAAATGTGCCTATCAGAAGCCTCTGTTGCACTGAACCAGTGCCATCTAGCAGCAAACTTTGCAGTTAAGCACTGCTATGTTTTTATGGTTCTCTGGCTTTATCTCCTGCTCTGGAGTTGGACATTAGCATGACATAAGACCTTCAACAAGATCTCTGCACCAGTCAAAAATCATTCAAGAAAGAGGGACAGTACAACTGTCACACTGGATTACAGTCAAGGTCTATCTAGTTCAGTGATCAGAACCAAAAGGAGGTCAGCAACGAACAGATGTGAAATAATATAGCGATGCATGGCCTCCTTTTGGACATGAAACTGGCAGATAAACCATAGTTACAGGGTAAGCAAGTTTTAGGTCAGCTCTGTTTCACAAGACATCATCAATGTTGTTATAGCCCACTAAGGATTTGGACAAGTGAATAGCTGTTTGTTAACTTCGTTCAGCGATATTCTGTGGAAAGAAAAAAGAGGGGAGGGCAAAACCAAACTCTACACACCAAGAAAGAATTAGTTACACTTACATGAAAGGTTAAAGACAAAACATGATCCAAGGGAAAAAAAATCAGAATCTGTTTAATCACTAACTAAATCTCTCACCTGTCAAGCCAGATCTGAATATTTTCTCTTAAACTAGCATAACAGAGCCCACACTGCCTCCAAAACAAAAAAAGAAAAAAGAAAAGAAAAGAAAAGAAAAGAAAAGAAAAGAAAAGAAAAGAAAAGAAAAGAAAAGAAAAGAAAAGAAAAGAAAAGAAAAGAAAAGAAAAGAAAAGAAAAGAAAAGAAAAGAAAAGAAAAGAAAAGAAAAGAAAAGAAAAAAAAGCTCAACCCCCCCAACCAACCTCAGTCCAAATCATTGGAGGTTCCTTTTACCTGTTTTTATTTTATCATTAGTGATTGCTTCGTACAGCTTCACAGAATGTCTATCTATGTTAATAGAGACCCTTCTTCATTCTGCAGCTTTCCTGACCTTATCGCTCCTCAGCCTTCCTTATAATTCTACAGTCTAGCAATAAAAATAATCTTAAGAAAGGTGGAAAAAGACAGATCCTTCTCATAGTTTTGACAAATGGGAGAGCCACCCCCTAGTACTGTAGCCTCTGTGAGACTGAACTGTCAAAGAGAATACACACACACACAAGCGCATGCAAGCACAAGCACACAAATTAGCAATGCAGATGAACCTATACCATCAAGGTGAACTATCAGTGGAAGCTCTTCTATGAACCTCTGAAAATGTCCCCTGCTGCGTTAATCTCATTTATCCCACACAGTTTGTTCAACTCCAGAAATAATTGTGCCAAAAAGGCTGACTGGGATAAGACCAGGAATGACCTCATTAGCATTTAGTGCCATCACCATAAAATGAAGAAGATAATCAGAAACAGGAGGAGGAAAGATAAAAGGAACAAAGTATAAAAAGAAAAAATGATTTTTTTTGGCATTGTGCTATTGGACTTTGATGGATCCCTATTGTCAAATGAGTGTAATTTGCAAAGATCAATGGTTTTAGTTAAACTCCAGTCCATGGTGCCCCATCTTCTAATTCATCTACACAGCATATGTTTTTTCTTTTGTAAAGAAAGGAGCATAAGGTCATTCTCAAGCATTCTTATTGGCGTTTATTTTTTTTTGTCTGTACGGCTCAAACTGTAAAGCTCTGATACTTAATGGGTACTTTAGCCAATATTCTTTGTGTGTAAGGTGAAATATGTCTCATAGTGATTGAGAAGATCTTGTTTCAGTACTTCCCATTAAGAATCAGCACTTACCAGCGGCTGCTGCTGAGGGCATAGCATACTCCAGTAAGCTCCCAAATATAAATCCAAGTGCTGCCATAGAGCTGTCTGCATTTTTGCAACTCCTTGTCTCTTTTCACCTGCACATAGACGGAATTATCCTAAATTATCTGAGCCTATGACTGTCCTTTGCAGCCATAAGGTGCTTAGACTATCACATGATTCCTCAGGGTCTCAGTGGCTCTCCCTCTCCTCTCTCCCTTGCATCTTGTGCTACTGGGCAGTTGTATTTAGGACGCCCAATAATCTCAGTTTTTCTGGCCCTTTCCTCCTCCAAATCCCCACTTATGAGCATGGCCACTTATCACATTTTCTACTGACTGACTAAAGTGACTGCCACTAGCAGATATTCTTCTGTACTTGCCTGTGAAGTACTTTCTCTCCCTCTGAGGGTCAAACAATTATCAGTTTCAGATGGTCTGGAAGAGGCACTAAGCAAAAAATACAGCATAAGTTATTCTAAAGGAATTGTTAGCCATTCTATGAGAGCTTCAAATATAGCCAAATAATCTCCCTTGATAGTAGTGATGAACATGTGCTTTTACAGCCCAAAGTGAGATTTTCTTTTTTAATTCTATTTTTGATTCTAATGTTTTGATTAATATACACAAGTTTATGTCCTAGTCACCAATGTCCAATGACTCTTATGGGTTCATTACACACTGACATAAATTCCTGTTGTACCTTTTAAAAGGTTTGAAATATTTTGGCTTGCATTTCATGAAGTTATGACACTTTTAAAAGCATCTTAGAGCATTTGAACAAAGCAGACACTGAAATAGAGTCATGTATGATGGCTATACTTGCAACTATAAAACATAAGTATATCCATAGTTTTCTACAACCATGAATAAGCAAAAGCAAGCTATCATCTGGCTGGTTTTGTTCTCTAGATCTGATATTTACTATTATTTTCTATTTTAATCAAGGATGGCAAAGTCCTTAATGGATTCTGCCTACAAACAACAATTTGGGGAGCCTTAGGGAATACCCCACTTTAGATATGTTTTCATACAATGGAAATTAATTGACTCATATTCCTAAAAAGTTCTGGCTTTACATTAGAATGCACATTCCCTGCAAAAAATAATTTTTATATAATATGGTTCTTTTATCTTTGTGTCATATAGGTATTTCCTTGTCTGAATCCTCCTCACTCTTTCTTTCAGTTTCAGTGATTACTTTATTGCCAGCTATTGTCTGATTCTGTTGAATCATTTTCTTTCTTGTAATTAAAAAAATAATACTTCATCTGTGAAACTAGAGCATTTTCTATTGAAAATTGAATATGACTTCCAAATGTTTTCATCACATTTTTGGTCATATAATTCATTTTCTCCTATGACCTTCTGGCAAACAGTAGTAATTCAGAGGGAACTACCTTGTAACTAATGCCATCTTTGATCTTTGACTTTCAACTTTCCATTTTCTCTTTACTTAACTCCATGGATTGATCTGGCCTTTTCTTGTCAGCATCCTCTTCTGGCAATGACTACTGCAAATATAGGTTCCAGAAACACCTCCATTTGAGTGTTTACAGCATTCTTTTACCTTCCTATTTTGAAGAAGAGGAAACGCTGCCCTCATATCATCTTTCGCAATTTAGTTTTCCTTCTATATTTTGTTTTAAAATATAATTTTCAGTACTTTCTCTAATAGATCTGCTCCTTTACAGATCATCTGTGACCAGTCTTTCTACTTCCTAGCTCAGCCACAACACAGCTAAACTTAGTCTGCCTTCTTGCAGTTCTACCCGTTTGAAACATCTTTCTTTATCTCTCAGTCCAATTGATTCTCCAACTCTCCTCAGGCCGTGGTTCAAATCCCAAACTGATATTGGTGCAAAAAGCCTTAATGCCTCAGTTATCTCAACATTTTAATGCTTTTAATATAAACTTTAATAAAACTTCATAATACATCTAAAGAGTCTGTAATTTTTAAAAGCATTGGAGACATAAACAATTCTTACTTTCAAGAAAAAAATGTTTTCAAAAATGTGAAGTAGATCCTAAGTCCTACATACTGAGTTATGATTCATCACACCAGAAAAATGCATTTAAGATTGACTTTCATTGGATATATATTTTGAAGTAATGCCACAGAGCAGAACATCATAATGCATTACAACTTGCATTAGCTCCCTAGGGCTACAGCTTCAATAAATTGGCTTGTATCTACACAGTCAATATTTCTTAGTAAGTTCCTGAACAAAGGGATTAGTAAGACTTCTATCCAGCATATCCACAATTGTGTTTTAATTCCACAGCACTATTTGCAAGAGTAGCAGTTTTAGTCCTAGTGGATTGGCCAAATTCTGATTGAGGATTTGTATTTCACATACCTACTTTGCCCCTGCAGTTCAATTTGATATGTTTTGGCTCATCACTTCCTGCCTTAATACGTTGTAGCCCAATGCCAAGTATTGTTAAACAGCTGTTGTACTTCCCCTGAGAGGATTTCAGCAATGTGTGACAAATTCCTACAGATATATTGAAATAAGAGGTGCAGCAGTGGGTTGCATAGAGTGTCTGAGGACTCAGATGGGACTTTCATCTCCCCAGTGCCTCATTATTATAGCTTTCTTAGGAAGGAAAGAAGGAATTTTCTACATATTGAGATAAGATGGATCTGAGGGACCTAGGTATCAAGGGAAATCCCTGCAAAACATAGGAAAGTAAAAGAATTAAAAAATCTTACCTACTATAAAGCAAAGAGTTGAAGAACCATTAACAGATAAAGATCTGTAGGGGCTTCTTCCTTAGCACTCCCATAAAGATGTTTGGTGGGTTGATTGCTTTCCCATTTACTTCAGATAATATATCTTCTGAAGATCTATGATGGGTGGATGGAAACTGAGAACTAACCACAGTATTATCCAAAGGTTTAAAATAATGTCTTATCTTCAAGTATTTTTTACTGCATTTTAATAAAAGTTACTAAAAATTATTGCTATTAGTTAATAACTTTATTTTCTTCAAATTTTAATTACCTGTTCTTAGAATCACTGCTCTCAGTGCTTAATAGGATCAGCACAACTCAAGAACCAGTAGATAATATAAATGTGATTGAAGTTGTAGCAAAGCAAAAACTAGTGGAACATCCTAGTTTTATGATATGCTTCTTTTGCTTCCTTACAGTGTGACAGAGAATAGAGCATACCACTATCTAAAAAAAATAGATGCAATAACTACAAGCTGTATCAGAAAATGGAGATCTATACATGTGTTTTCTACAGGGCTTTTAAAATGTAATTGCGTGAGTTTTTTTCTCTTACATTTGAATAGCTAAACAGAAATCTTGCCGGTCCGTGCAGGTTACACAGCAGGGGATGTTTATGTGAACATAAGCTTAAGGTGAAGCAAATCTATCAGAAGAAAGGGAAAGCACTAGGACTGCAGCTTGTGTCTGTATTTCCTTGTAGAACAGCACTGGAGACTCCAGCCTCATATCTGTATACTTACACCCCAATGAAGTCAGTGTAACTTAAACTAGGGACTAAAAGCTGTACTTATGCTCAACAGCTACTTTAAATATTACCCGGCAGTATTAGACAGAAGTTGTTACTTGCTGGGTTCATAGACTCATAGAATAGTTTGGAAGGGGCCTTTAAAGGTCATCTAGTCCAACCCCTCTGCAATGAGCAGGGACATCTTCAACTACATCAGCTTGCTCAGACCCCATCCAATCTGACCTTGAATGTTTTCAGGGACAGGAAAGCTGAAGCAGGGATGAAATTATGAACAATAGACATATCAGATTGAGAGTGGTTTTTAGCAGAGTTCTTGCTATACCAACTGGGCCCTAAATTCTTGTGCCATCTTCTAACAGAAGGTTTGAGTAGCCCTCTCTTCAGTCCCTATGGCAACTTTCAGACAGTGAGGTATTAAGCAACTCTGTATACCCTTTTTTGATCTTGCTTTTACATTCACACATGCAACGCTGCACATTTACATTGCAGAATGAAGCCGCAAATTCTGCACTTCAATAGACCTATTAAGAGTTTAACAATAAGTGTGAGAAGAGAATATGCCCCATTATCGATACCCCACTGACCTACCAGTGACAGTATCAGCCCCTTAATCAGTAATATCAGATAATGAGAAAAATTTCTATCATTTACATGTTAAATATAACCAAGACAGATTGACTTAGACATGATATGCTAGCAGAAAATATTAGTAATTAATATTGCAAACAAGGGATACATAACAGGCTTTAAGCACTGACTTACTTTGAAAAAATAATGACTTAAAGAATATTATGCACTTTAAAAACTTTTTGAAAAAATGTAGTGTTTAATACATCATTAATTGGATGCTCTGAAAATACATAGATTTTATCCAAAGACAGGCTTACACTTTGTGTAATGAAACAATTGATGTGAGATCAATAATGTTTTTGACTACATGGGATTGCATCTCTTTATAAATGTGCTTAACCTTGAAAATAGTACCGGAAAGGGCAAAAAAAGAAACATTAGGAAGATACATGCCTGCACTAAAGACGTTTAAAATTATATAGACAACATTTACTGTATCCTAGGGATTGTCAGTGTACTGGCTGCAAATGAGGTTTGCTGGCTAGACATCATGTGTGTGACAGAAATTCTGGTACGGAAAAGGGAATCCCACCATCTCTGTTCTGTTTGCACTAATCTAAGGCCATATGTTTAACAGTGTACACATTTTATATCTGCATCTGCTGCTGCCATCTCCCTTTTGTCCCTATTTCTCACCAAGCCACAAAAAAGCCTTGCAAACAAGAACAAAGGACATTCTGCTAATCGTCAGTCCAGGCCAGTAGTAAATTAACTCTACTTTGCTTTGTTTCTTCAAATTATTACCTTCGTTTTCAATGTTATTATTGTATTCCTGCTAGTTTCTGTGCACTTAAATTTTATACAGACACATTAGTGTCTGCTACTGTCAAGAAAATTTCAAATTTAGAAATTTGAATAAGCCTCAGCTTTCCTAAGATCCCCTAGCTTTAATTAATATTCCATGAGCCAAAAAAAATTAGTCTCTTATAAGGAGGTAGTGCAGGAAAACTGTACCATTCCATAGTGGAAATGCATTTATTTGATCCTAAAGTCTAGTGAACAATGAAACACCGTCTTTTTATTTTTCCCATTTCTTAGAGTTTAACGGAATGAGACTGAAACAGTGGAAAAACATATGACCCTGCATTAAACCTTTATGTCTATTAAACAATATTTTAAATTAGGAAGTTCTATTGATTAACTGAACCAATATACCTCAATCTTCATGTAACAATTGAAATCTATTTTCTGAAAGTATGTCTTCTCAATGTCTACTTACAGGGAATGTCACGAGTCTTGAGGAAATGAAGTTTTGTTAAAGGGCTCCTATTAATTCAGTCTGATTACCATTGAATCTTATAATCAGCCTCATATTTTAGTATGAATAACATGCAATTTCAGAGCCTGTGAAACAGCATTTGGTTTGTACATTTTTATCAACATCAATCTAAGCTGCAAGTTACTTATTAAACAGTACAATTTGGTTTAAATGCATCTTATAAAATGTGAATTTCTCATTTCTGTATTCTAGCTAATTTGACTTTCAGACAAACTATCATTTGGAGAATTTGTAAATACTGGAAACATGGAGGGACTCTCATTGTGTACTGATCCTGCCATTATAAAATGGTCTGTGAATTAGCAAGAGTGTGGAAGTTTGTTGTTCCTTTTCTCCATATCTTCTTATATATCTAACTAGAGTGCTTAAATGTATGTCTTCTGTAGGACAATATGTTAAAGCTACTGTACATCTTTAAGAGGCTATTAGACACTGATTTCCCATAGACTGCAATCAGCACTTTGAAATTGTAGTGTTTGTGACAGAATAAACTCCATTAACTTGTTTTATTAGTACTGTGCACAGTCAGGACGAGCAATGCTGCAGAACATGATGAAATGACTAACAGTCTTCATCAGTGCACAGCAGAATGTTTTCTTCTTACACAGAATATATAATTATTGCTCACATAAACAGGTAGATTTTTTTTCTGTGTTTCTCAAGCAATACTGGGAAATCTAAGACTCTTATTCATAGGAGGAATAAAAAAAATAAATTAAGCTTCCTCCCCTTCTCCCCCAGTCCAATTTGTTACCATGATGCTGCTGTAATTTTTGTCAATGTTATAGAGAATGATCCGTCAAATAAAAAAACAATTCTAATTCAATAGGTTACTATAATGACAGAGCAGCTCAACAACGCCAAAGGAGCTTGAGAAAGGAAAGATTTACTGACCAGCTGACTCCCAGAGGCCCATTAGTCAAATTTTGACAGCTTGTACACAAGGTAAGCTGCCAAGCAGAGTAAATGAAAGTGGAATGAATCCAGAAGAAAGTATAGTTTACCTTATGTAAGTAAATATAAGACAGATATCACAGAATCACTGTATATTTCAGAAACAGGTATTCTATACAGCAGATGGCACAGCTGCCAGTACTTATCTGAAGAGAAAGGTATTCTCTATCAGAATAACTCTTACAGCATTAGCCACTTCAGAAATATAAATGACTTTTTCTCTTCTCTTTTGCCTCCATTTTCTGCTGTTTTTTTGCTTTGCCCATTTAAGATGAAAGCCAGGTTCTGTGCTGACTAGCTGCATGGCACTCCCAGTATAAACTTCAAGCATATTATATTTTAGCCTAAGAAAACATAGGAAATATGAAGCTGAGCAATCACAAAGGAAATGATTGAAAGTAAGAGTCAGTACAGATGTAGAATGATAAGAAGCAAGGAAAAAAAAAAAACACATTAAATTCCAAACCAGTCTATTTTTGCTAGGAAGGAAAAAAAAAAGAGTTTATGATTTGCAGATTGAATATAACTAAGGAAAAAGGTATTTTTCATAACAATGATTTATAGATTCCCCCTTCTGCTGCATAAGAGTTCCTTTTATGTTATAGCAGTGTCTGTTCTTGCTGTTATAGTTAAGGGGCTGTCAGCACTTTCATTATATAAACCCCTATATTCGGGGCTTGTAATTTGGCCATAAAAATTCACAGCATGCTGAAACTTGAAATAAGATTTTAGCCAGAGTGATTTTTTTAATTTATTCTGAAAAAAATATGAAATCATTAGTCCAATTTTGAACAGATAGAAAAATGAAAATTCTCACGTATACGTTTTCTTATTCAGCTTGTGTGTTGTACCTTGTATTCCTTTCAATACCACATTATGGGTTCTGGTGTTCCACAGCACATACACATCTACCAAGACATACATATATTCCCGAGTTAAAATAAAAATATCTCTGATTTAAAAAAAAAAACAAAAAAAAACCCAGACCAACAACCGAACCCCCACCACCACCACCACAAGAAACACAAGCATTGTGCATGCCTAGCAGCTACTTACTCTACTTTTGGATGTTTCAGGCTGTGGATCTATAATATGCAAATGCATATATTAAGTCCAGTATTCTGAAGATCAGAATAGAGTATAAGTTAAACCCACAAAGGTCAGAAATTAAGTGTTTTGGCTGAAACTCCATCCTGAAAGGACAAGAGCATCCATTTCACTCAGCACAATAATGTGAAAGTTCACAAGGTAAAGAGCCTTGCTCACCAGGCATAAACTCTGAAAAGCATTTGAAAATTATTCTTTCAGAGCCACACTGCTGGAAGAGGCTTTCTTGCTGCACAATGACATCTGTGCAATACTGGCAACATGGAAAGAAGCTCAACATATGAGATGTTAACTTATGTTAACATTTAATAATTATAGTTCTGACCAAGAGAACATCTAACTTGAGAAGACCAAAATATTGCAGGTGAACAAACCTTTCTCTTACACCAAACTTTTCTGCCTTTCTTATCTTTTTTTTCCATACCAAATGTCTTCTCTTGTCCTCCTCTGAAAAAAAAAAATAAAAACGTTCCCATCTACTTAAATCTTCCTTCAGCTCTTCTGAAGTGCATCACTGTTCTTTCCACCACTATTAAACCTCTCACTTATTTCTCTCTGCTATTGCCAAAACACAACCCCCACATTTGTTGCCTCTATTTTGAATGCTCATAGTCCCATGACCAAAATTACCTTGCTATCATCTTCAGCCCAACGCGGTCTTCAAATATATTGTCTGAAAGAGCAGCAGTGTTGTCTTCAGTCGGCATATTCTAGCTGTTATAAACCATACTGAGCATCTATTTCAAATGACATACTGTTGAAAATTTTTCCAGTACTAGGGACCATTTTGGGGAAAATGACACAGAAATAGACACACTCATACAATCATAGAATCGTAGAATGGCTTGGGTTGGAAGGGACCTTAAAGGTCATCTAATTCCAGCCCCCCTACCATGGGCAGGGACACCTCCCACTAGACCAAGTTGCTCAAAGCCCCATCCAGCCTGGCCTTGAACTCCTCTGTGCATGGGGCATCCACAACTTCCCTGAGCAACCTGTTCCAGCCCCTCACAATAAAGAATTACTTCCCAATATTTAATCTAAATCTCCCCTCTTTCAGCTTAAAACCATTGCCCCTCAGCCTATCACTACCCTCCCTGATAAAAAGTCCCTAATGACAATGATGGTAAACTGCTTCAGTTAGTGTTGAATGTTTGAGGTGACATATAAGTATCTTATTACTAAGAAACACTAGAAGTCTTTAAAAAGAAAATAATGGTGAATGTAACTTCTCCACCCATAAAAGCTAACCCTCTTGAAACAAACCACAAATCCAAGTCCAAGTGCGTTACTAGAGGAAGGGTAAATCTGAGTGGAGTGTTTCCTTTTTAAAAGTCTCCATAGGAACAAAAACAGAAGAAAAAAATCAAGCTCCTGGAACCTCGTGATAAAAATTAACATTGGTTCTTTTGCTGAACTTGATTTAGTACATCCAACTGTCATGCAATGGTAGGTACAGAGACTACCTTACCTGCATTTGTGCACATTATTGAGCATCACTTTAATGTGGAGCTTTGAATTATAAGTCTTCCTTTTCTCTTGTGGTTTCCTGTCTCAAGCTTGCTTTCAGACTGCTCTCAGAGGATATGCAGGGATCATGTCTCTGATTTTGCTACTGATCCTTTGCACTATTCTTTTCTGGACATCAGCCCCCTTCCTCCCTACTGTCATTGGTATTGGTCCAGTTGGAAGAATTTTTACGGAATCAAGAGGCTAACGTAGTATAGATCACTTTGCAGACAAAAACTCCTCTTCGTCTCTGAAATCTTGATGTATAAATTTGGAAATCATTCAATTCACATGTGGTGTCACATCCATCACGACACTCATTTTAGTTCTACGAACCTTTCCATCCAGGCCTTTCTTGAAAATTTGGAAAGTCTTGTGTTTTGCAAAGGTGAGGCAGCTATTTCTCAGAGCTCTTTTTCCTGCCTTTAGGCTGCCTTTTCTGAAAACCTTTTCTACCCTGGACCTGACAGTCTATAGGGTGACAGTGAAAGGCTCTTTTCCCAGATGCACCACTGCTGACATAAGATGGCAAGAAGCATAGAACTGCAGAATGTTTTAGGTTGAAATGGACTTTTGTAGTTTTCTGGTGCAAACTGTCTTCTCAAAGCAGGGCTGACATAATGTCAGCCATGTGTAGTTGAGCTTGGAGTATCTGCAAGATTCCTTAGACCCTGTGGGCATCCTGTTCCAGTCTCTGACTGCCCTCATTGTGAAAAGATTTTTCTTCACATTCAGTGAAACTTAGAAGCAACTTTTGTTTGTTCCGTTTTGTCCTTTTGTGAGGCACTTTTATGAAGAATATGGCTACTGTGACTCAAGGTCAGACTGCATTGTCTCTATACTCACATTAGATCCTTGGAGGCAGCAGTTAGATCCCCACACTTACATTCTTCTTAATGCTGGACAGACCCAGCTCCCTCAGCTTTACCTGCTGCATCATATGCTTCAGCCTCTTAACCACCCCCACATTTTAGTGGTCCTCTGCTGGAATCTCTCCGGTTTGTTAATTTCTTCCTTTTACTGGAAATACTGTATTATGTCTACTTCCCTGTACAATGTGGTTGGGTGTCTTGGATATCCTGACTCTAATTCCAGGAGTACAGTGCAGAGACACCTGTGCTACTGGAAGGTGCTGGCCCTGGACCAGCAGAGCTATTTCACTTGAATACTCTGCCTCACTGCCTGTAATGCAAATCATGCTTCAATCAACAATTACTAACTACTGCCTGAAACAATGAAGAGCTTCATATTGTAAAAGAAATATGGTAACTGGTGCTGACCTCTGCGTGAAACATTTTTAGGGCAAATGTCAGATTACATGTTAGCTGTCAGTACCGATAATACTCTCTAGAGTACACCCAGTGGAATATTCTTGGTGAAATTCCTATGAGAAGTATATTGAGTTTCATTGAGCTTACAGTAAGTGTCAGCAAACATAATTTACTCAGTTTCTCGCCACCACATACAATATCCTGCTGCAAATTTACAGAATTAATAAATGCGCTTATAAAAAAATCTACCTTTTAATCTAGTGTTTTGAGAAGTTCTGCAAAAAACCACAACTGGTTGCAGAGAAAACTTTGGCTTAGCTCCCCATGTTAAAATTCAGTAGTCATAGTGAGGCTTTCATGCTATTAAATGGATGACTGAATGTTTCACTATCACTAGCTGATGCCTGATGATATGCTGTTTCATTTCCTATGAAGTATACACAAGGACCTCTCAGCCATCGGTCCTGACAGACCAGAGGTGCCACATGAATGCACAGATGCAGTAACAGAGTTAATAGAGTTGAGTGTGTTTGCAGAGTAATTTCTGAAACTACATGGATGGAGTAAAAGGATCTTGACTGATCTTTTTTTCAGAAGTCTATCTGTCTTAGATGGTAAACCACTACCTTTTGTAGCAGCTGAAACTGGAAGATAGATTTCACTGCCATCCTATAGACAGTACTATACTATGACTAGTTCAGTGAAGTTTGGAACTTACTTAAATGTTCAAGCTAGTCACATCAAACCTTGGTATCCATTTCCTCTTATAGAATGTTACTATATTTCAGTGACCATCATGTGTAACAGAATTAATCTTTCTGCAGAATGCAGGATCAAAATAAGTAAAATTTCTTTTCTGATGTTTCCAGTGAAATGTTTGGCATCACCACATGCAGTGTGATATGGCAGATCAAATTTACATGAAAATTATGCAAGTTTATAAAAAAGCCTTCAAATTCAGGCATTGAGCTTCTAAAGTATTGTGAAAATTTCCTGAGTTACCAACCTCAAATATAATGTATTACAAGTTTCAGAAAAATTAGGTTTGATAGGAACAAGAATGAAAAAGTACATGATCACTGTATCCAGAATTTTGGGTTACTTCAAAAATGAATAAGTAATTTGTGAAAAATGAATGAGAAAATATTTCAGGATTACACTGTAGCTCACTAGGTTCCAGGTCAGTGGTAGTCTCTAGTCTCCCATGATCTTCCTAGCTGTAGCACACCAAAATAATTTAAATTGCTAAAAATGAATGAATGAAATCATTGTGAATTTTGTAATATTACCCCATAATGATGGATGAACACAAATATGAAATCACTGTAATGACCTCCAGAGTATGTTGGTTATGCTGCGGTAAATATCTTTTATTTGTAGAGGTATTTATTACACTGCCAAAGCAAATTGACTTGCATGAATACATTCTGGGAAACAAGAATTTAAATTTCTAGTCTAGATCTTCAGCTGATGAATATGGATAAAAGCTCATTGATTGCATCTAATTCTCATCAGCTAAGGCTTTGACCCTCCATATTCACTGCAGTCAAGATATAATTTCCTACTCCAAAAAAAAAAAAAAAAAAAAAAAAAAAAAAAAAAAGAGGAACTCTGCCAAAAATTCTGACTATTGTTTC